>NW_006159849.1:321296-382330 GCF_000334495.1 Tupaia belangeri chinensis
CGTTCGCCAGACAGACAGAGAGACATAGAAACAGAAAGCGAGAAATCACCCCCAGGGGGGATGGTCACACCACAATCCCTTCTCCTCCATTCTCCTCTCGGAATCTTGGGCACACACACATACACACACGCACCCAGTGTGAGTTTTAAGCCACCGGGTCCGGGTCGCAAACTGCGGTCAACTACGTGGGAGTCCAGCAACATAGCCATTACGCTAACTGCTGGTTCCCCATCACAACTTATTTACTGCCCCTGCACACAGGAATTCATTTTTTCTCTTTGTTTTGCTACAGGGTGTGTATGCTAGACAGAGAGAGACAGAGAGTGAGTGAGAAACCACCCCAAGGGGATGGCCATGCTGCAAACACTTCATTTTCCTGTTAAGATTTTGGACATGGGGATCAGCAGTTAGCGTAATGATTATGTCGCTGGACACCCACATAGTCAACCGCGGTTCAAGTCCTGGACCCGGTGGCTTAAAACTCACGCCGGGCGTGTGTGCGTGTATGCCCAAGATCCCAAGAGGAGAATGGAGGAGAAGGGATGGCGGCGTGGCCATCCCCCCTAGGGAGTGATTTCTCACTTTCTGTCTCTCTGTCTCTGTCTGTCAGGCGAGTGCATGCGCCCTATAGCAAAAACCTCTCAAAAAAAAAAAAAAAGATTGTAGTTGCTCAAATTTCTTTTTATTAAAATATGCTTGACTGTTCAAAAGAATCAAGAAGGAAAAAAATAAATAAATAAAATGCAGCTTAAAAACGACTACATGGAAAAGTATTTCTCACATTGTTGTAAGACTATGTCACTGCTTCTTTGCTAGCAACTACATATAACCTAGAGAGAACATTTTCTTCTTTGAGCCCTCTCACTTAATTCATAAGTTTCATGTATAGTTTATAATAGACTCATAAAAACTCACAGACTGCTAGATGGCATCAGAGAAGATGGTGGAATAGAAAGCTCCAGGAATCTATCTACCTGCCAGTCCAAAAAGTCAAACTGGCAGGAATTGTCTGAAACAACTATTTTGGAACTCTTGATCCAGCAGAACATGTGCAGCATCTAGGAGAGAGTGTGATGAAGGGGATGGTAAACTGTGATCACTTTCAGCTTTCCCAAGGCAACAGCTACCAACTCTATGACAGGTACTGTCAGCATCACACAAGGATGCCTGTGTGGCCTGCTGGAATAAAAAAGAACAATAAAGACTCTGTCTTCTAGAAACTGGAGGTGTGGTTTGACTGCTATTTTTGATTGCTGAGGCGCTGGTACACCTAGGGACTAAAGTAGTTTTTGGTAAAGATCTCAGAGAATGGACTTTTTCCCCCCCTCTCTTGAAAGTAAGACACTTAAGGAAATATTAGATAACTGGCTAATGAGAGCTACAACAGAAGATAAACTTCAGATACCACACACAAGAAAAAAATACACACTCGGAAAAAATAGTTCAAAAAAAGTCACAAAAAGCTTTAGCAATCAAGAAGCAAAAAGCAATAATCTCTGAGAGCTGGGAGAATTAAATTTCCACAGTTACAACAACATAATATTCAAAAAGTCCAGTTCTCTAAAGGTCTAGCTGATGGCAGAGTGATAAAAATGTGATGCTCTGTAAGGCTAACCCATGTGGAAAGGTTCCAGGTTCACATCTAGAAACCTCCCAGAGTATGCCAAATATACTAGGATTGGATAGGGGACTGGTACCCTGAAGAAGTCTTTACTCACAGAAGAAGTTAGTATTAAAAAAGAACAGACTAGAAGTTGGCATAATGACTATGTCGCTGGACTCCCATGTAGTCACTGGGTTCGGGACTTGAACCCAGTGGCTAAAACTCATGTCGGGCACGTGTGCATGCATGCCCAAGATCCCGAGAGGAGAATGGAGGAGAGGAGACTGTGGCATGGCTATCCCCCCAGGGGGTGATTTCTCGCTTTCTGTCTCTCTCTCTCGCTCTGTCTGTCTGGTGAGCACACGTGCCCTATAGCAAAAACCTCTCCAAAAACTAAAAAGAAAAAAATTATTCTTCATATGAGAAGAAAAGACAAAAACATTCTCAGATAAACAAAACCTGAAAGAATTTACTGATACCAGACCAGCTCTCCAAGAAGGTTTGAAGGGAGTGCTATACCAGAAAAACTAAAGTCAGACACACAGAAAAAAGGGGACCAAAAAACAAAGGCAAAAACAAAAAAAAAAAGGGAACAAAAAAAAAAAAAAAAACCAAGTGAATGCCCAACTTAATGGGAGGGACAAGTCTGGAAAGATCAATGATAACATTGAACACGAACTTCTAGAATTTAAATGGAAGGATCAGACCACTGTTATACTGTAAAATCAACAGAAGAGAGATTAATTACATAAGACTGAACTGGTGAAATAAAATTTTATGATTTCTGACTGAAACATTAGTAATTTCCTTCTATGCTTTGTTTTTCCAGATTTTAGGATGATTGTCTTCTCTTGAACTAGTGATAGATTCATCTACCTACTGTTTGAACTGAACCCTAACCTTTTTCCTGGCCTTAAGCCTTAACCAAACTTCTCTTAACATTTTAAAAATATTTTTAGAAGTATTTTTTAAAAGTATTTTATTAACTTTATTTATTTATTTATTTAAATTTGACCAGAGAGGGACAGAGTAAACAAGTAAGCAAGAGAGAGAGAAAGTGAGAAAGCAAGCTGCCAGGTTCTAGACTTGAACCATGGTTGCCATGTGGGAGGCCAGCGCCCTTAACCATGCCACCTGCCAGCCCCAACAGTTTTAATTTTGATCTATTAAAACTAAAACTGTTTTTTCTTTAAATTAAAAAAATGCATTAAAAAATACCTATGCAATTACTGCATTAAGCTATAGAGCCCCAGTTAGGTGCTACTTTATAGTATGTTCATTCTACTCACTGAGATTTATGCCTAAAGTCAGATATGTGTTCATAGATATGTATATACCAAGTGCACTTGCTATTGAAAGTATTTAGATTAATCTTTTGTGAATCAATAAAATGTGAGAAACAAAGGCATGGAAAGCAACTGTAGATACTAAAGGCAGTGTCGGAGGAGAGTGGAAAATGGTAGAGGGTGAGAAGCAGGGAATCAAAGAGAGGGAGACAAAATCACGGAATCCAGGAGGGGGAGACAAAATATAAGAAACAAGAAATGGAAAATTTTATGTTGATGATAACACATATGGAAACAACCTTGAGTGAGTGTATTTTATGTATATAGTGTATTCTGAATGAAAAATCTCATTTTGTATACTGTGATGATGTACAGTGAATGAATGTAAATAAATTAATTTTAAGAAATTGACCACAAAAAGTAATGAAGCTCTGATATATACCACAATGAAAACAGTATGCTAAGTGAAATAAGCTAGACACAAAAGCACAAATATTATATGATTCCATTTACATGAGGTACCTAGAATAGACAACTTGTCAGATACAGAAAGATGACTCAGAGGTTACCAAGTACTGTGGGAACTGGGAATACAGAATTATACTTAATTATAATAAACTTTCTGTTTAGAGAGAGGATTTCTTTTAAATAATTATTTATTTAACGTTACTTATTTATTCATTTTTATTTTAATTTGACCAGAAAGAGACATACAGAGAGAGAGGGAGAAAGTGAGAAAGTAAGCCACCAGGTCCGAGACTTGAACCATGGTTGGCTATGTGGGAGTGTCCAGCGCCTTAAACATCATGCCATCTGCTGGTCCCTAGAGTGATGATTTTTTTAAAAAGTAGATAGTAGTTATGGTTATACAACACTGAACATAACTAAAGACATTAAAATGTCCACTTAAAAACAGTTAAAATGGCAACTATACCATACCACAATTTCTAAAAACTAATGTAATATAAACTTCATGAAACCAAACTCAGAAAATCCTACCTTCTTTCATGAACTTGCTCTTATTCTATATTTTTTTTTACTAATTACCAAGAACATCCACTCAGTATTTAAGCCAGACAGTAAATATTTTAGGTACACTCAGTAAAGGAACAGACAGTAAATATTTTAGGTCTTATGAACCAAGAGTAACAACCACAGATATTATGTATTAGGTTGTTGGAAAAGTCATGATGCACTTTTTTTCCTTTTTTTCTATGCAAAAATGTGTCATAACTTTCCTAATGACCCAATAGATATTTACATAGATAGAGTGTTTTAAAACGTAGGTTTTATTATTATGCAGTTATGGTGAGGTCAACAGTTTTAAAGACAACTGCCTCTGTAAAGACAGTAGTTATATACAGTTCTAAAGAGGATAGGTCACAATATGCCATATCAAATACCAGAAAAAGAAGCATCAATTTTGGTCAGGAGGCAGTGGAGGTAAGGGGAAAATATGAGTAACATTCTTCATTGGTCCATGTGAAAGAACAGTTAAGAAGGGGTAAAGAGGCTCAGTACTGCCGAGTTTGAATAATTTCAGCAGGCTTTATGGTATCTAAAGCCTCTAGTAACCTGGTATCTAGCCCTCAAATAAGGAGTTCAGAATGTCAGAGGTCCATAAAGGAGGTAGAAAAAAGTATGTGCTTTGGATGGAATGGTGTACAAATCAAAGTGCACTTGTATGTAAGTCCCTTACTATCTCTAGACATTGATTTGCCCTTGAAGTAATCAGTCTTGCTAGGGACAGTAAGGTCTCAAGATGACAAAAGCATTAGAAACACAGAAAAATTAAAAGGTATAATTAATACAGAGATAAAAATAAATTTTCACAAATTTGATAGAAAAATATAAATGTAACAGTAATAATAACAGAGTATAATTTATTTTAGTAATGCATGTCTACTAATGAGACATATTTCTTTTTACAGTGATAACATTTTTTGATTAATTGGGGTTTAGTTTCCTATAATCACAGTCAATTGTAAAATTTCACTGTAGGCCTATAAAGAGATCTTAACATGTTTCATATCTGAAATGTCTTTTCACACAAGTACTGCCTAATACTAATTTCAAAGCATGGGCATATGATTTTGACTATATTTGTTACTTGGAAGGCAACTATAAAATTTTATTAAGTTTTTCTCTAGATGTTTGCTATTAAACACTGCAGATGAACCATTTCTAACTGAAGGGTATATTGAAGCTCCTTTTTTGGGACCACCTGATTATGTATTATGTATCCTTTGCACCTACATCAACATCCAAAATAAGTTATAGAAACTGTGGCTTGGGCACAGAAAATATACCAACTGACAATTTTATGTGATAATAGAGAGCTTACTTCTTGTGTTATATCTCCTGATAGCATTGGAAATAAATTTTAAAAAGCATTCTGACATTTTGTGATTCAAACATGTTAGTTTTCATTAGAATGACTTCACCACATACAAGTTACAAAATTAGTATGGTTTTGTCTTGTAGTTTTAGATTGAATTAACTGGGAAACTTTTATCAAGCCAGCAGTAAAAGCTATTTTCAAAAATCTTTTCTTGTTAAGTGGTGCAGTGGTATTTCCTCTAAGATATGCAACAAAACAAGGATGTTCACTTTTACCATTCTTATTCAACACAGTATTGGAAATCGTAGCCAAAGCAATTGGGCAAAAGAAAGAAAAACTAGAATTCAAATGAAACCACAAAAGACTCCAAACAGCAAAAGCAATCTGTGCACAAGAACAAAGCTAGAGGCACTGCCCTGTCTGACCTCAAAATACATTACAGTAACCAAACAACTTGGTACTGGCATATAACAAATGCTGGTGTGGATATAGACAAAAGGAGAATCTTTATAGAAAACACTTATGAATGCTACTCAAAAAATTAAAAATAGGGAACCAGCAGTTAGCATAATGGCTATGTTGCTGGACTCCCATGTAGTCGACTGCAGTTCGCGTCCCGGATCCGGTGGCTTAAAATTCATGCCAGGCGCGTGTGCGTGCATGCCCAAAATCCCAAGAGGAGAATGGAGAAGGGATTGCGGCGTGACCATCCACCCTGGGGGGTGATTTCTCGCTTTCTGTCTCTATGTCTCTGTCTGGTGAGCGCACGCACCCTATAGCGAAAACCTCTGCAAAAAAAAAAAATTTTAAATAAAACTACAATATGATCCAGCAATTTTTCTACTTGGTATATATCTAAAAGAAAGAGAATCAGGATAGGATGTCAAAGAGATATCAGCATTCAAATTTATGACACTACTTACAGTAGCCAAGATCTGAACTCAACCTAAATGTCCATCAACAGATGAACAGAAAAAGAAATTTGGCATATATACGTAATGAAATAATATTCAGTGATAAGAATGAAATTCTGTCGTTCGTGTCAAAATTGCTGTGCCTTGCAGAACCAGCAGTTAGCCTAACGGCTGTGTCGCTGAACTCCCACATAGTCGACCGTGGTTCGCATCCCAGATCCAGTGGCTTAAAACTCAGGCCGGGCGCGTGTGCGTGCATGCCCAAGATCCCGAGAGGAGAATGGAGAAGGGAATGCGGCATGGCCATCCCCCCGGGGGGTGATTTCTCACTTTCTGTCTCTCTGTCTCTGTCTGTCTGGTGAGTGCGCGCGCCCTATGGAAAAAAAAAAAAAACCTGCTGCGTCCTGAGGATATTATGTTAAACTAAATAAGCCAGGCACGGAAAGTCAAATATAGCATGTTCTCATTTGCATGGTGAAGCTAACCAGTTGATCTCAGAGAAGTAGAGAGTCGAAGAGTGGTTACCAGAGATTGCAAAAAGTAGAGAAAGTAAAGATAAATAAAGGTTGGTTAACAGATAACTAATTTCAGTTCAACAGGAGGAATAAGTTCCAGTACTCAATAGCACTGTGGGGTGACTATAATTAACAATAATTTGTTACTTTTCAAAATAGCTAGCAGAGAAATTTTTTTTTTTTTTTCAAATTGGCTATAGGGCACATGTGCTTGTCAGAGAGGAGGGAGGGAGGAAGAGAGAAAGAATGAGAGTCAAAGAGAGAGAGAGAGACAGACAGACAGTGAAAAAGCACTCAATAGGAGAGATGGCCATGCTGCAATCCCTTCTCTTCCATTTTTCTTTCAGGATTTTGGGCATGTAATCACCTGCACCCAGTATCTCTCTCTCAAGTTGTTAGGTCCAGGACTCACAGTCAGCCATGTGAGATCCACCCACCTTAATCACCACGCCACTGGCTGGCCCAAAGAGGAATCTGAATGAATGTTGCCAACATAAAGCAGTAATAGAGGTTTGAGATGATTGATTTAAGTACCCTTGATCTGATTTTTATACAATGTAAATAAGTATCAGATCATATGTATTTCCCATAAATATGGACATTATGTGTCAATCAAGAATGAATTTAATTATTATTTTATTTATTTATTTATTTTTGAATCTGCTACAGGGCATGCGTGCTCACCAGAGAAAGAGAGAGAGAGAGAGAGAAAAAGTAAGAAAACAAAGCTGCCAGGTACTGCATTTGGCCATGTGGAGTCCAGTGCCCCAACTACCACACCACTTGCTGGTCCCAAGTATGAAATTTTAAAAAAGAAAAGATAAAATCAATCAGATCCAGGAATACACAATGGGACAGAAGAGAAAAGCAGAAATAGATTAATGCTGTGAGAATATTTAGTATGATAAAAGCAAATAAACTTTATTTGCTTTATTTATCTTCTGGGATGGAATATAGTATTTAAAATATAAATTCAGGAATATTACGCAAATATTGATGCAAGCGTTAAAAAAATGGATTGTGGCCAGTAGGTGGCATGGTGGTTAAGGTGATGGACTCCCGCATGGCTGTCTACAATTCAAGTCTCAGGCCTGGTAGCTTGAAAATCATGCCAGGCATGTGTGCGGGGATGCCCAAAATCCCAAGAGGAGAACAGACTGTGGCATGGCCACCGATCCCCCTCCAAGGGAGGTGGGGGTAGAGGGGTAGGTAATTCCTCACATTCCCTCTTTGTCTCTTCCTTCAATGACTGAACTGCCCTATGGCAAAAAAAAAAAAAAAAATACAGGTGATATGTTTAGGGACAGGAGAAAGAAGTAAACACAAAAGATATAGTAGGACGGGAACCAGCAGTTAGTGTAATGGCTATGTCGCTGGACTCCCACGTAGTCGACCGCGGTTCGTGTCCCGGACCCAGTGGCTTAAAACTCACGCCGAGCGCGTGTGCGTGCGTGCCCAAGATCCCGAGAGGAGAATGGAGGAGAAGGGATTGCGGCGTGACCATCCCCCCTGGGGGGTGATTTCTCGCTTTCTGTCTCTCTGTCTCTCTCTGTCTGTCTGGCGAGCGCACGCGCCCTACAGTGAAAATCTCTCAAAAAAAAAAAAAAAAAAAAAAAGATATAGTAGGAGTAACCAGCATAAAAGAATCAGTATAGCAATTTCTATGATAAAAGCATAAATGCTTCTAAGTGTGAAAGATTAGCAGGAAGTCATCTAAGAGAATCAAGTTTTAAAATAACATAATAATTTCATAAGAAAACATTACTAAAGTTGAAAAATCTACTTACTGACACAGCTATCATAGTACTGTCTGGTCTCCATTCAGCCTGCTTGTAGGATCCGAACTGAGAAGATGATTTTGCGGATTCCTTGTAGGTTACAATTAACACACTAGGCTGTAAGACAACAATTGTGTTTTTATTAATACTTCATACAAATACATACTAACTTTTTTTTTTTTAAGAGAGGTTTTTGCTATAGGGCATGTGCAGTCACCAGAAAGACAGAGAAAACAGAAAGCAAGAAATTGCCCCTCTGGGAGGATGGCCACACCACAATTCCTTCTCCTCCATTCTCCTTTCAGGATCTTGGGCACACACATGCACGCATCTAGCTTGAGTTTAAGCCACCGGGTCTGGGACTCGAACCGCGGGTGACTATATGGGAGTCCAGCAACACAGTCATTACACCAACTGCTGGTCCCCATACCAACAAAACTTAAGATAATTTAGAGTATAGTTAATCTTGAACAACGAAAGGCTTAGGGGCATGAACCCCCTTATGCAGTTAAAAAAAATGTGTACACACACACACACACACACACACACACACACACACAATCTAATTACAAATAGCCTACTGATGCCTTGAAGCCTTACCAATAACATAAACAGTTGATTACCACATATTTTATACATTGTTTGCATTATATACTGTATTCTTACAATAAAAAAGAGAAAAAAAAAATGTTAGGAAAACTATAAGAAAGAGAAAATACAACTATATTCTGAGCTATATTTTCCAAAAAAGAAATCATGTATAAGTGAACCTGCATAGTTCAAACCTATGCTGTTCAAGGGGGCCAGCAGGTGGTGTGGTGATTAAGAGTGCTGGACTCCCACATGGCAGACCATGGTTCAAGTCCCGGACCTGGTGGCTTGCTTCCTCTCTCTTTGGCCCTCTCAATAATTATTAAAAAAAAAAAAACTATGCTGTTCAAGGGTTAACTCTGAAAGAATTTTTAAATCTTCAGAAGTGTAATAGAAGACAAAATCATCTAATATTAAACTATCAGTTTCCAACATTCAAAGCACAAAAAAAACAAAAAGACAACCAATTAGGCTTATATCTATTAAAGAAACTAAATCAAACAGAAGCATCAGGTCCAGACATGTTCACAAGTGAATTCTATCAAACACTTAAGAAATTACATCAACTATCTACAAAACCATCCAGAAAAGATAAACAGAATACTTCCTAACTCATTCTATGAGGCTGGCATTACCCTAATAACAAAACCATGTTAAGATGTTACATCAAAAGAAAACCATGTTAAGATGTTATATCAAAAGGCCAGGGGACCGGCAGGTGGTATAGTGGTTAAGGTGCTGGACACTCCCCCATGGCCGAACACGGTTTGAGTCCTAGACCTGGCGGCTTCCTTTTTCCCTTTCCCTCTCTCTCTCTCTCTCTCTCTCTCTGTCTCTCTCTGGTCAAATTAAAATAAATGAATGAATAAATAAATTTAAATAAATACTAATAATAAAATAATTTTTAAAAAAAGGCCAGTATTTATCATGATCATAGATGTAAAAATTCTCAAGAAAATATTAGCAAGTCATATCCAACAATGTATGAAAAGAACCATATAACACAACCAAGAGGGCTCTACATTCAAAAATCAATTAATATAATTAATACATAAACAGTCTAAAGAAAAACAGCTACATAATTATAACAATAATGCGGAAAAGTATTTGACATCTCTAACACCCACTTATGATAAAAAACCCTTAGAAAACTATAAATAGGGAGGAATTACCTGAACTTGCTAAAGAACATCTACAAATTTACAGTTAACGTATTTAATAGAAGAAACTGAAATTTTTCCTGCTAAAATCAAGAAAAAGGAAAGTTTGCCCTTGCTCACCACTGCTTTTCTTTCATTTTTATTTTTTCCAGAGAAATTTTTCCTATAGGGCACATGAGCTTGCTAGAAAGAGAGGGCTAGAAAGCGAGAAATCACCCCCCAGGGGGAATGGGCATGCAGCAATCTTCTTCTCTGTTCTCCTCCTGGGATTTTGGGAATACACACATGCGTGCCCTATAGTGGCTGGTGTGAATTTTAAACTGCTGGGTCCAGGACTTGAACAGCGGCCAACTGTGAGAGTCCAGTGATGTAACTATTATCCCTCACCACTGCTTTTCAAAACAGTAGTGGAAGTCCTAGCTAACTCAGTAGACAAGAAAAGGATATAAACAGTATACTGATAAGAGATTTAAAAAAAAAGCTGTCTTGTTAGGTAAACATGATCATTTATGTAGAAAACCAGAAAGAAATTACCAAAAACCCCTCCTAGAACTAATAAGTATATGGAAAGTTTTAAGATAACAAGGTTAATATATGTCATTATCACCTTCCTATATACCAGCAATGAAAAAATCCATTTGTAATTAAAAATATTTTCCCATAAAATTATTTCTCTGGAATGAAGTATTTAGGTATAAATCTAAAAGGACATGTGTAAGAGCTATATGGAGAAAACTGATAAAATATGACAAGGAAGAAGAAATGAAGACTGTGAAGAATGTCAGTTCTTACCAATTTGATCTACAGATTCGATGAAATTCCAATAAAAACTCCAGCCAAGCTATTTTGAGGGATGTCAATAAATGGTCTTCAAAGTCTATGGAGAGGGCCAGATGGTGCAGTGATAGCACATCTGGACCCACATGCAAAGGTTCAGGTTCATATCCCCATACAAGCTGAGCATACGTGGGCATGACTATGACTGGGCCAGATGAACATGCAGGTAGGTAACATCAGGAGGGCCTTGTTTGTAATGCCTGTGTGTGAATGTGTGTATCTTTCTCCACAACCTCCTCTCTCATGGAATAAATAGACAAACTTTAAAAACTTTGAGGAAGAGGGGGGGGGGACAGGGACGGGACAGCGATGGTGTAATAGTTACATCACTGCACTTCGGACCCAGCAGCTTAAAACTCCTGCTGAGCACTTGTATGTGCGTGTCCCAAATCCCAAGAGGACACTGGAGAAGGGACTGCAATGTGGCTATTGCACCCCCCAGGGGGGTGATTTCTCGCTTTCTGTCTCTCTTGGTATCTCTGGCAAGTGCACATGCCCGATAGCAAAAAATCTCTCTTAAAAAAAACTTTAGGGGGGGCAGACTACCACAGCAGTAGAATGCACTCACACCCTGCAAGGCTGACCTCATCAGAAGGTTCTGGTTCAAGTCCACAGACCTCCTCAGGTACACTAGAGCAAGCCCCATGATCTGGGGCAGTCTGGGGTTGGATTAGAGGTAGAGCATGGTGGTTTTGGCACTCTGTTAGGGGTGTTTGACTCCCTCCCTTCCTTTTTCTCTCATGGCGAAAATAAAATTTTTAAAGTATTTTAAAGTTTAAATCAAGAGGCAAAAGACCAAAACTAACCAACTCAATATCAAAGGACAAGAACATATTGAAATAAATCATATTCCTTACACCCCTTCTCAAAAATCAATTCAAAATTAATCATTTGCCTGAGTATAAAATATAAAACTATCAAACTCCTAGAAGAAAACATAGCAGAAAAATGTATCTAGGTAAATTTGGGTATGGCAATGACTTTTTATATCCAAAAAAATACAATGTATAAAAGATTTGATTGATGGGTCTTGCACAGTAATGGTGGATGTGATGGCGTTGTCCAGATCAACACAAGTATGCTAGCTCATTTCATCAACTGTCCAGTCTGCTTTTTAGGGAAGCTAGAAAGATATCTCTCACTGTAAAAATGTTTATTCTTTCAAATTGAGAATAAAAAATAAAAAAAAAAGGAACCATTAAAATTTCTGGCATACAAGTAGTTGGAAGAGTAGGACCAGCAGTTGGTGTAATGGTTACATCCCTGGACTCACATGTGGGTTGGTTGTGGTTTGAGTCCCACACCCAGCAGCTTGAACTCATGCCAGGCATGTGTGTGTGTACATACCCAGGGTCCCAGGAGGAGAATGCAGGTGAGGGGATTGCAGCATGGCCATCCCCCCTGGGGTGTGGTTTCTCACTTTTTGTCTGTCTCACCGGTAAGCACACATGCCCTATTATAGCAAAAAATCTCTCTTTTTTTTTTTTTTTTAAAAAAAGGCAGTTGGAAGAGTAACAGCCAAGACACTCATCATGTGAATCATCACGTGTGCATCTATGTCCAATTTAAAGAAGATAACAGTCCTTCTGATCTTCGACTTCACAAGAAGCTGTGAAAATTACCCGCGAGTTCTCCTTTTGGCATTCTATAACAAAAATGACCTATATGAATTTACTCACGATTACAAAGGAGTTATACTGAAGACTACACTAAAGGAGGCCTCTCATGTTTCAGAGATTCCTGTGATTTCTTAAAATTTAATTTTTTGGAAGTTTTATTTGCCTAGCTCTAATTATTCTAATTTGCAGCTACTGATACATTGATAGTTCTTACCTAAGTTCTCTTATAATGAATTGCTTTTGGGGCATGGTGATTAAGGCATAGTGATTAAGCCCACATGGCTGACCACGATCTGAGTCCCTGACCTGGAGAAGTGCTTCCTCACTTTCCCTCCCTGTCTCTATCTCTCTGGTCAAATTAAAACAACAACAACAATAATGAATAAAATTAAATTAAATGATTCTTTTAGGGGCCAGCAGGTGGTGTGATGGTCAAGGGTGCTAGACTCCCACATGGCTGTTCAAGTCCCCTATCTGACGGCTTGATTTCTCACTTTCTCTCTCACTCTCTCTCTGTTCCTCTCTAGTCAAATTTAAATAAATACATAAAATTAAATAAAATAATCCTTTAAAAAATAATTATTATTTTAGGGACCAGCAGTTAGCGTAATGGCTATGTAGCTGGACTCCCATGTAGCTGACCTTGGTTTGAGTCCTGGTCCTAGTGGCTTAAACTCACGCAGGGCACGTGTGCATGCGTGCCCAAGATCCCAAGAGAAGAATGGAGTAGAAGGGATTGCGGTGTGGCCATCCCCCCGGGAGCTGATTTCTCACTTTCTGTCTGTCTCTCTCTGTCTTTCTAGTGAGTGCACACGCCCTATAGCAAAAACCTCTCCAAATAATAATAATTATTATTATTTTAAAAAAAGAATTTCTTCTACAGGAAATGATCAGAGTAGTTGCAAGAATAAAGCTGTTGTCTGTGTGCAGGGTTCTGTTTCATTAATAAAACTTTAAGTGGTACATAAAAAAAGACATGATTGATTAACTAAATTTCATTAGAATTAAAAACTACTGTGAACAACACTGTCCAGAGAATAATAAAAGAAGCCTCAGACTGGTAGAAAATATTTGCAAAGAACGAGACCAGCAGTTAGCATAGTGGCTATGTTACTGAACTCCCATGTGGTCGACCACAGTTCGAGTCCCGGACCCGGTGGCTTAAACTCACGCTGGGCGTGAGTGCACGTGTGCCTGAGATCCCAAGAGGAGAATGGAGGAGAAGGAATTGCGGCATGGCCATTCCCCACCCGACTCCTGGCGGGGGTGTGTGGTGATTTCTTGCTTTCTATTTCTCTTTCTGGTGAGCGCATGTGCCCTATAGCAAAAACCTTTAAAAAAAAAAATATTTGCAAGGAACATATCTGATGAACAATTGTTATAAAAAATATACAAAGAACTCTTAAAAATATTAAGAAAATAGTCCAATTTAAAAATGGGCAAAAGACCTGAAAAGATACTTCTGCAAAGATTATGTGGATGGGAAATAAACATATGACAAGATGTTCAATATTACACATGCTTAAGGAAATAAAAATTAAACCAACAATGAGAGACCAGTACACTCTTTTTAGACTGTCCAAAATTCAAAAAAAAAAAACTAGTATCAAATGTTGGCAAGGTTTTAGAGCAACAAGAACTATTAATTATTCTCTACAGATGAGAATCCATAATAGTACAACTTTGGAAGATAGTTTGGTAGTTTCTTTCTTTCCTTTTTTTTTTGAGAGAATTTTTTGCTATAGGGTGCATATGCTTGCTGGAGAGACAGAGAGACAGAAAGCAAGAAATCACCCCCCCATGGGGTGGGGGGAGTGGCCATGCTGCAATCCCTTCTTCTCCACTCTCCTCTCGAAATTTTGGGCACACATGCATACGTGCCTAGCATGAGTTTTAAGCCACTGGGTCTGAGACTGGAACTGCGGTCAACTACCTGGGAGTTCAGTGATGTTATCATTACACCATCTCCTGGTACCATAGTTTGGCAGTTTCTTTCTCTTAAAAACAACGAAGAAAACATTATGCTAAGTGAGGTGATCTAGTCACAGAAAGACAAATACAGCATGATTAAATTTTAAGAGCGATTTCTGCCACAGGGTGCATGCATTCACCACAGGGACAGAGAGAGAGAGAGACAGAAAGTGAGGAAAAAAGCCCCAGGGGGGATGGCCACACTGTAATCCCCTCTCCTCCACTCACCCTTCAGGATCCAGGGCATGCATGCACACGCACCGGCATAAGTCCCAAGTTAGGGCTCAAACCACAGTCAACCACGTGAGAAACCAGCAACACAGCCATTATGCCATCCTCTGGTCCCCCTAGTTTGGCAGTTTCTTACAAAAATAAACATACTTTTTTTGGTTTAATTTTAGTTTTTAAAAAATGTCACCAAAGAACATGTGTACTCATTGGTGGGGGTCAGAGAGAGGAGACACCCTTCATGGTGGGGCATGGTAAAACTGCAATCCCTTCTCCTTCATCTCTCCCTGTTGGGATTCTGGATACACACCTGCCCATGCCCAGCATGTTTTTCAAGCCACTGGGTCTAGGTCTTGGACCACAATGTCAGTCATGTTGGATCCAGCCACCTTAACTACCAGCCCATGGGCTGGCCCAAACTACATACAATGCTACCTTCACACTCCTTTTATATTTAAGCAAATGAGCTGAAAACTTCCATCCATACCAAAACTAGCATGCAGATATTTATAGACATTTTACCCACAATTGCTACACTTGGAAGCAACCAACATATGTCAAGTAGTTGAATGGATAAACTCTGTTACATCCAAACAATAGAATATTATACAGCACTAAAAAGAAAAATGTTTGGGACCAGCAGATGGTGCAGAAGTTGTGTCGCTGGAGTTCCCCATAGTCGACTGCAGTTTAAATGCTGGACCCTATATGCTCAAGATCCCAAGAGGAGAATGGAAGAGAAGTGACTACAGCATGGCCATCCCCCTTGAAGGGTGATTTCTTGTGTCCTCTCTGTCCAGCGAGCTCATGGGTCCTATAGCAAAAATCTCTCTCTCTCTCAAAAAAAAAAAAAGAAAAGCGTTTATCAAGCCATGAAAAGACATGCAGGAACCTTAAGTGTATATAATTTAGTAAAGAAGCTAATCTGAAAAGGTTACAAACTGTATGATTCCAACTATATGATATTTGGGAAAAGCCATGGCTTTAATGGCTAGGGGCACCGGAACACAAAGTTTGGGCCAGCAGGTGGCATGATGCTAAGGCACTGGCTCCCATAAGACCACCCCTGAGGTGTGAGTCCTGTACCTGGTGGCTTAAAAAATATGCCAGTCAAGGGACTGGCAGATGGTGTGATCAAAAAAGTGGTTTTCTTGAGCAGAGAGGGAAGATGAGATGGTTAAGGGCACTGGGCCAAACATGGTTAAGAGTCCTAGACCTGGTGACTTGCTTTCTCACTTTCTCTCTCTCTCACTCTAATCCCTTCTGGTCAAATTAAAATAAATAAATACATAAAGTTAAATAAAATAATTCTTAAAAAAAAAAAAAAAAGCCAGTTGAGGCAGCAGATGGCATGGTAGTTACGTCACTGGACTCCCACATGGCCAACCACGGTTTGAGTCCCGGACCAGGGGACTTCAAAATCATGTTGGGCACATGTGCATGTGTGCCCAAGATCCTGGGAGGAGAATGGAGAAGGGATTAGATCTGATGACATATCTTGAAAGTTAGGTAGAAAATCCTAAAAGTAAAGGTGCTACCTTTCTCAAAATCTCAAAAATATGCATATAACCCCAACTATATATCATAAGATTACTATTAAACCATACCACCATGGCAAGACTCTACTGTAATGCAACAGCTATAGTCAAGAGAAAAGATGGCAGATGCTGATGCTGCTCACAAGGAGATAAAATTTGAAATTTGAATCCAGACAAGTTAATTGCCTGCCAAAACATACATCAACATTCTTCAAAGGTGTATAACAAAATTCAGTCTCTATAATTTATATGGAATATTATGAACGACAATATAAAAAAACAATGAACACTTGAAGGAACAAGAAAAGATAATCATACTTAATGGGAGAGTAGTAGCTGAGAACAATGTAGTTCTCAAAAGAACCACTGCAGCAACAACCACTACTTCCCAAAATGCAGAGATAAACTTCAAAAAGTCAATAAAGAGGTTTAAGTAAAATTTTTAAATAACATTCAGGTATCCCAAAACAAAGGAGGAGAGGTAAAACAGAAAAACAGATGAATAGAAAAAAAAGGCAAATTGGTAGACCAATTTATACATTAACTATAATATTAATAAACAATAATGCTTACATTACTCAAATATATGATGTCTACAGAAACAAACTCTGAATACAAAGAAAACAAAAGAATAAAAAATATATGCCATGCAAACAATAAATCTTAGACAGCTGGAGTGATTATAATAAAGTCAGACAAAACAGACTTCAAGAAACATTACTAGAGATAAGAAGAGATATTTCCTAATAGAAAAAAATAGTCAATTAATCAGGAAGGCAAATTATACAAGCTGGATGTGTCTAATAATAAAGCATCATCAAAATATGACATGATTAAAAGAAGAAAAATATTCTCATGAAGACTCCTCTCTCAGTTATTTATAAAACTGGACAAAAATTGTAGTCATGGGACCAGCAGTTGGTGTAATGGCTATGTCACTGGACTCCCATGTAGTAAACCATGGTTCAAGTCCTGGACCCGGTGGATTAACCTCATGCCGGGTGCATGTGCGTGCGTGCCCAAGATCCCAAGAATGGAGGAGAAGGGACTGCAGCATGGTCATCATCTTTGGGGGATGATTTCTTGCTTTCTGTCTCTCTCTTTCTGGCATGTGCCCTATAGCAAAAATCTCTCAAAAAACAAACAAACAAACAAACAAAAAACTGTAGTCATGTTTATTCATTCCTCTGAGATGTCAGGCGGGCAAACTTTTCCTGAAAAGGGTCAGAGTAAACAATTTACGATTTGTGGGGCACATACTATTCTTTCTATCCTTTTCTTCAAACTCTTTAAAACCCATTCTTTGCTTCAAGGCTGTACAAAAAGAAGTCACTAGGTCCACAGTTTGTCAACACCTTCCCACTGTCACTCATTTCCCCAGTACTATCACAAGCTACATTCCTTCTCCCAGATGCCCAGGCAACCAAACATCTACTCTTTCAAGTAAGTTTTTCCTAGCCATTTTAAATCCTGATACCTAACTTCACTGTATCTTCGAATATTTATAGTTTCCAACCATTAAGATGAAATCTGTTATATCATCAGTCTTTCCTCATTTTTCATGACATAATCACCTTTGAAGACTACATTTTTTTAATGTCCCCCAGGGTATGTAAATATCCTACATCCTCTCAAACTCACAGACACTATTTTTAACAGGCATTATCAATGGATCCTGTGGTGTTCTAAAGTAATATTCTATTTTCTTCATTTCTCCTACATCTATTTGAAACTCTTCTGTAAGGAGAAACTCTTCTTTTACAGATTTAATTATTCTTTTATGTCAGTAGGAACACATGAATAATAATTTTATCCTTTGGGTTTTAATTCAATGCTAGTTTACTTTGTTGCTCAATTTATTCCAAATTTGATAATTAAGAGGTATTTCAGGTTGATTCCTGTGTCCTTTAGATACAGCACTATTTTTTTTCTTTTTTGGAGAGTTTTTTTGGGTTTTGTTTTTGTTTTTGTTTTGTTTTGTTTTGCTATAGGGCGTGTGCACTCTCCAGAAAGACAGAGAAAGAAAGCAAGAAATCACCCTCCATGGAGGGATGGCCACACCACAATCCCTTCTCCTCCATTATCCTCTCAGGATTCTGGGCACGCGTGCACACGTGCCTGGCATGAGTTTAAGCTACCTGGTCTGGGATTCAAACTGCGGTCAACTACATGGGAGTCCAGTGACATAGCCATTATGCACACTGCTGGTCTCAACTCTATTTTTTTTTAAGCAATATTTACATCCTGGTAATACAAGATGTTCCAGGTTTATCTTGAAATTTTCCTGCCCCATTTCTTGAATGAGCCATTTTTCCAGGTAGTCCGGTTTATTTAGATAATGGTATATAGGAAACAAGATTTAAGCTATTTGTTGCTACTAAGCCATCTCAGCAAACACTGTCACACACACACACACACACACACACACACACACACTCACACACACTCACACGCACACGCCAGCAGGTGGCATGTGGTTAAAGTTATGAACTCCCACATGGCCAACCATGGTTCAAGATCTAGACCTGGCAGCTTGCTTTCTTACTTCCCCTATCTCTCATCAAATTAAAAAAAAAAAAAGATAAATAAAATTAAATAAGCAATTCTAAAAATAAAAAAGTAAACCTTCGTAATACACACAAACACACACACACCCCTACATCTGAGGTGATCTGCCCAGTTCAAGGACCAGCATGAGGGCTGAGCAGTCCCAAGCTGCAGACCCCTTCTTCCAACCTCATCTTTTTGGCCAACAGCTAGAAAAAGGACGAGGGCATTGCTGGGAGACATCTACATCTAAGGTGGTCTGCTCATTTCAGGGAGATCAAAACCTCTGACGTAAAAAAAAAAAAAAAATCACCAAAAAGAATGAAAAAAATCACCCCTCAAAATGAGAGTAATACACAGGAAATAGTACATATCATTAAATGCCCAAACATCTGAATAATGGGTATTCCAGGAGGTGAAATCCTGGAAGAAAACTTCCCAAACCTTGAGAAGTGTTCAAACATCCAGACTCAAGAAATACAAAGGATCCCAAATAGATTCAACCCAAGAAGATCCTCTCTATGGCACATCATAGACAGATTGGCCAAAACCACAAATAAAGAAAATATTCTAAATTTGGCAAGAGAGAAACGCCAAGTTACAGGTAAGTACAAAGGCTAACATCAGGCTAACATCAGACCTCTCATCAGAAACAATGCAAGCAAGAAAAGAATGGGAAGATATATTCAAAGTGTTAAAAGAAAAACAATTTCAACCAAGACCAAGTTAGGGCTCAAACCACAGTCAACCACGTGAGAAACCAGCAACACAGCCATTATGCCATCCTCTGGTCCCCCTAGTTTGGCAGTTTCTTACAAAAATAAACATACTTTTTTTGGTTTAATTTTAGTTTTTAAAAAATGTCACCAAAGAACATGTGTACTCATTGGTGGGGGTCAGAGAGAGGAGACACCCTTCATGGTGGGGCATGGTAAAACTGCAATCCCTTCTCCTTCATCTCTCCCTGTTGGGATTCTGGATACACACCTGCCCATGCCCAGCATGTTTTTCAAGCCACTGGGTCTAGGTCTTGGACCACAATGTCAGTCATGTTGGATCCAGCCACCTTAACTACCAGCCCATGGGCTGGCCCAAACTACATACAATGCTACCTTCACACTCCTTTTATATTTAAGCAAATGAGCTGAAAACTTCCATCCATACCAAAACTAGCATGCAGATATTTATAGACATTTTACCCACAATTGCTACACTTGGAAGCAACCAACATATGTCAAGTAGTTGAATGGATAAACTCTGTTACATCCAAACAATAGAATATTATACAGCACTAAAAAGAAAAATGTTTGGGACCAGCAGATGGTGCAGAAGTTGTGTCGCTGGAGTTCCCCATAGTCGACTGCAGTTTAAATGCTGGACCCTATATGCTCAAGATCCCAAGAGGAGAATGGAAGAGAAGTGACTACAGCATGGCCATCCCCCTTGAAGGGTGATTTCTTGTGTCCTCTCTGTCCAGCGAGCTCATGGGTCCTATAGCAAAAATCTCTCTCTCTCTCAAAAAAAAAAAAAGAAAAGCGTTTATCAAGCCATGAAAAGACATGCAGGAACCTTAAGTGTATATAATTTAGTAAAGAAGCTAATCTGAAAAGGTTACAAACTGTATGATTCCAACTATATGATATTTGGGAAAAGCCATGGCTTTAATGGCTAGGGGCACCGGAACACAAAGTTTGGGCCAGCAGGTGGCATGATGCTAAGGCACTGGCTCCCATAAGACCACCCCTGAGGTGTGAGTCCTGTACCTGGTGGCTTAAAAAATATGCCAGTCAAGGGACTGGCAGATGGTGTGATCAAAAAAGTGGTTTTCTTGAGCAGACAGGGAAGATGAGATGGTTAAGGGCACTGGGCCAAACATGGTTAAGAGTCCTAGACCTGGTGACTTGCTTTCTCACTTTCTCTCTCTCTCACTCTAATCCCTTCTGGTCAAATTAAAATAAATAAATACATAAAGTTAAATAAAATAATTCTTAAAAAAAAAAAAAAAAGCCAGTTGAGGCAGCAGATGGCATGGTAGTTACGTCACTGGACTCCCACATGGCCAACCACGGTTTGAGTCCCGGACCAGGGGACTTCAAAATCATGTTGGGCACATGTGCATGTGTGCCCAAGATCCTGGGAGGAGAATGGAGAAGGGATTAGATCTGATGACATATCTTGAAAGTTAGGTAGAAAATCCTAAAAGTAAAGGTGCTACCTTTCTCAAAATCTCAAAAATATGCATATAACCCCAACTATATATCATAAGATTACTATTAAACCATACCACCATGGCAAGACTCTACTGTAATGCAACAGCTATAGTCAAGAGAAAAGATGGCAGATGCTGATGCTGCTCACAAGGAGATAAAATTTGAAATTTGAATCCAGACAAGTTAATTGCCTGCCAAAACATACATCAACATTCTTCAAAGGTGTATAACAAAATTCAGTCTCTATAATTTATATGGAATATTATGAACGACAATATAAAAAAACAATGAACACTTGAAGGAACAAGAAAAGATAATCATACTTAATGGGAGAGTAGTAGCTGAGAACAATGTAGTTCTCAAAAGAACCACTGCAGCAACAACCACTACTTCCCAAAATGCAGAGATAAACTTCAAAAAGTCAATAAAGAGGTTTAAGTAAAATTTTTAAATAACATTCAGGTATCCCAAAACAAAGGAGGAGAGGTAAAACAGAAAAACAGATGAATAGAAAAAAAAGGCAAATTGGTAGACCAATTTATACATTAACTATAATATTAATAAACAATAATGCTTACATTACTCAAATATATGATGTCTACAGAAACAAACTCTGAATACAAAGAAAACAAAAGAATAAAAAATATATGCCATGCAAACAATAAATCTTAGACAGCTGGAGTAATTATAATAAAGTCAGACAAAACAGACTTCAAGAAACATTACTAGAGATAAGAAGAGATATTTCCTAATAGAAAAAAATAGTCAATTAATCAGGAAGGCAAATTATACAAGCTGGATGTGTCTAATAATAAAGCATCATCAAAATATGACATGATTAAAAGAAGAAAAATATTCTCATGAAGACTCCTCTCTCAGTTATTTATAAAACTGGACAAAAATTGTAGTCATGGGACCAGCAGTTGGTGTAATGGCTATGTCACTGGACTCCCATGTAGTAAACCATGGTTCAAGTCCTGGACCCGGTGGATTAACCTCATGCCGGGTGCATGTGCGTGCATGCCCAAGATCCCAAGAATGGAGGAGAAGGGACTGCAGCATGGTCATCATCTTTGGGGGATGATTTCTTGCTTTCTGTCTCTCTCTTTCTGGCATGTGCCCTATAGCAAAAATCTCTCAAAAAACAAACAAACAAACAAACAAAAAACTGTAGTCATGTTTATTCATTCCTCTGAGATGTCAGGCGGGCAAACTTTTCCTGAAAAGGGTCAGAGTAAACAATTTACGATTTGTGGGGCACATACTATTCTTTCTATCCTTTTCTTCAAACTCTTTAAAACCCATTCTTTGCTTCAAGGCTGTACAAAAAGAAGTCACTAGGTCCACAGTTTGTCAACACCTTCCCACTGTCACTCATTTCCCCAGTACTATCACAAGCTACATTCCTTCTCCCAGATGCCCAGGCAACCAAACATCTACTCTTTCAAGTAAGTTTTTCCTAGCCATTTTAAATCCTGATACCTAACTTCACTGTATCTTCGAATATTTATAGTTTCCAACCATTAAGATGAAATCTGTTATATCATCAGTCTTTCCTCATTTTTCATGACATACCCACCTTTGAAGACTACATTTTTTTAATGTCCCCCAGGGTATGTAAATATCCTACATCCTCTCAAACTCACAGACACTATTTTTAACAGGCATTATCAATGGATCCTGTGGTGTTCTAAAGTAATATTCTATTTTCTTCATTTCTCCTACATCTATTTGAAACTCTTCTGTAAGGAGAAACTCTTCTTTTACAGATTTAATTATTCTTTTATGTCAGTAGGAACACATGAATAATAATTTTATCCTTTGGGTTTTAATTCAATGCTAGTTTACTTTGTTGCTCAATTTATTCCAAATTTGATAATTAAGAGGTATTTCAGGTTGATTCCTGTGTCCTTTAGATACAGCACTATTTTTTTTCTTTTTTGGAGAGTTTTTTTGGGTTTTGTTTTTGTTTTTGTTTTGTTTTGTTTTGCTATAGGGCGTGTGCACTCTCCAGAAAGACAGAGAAAGAAAGCAAGAAATCACCCTCCATGGAGGGATGGCCACACCACAATCCCTTCTCCTCCATTATCCTCTCAGGATTCTGGGCACGCGTGCACACGTGCCTGGCATGAGTTTAAGCTACCTGGTCTGGGATTCAAACTGCGGTCAACTACATGGGAGTCCAGTGACATAGCCATTATGCCCACTGCTGGTCTCAACTCTATTTTTTTTTAAGCAATATTTACATCCTGGTAATACAAGATGTTCCAGGTTTATCTTGAAATTTTCCTGCCCCATTTCTTGAATGAGCCATTTTTCCAGGTAGTCCGGTTTATTTAGATAATGGTATATAGGAAACAAGATTTAAGCTATTTGTTGCTACTAAGCCATCTCAGCAAACACTGTCACACACACACACACACACACACACACACACACACTCACACACACTCACACGCACACGCCAGCAGGTGGCATGTGGTTAAAGTTATGAACTCCCACATGGCCAACCATGGTTCAAGATCTAGACCTGGCAGCTTGCTTTCTTACTTCCCCTATCTCTCATCAAATTAAAAAAAAAAAAAGATAAATAAAATTAAATAAGCAATTCTAAAAATAAAAAAGTAAACCTTCGTAATACACACAAACACACACACACCCCTACATCTGAGGTGATCTGCCCAGTTCAAGGACCAGCATGAGGGCTGAGCAGTCCCAAGCTGCAGACCCCTTCTTCCAACCTCATCTTTTTGGCCAACAGCTAGAAAAAGGACGAGGGCATTGCTGGGAGACATCTACATCTAAGGTGGTCTGCTCATTTCAGGGAGATCAAAACCTCTGACGTAAAAAAAAAAAAAAAATCACCAAAAAGAATGAAAAAAATCACCCCTCAAAATGAGAGTAATACACAGGAAATAGTACATATCATTAAATGCCCAAACATCTGAATAATGGGTATTCCAGGAGGTGAAATCCTGGAAGAAAACTTCCCAAACCTTGAGAAGTGTTCAAACATCCAGACTCAAGAAATACAAAGGATCCCAAATAGATTCAACCCAAGAAGATCCTCTCTATGGCACATCATAGACAGATTGGCCAAAACCACAAATAAAGAAAATATTCTAAATTTGGCAAGAGAGAAACGCCAAGTTACAGGTAAGTACAAAGGCTAACATCAGGCTAACATCAGACCTCTCATCAGAAACAATGCAAGCAAGAAAAGAATGGGAAGATATATTCAAAGTGTTAAAAGAAAAACAATTTCAACCAAGATTACTATACCTCGCAAGATTATCCTTCAAATGGGAAGAAAAGATAAAAATATTAAGATAAACCAAACCCGAAAGAATTTACTAACACCAGACCAGCTCAAGAAGTACTGAAGGGATTGCTATACCAGGAGAACTAGAAACTCACAGACATAAAAGAACAAAAAACAACCAAGAGAATACAACATAAATAAATGAAAAGTCCATGTTAAATAGACACTTTTTTTTTCAGTATTTTTAGTGCAAGTGACTAGTCATGTCTTCACTTTCTTTGGAGGGTCTAAATTTGATTTATTAATTTTTAAGATTATATCTTGAGTTGTGCTATTTTTATACACTACAAAATTGTGACTCAAATGAAAAACATGTTTTTGTGCCAATGTTCAATTCTTTGAACGTTACAGAAAAGAAATATTTCGGAATTACTTTTAGGAAAATAAGAGTTTGGGGACCAACAGATGGTGGAATGGTTATGTTGCTGGTCTCCTATGTATTCAATCATGGTTCAAGTCCAGGACCCAGTGGCTTAAAACTAACACCAGGCACATATGCATATGTGCCCAAAATCCCAAGAGGAGAATGGAGCAGAAGGGATTGTGGTATAGCCATCCCCCTGTCCAGGGGGAGATTTCTCGCTTTTTGTCTCTGTGTCTGTCTCTCCAGCAAGCAAATGTCCCTTAAAAATCTTTCTTAAAAAAAAAAAAAAATCGGGAACCAGCAGTTAGCGTAATGGCTATGTCGCTGGACTCCCACATAGTTGAACGCGGTTCGCGTCCCAGACCTGGTGGCTTAAAACTCACGCCGGGCGCGTGTGCGGGCGTGCCCAAGATCCCGAGAGGAGAATGGAGGAGAAGGGATTGCGGCGTGGCTATCCCCCTGGGGGGTGATTTCTCACTTTCTATCTCTCTGTCTCTGTCTGTCTGGCGAGCGCACACGCTCTATAGCAAAAACCTCTCCAAAAAAAAGAAAAAAAAAATTTACTTTTCACATATTTTTGCTTAGAAGAAAAAAGTGCTGAGTATTGCCACAATTAAAAAAATAAAGATTAGACTTTCTGACATGTTGAAATTACATGAGAAACACTGTCAAATATGAAATGGTGTTTAGCTCTCTGTGTATAAAAGTTTGTGTCAACGGGTATTCCAAAATTGTATGAGATTCTTAAATATTTGCTATGTATTAGTATATTATTAGTCATACATGCAATGTTAAATATTTCTATGTAGTTTGTCACATACATAATCAAATTTGTCAATTTGGGGTTATGGTAAAGTCAGATGTCAAATCATGGTCACTTTAAGTTTCATTGTGCAGTTAATTACTTTATTCTTATGCTCTTTCTAAAACATTTTGTAATAGGCTACAGCTCAAAAATTGCTCCTTTTAAAAGAAATTGATGAAAAACACTCTGGTAAGTTCTCTTAAATATAGGTTTTTGATAACTTTGAGATCATATTTATGAACTTTCAGTATTTAAAGGGAAAGATCGTACCACAGTAACACTGCAAACTCAGAAGAAAAGAGATTAATTACATGAGACTGAACTGGTGAAACAGGATTTTGTGACTTTTGACTAAAACATGATTGATTTTCTTCTATACTTTGTTTTCCATATTTAA
Source organism: Tupaia belangeri chinensis (assembly GCF_000334495.1). Taxonomy (NCBI): domain Eukaryota; kingdom Metazoa; phylum Chordata; class Mammalia; order Scandentia; family Tupaiidae; genus Tupaia; species Tupaia belangeri. Next base: position 347,323 of record NW_006159849.1, read on the forward strand.
GGATTTTTGTTTTCTTTCAAGCTGACAGTTTCAGTTTTAAAAGAGTAATTTTTTCTTTTCTTTTTTTGGGGGGGATGTTTTTGCTCTAGGGTGTGTATGCTTGCCAGAAAGACAAAGAGAGACAGAGACACAGGAAGCAAGAAATCACCCCCCAGGGAGGATGGCCACTCCGCAATCCCTTCTCTTCCATTCTCCTCTCGGGATCTCGGGCACTCATGCACAGGCGCCCAGCGTGAGTTTAAGCCGCTGAGTCCAGGACTCGAACCATGGTCAACTACATTGGAATCCAGTGACATAGACATGGGACCAACTACTTGCTCCCAAAATTTATTATTATTTTTTTTTAATAAAATTGAAACCCAAACTTTTCTCCCTTCCTGACCTCTCCGGAATTAGAAAGTATTTGTGAGTATTCTTATTTGTGGCAGTATGGGTTATTTGCCTAAGTTCAATAATTCTGCTGCCTTGTATCAGAAATTGGAAACACTTATTGCCAGGGCTTTGACTGGAATATTATTTCTGAAGATATGATCAGAAAGCTAAGGAACCAAGGTTGATCTCAAGAAAGCCAAAAGAAGGTCTTGGAAATAGATGACCTAGTACCATAAACAGTTTTCCTTGGCAGGTAAGAATGTCACTTCCTGACAGGTCACAAAACTTTCAAGTACAGGTACTTAAGGGCACAGTCAGATGGTGAATTCCTGACTTGGCTCAGTAGCCTAAGGAGGCTTTTTAAAGAATCTAATCTGAAATTCTTTATAAAAGGTATAAGTAAAGTCAACTAAATCAATTAGTATTTTTATTGGGTTTTGTACAAATAACAGATCAAATTAAGACTAAAGGTATTTTTTTGCCAATAGGTTAGTTTATGCTTCTCTTTGGTAAAAGGGGGGGGGATGGAGAGAGAGAAAAAAATGTTTCAGAAGAAAACTATAGTGCACTTGTTACTAGATTTTAGCTCCATCCGTATTTATTTTTTTGAGTTTCTAGAATCTACCTACAGTGTGGATAAAATCCTAACCTTTTTCCTAGTTTTAATTCTTAAGCAAAGTTTTCTTGGCTGTTTTTGATTTTGATTCATTAAAGTTAAAACTGCTTTTCTTGAAATTAAATAATAATAATAGCAAACTGAAGACAGTGTAGAAGGGTGGGTAATGGGGAATGGAGAGGGAATCAAGGGGAGGAAAGCAAAACATTTAACAGACACAGAAGTGGAAAACTATCTGCTTTAATATGCATAGATGACATTGTGGACTAGACTGATATGCAGTGTATTCAAGGTGGCAAAATTCATTTTGTAAGCTGTAAAGATGTGTAGTGATTAAATATTTTAAAAATAATAATAAATTTAAAAAATTTTAATAAACAGTAATTCTACTACTAGATTTTAACATATAGACTTAAGTATCTGTGAAGCCACGGTAAAATAAGCAAATGAAGAAATGAAAGAGTACAGCTTTTCTTTATAGTAGAATTCCAATTAATAAATGTAGAAAGAGCAAAACAGATAATCAGCATTTGGTAAACACCAAACATCAGTAATAGTTGTAGACCTGATCCATTAACAGATGCTAAAATTGAAGAATAAAAGTTTCAGAAAACAGGATTTATTTAGTAATCTCCCCTAAATTACTTCTTTTCCCCAGAAGGAGCATGTGCTCACACAAGAGAGACACACAAAGTATCCCTGATGGGCAATGTCACGCTCTAATACTCTTTCTTCCATTCTTTCAATTTAGTACATGCACCATCTTCCAATCAGGCCAGGTTTTAATTTATGTCAGCCATGTGGGATCTGGTTCCCACTGCACAATGCCTAACCAAGAAAATCTACTTCAAAAGCATGAAACTTCATACAACAAAATTCATGGTTAATCTTAGAACGATATTTTTCTATGTTGCCATAACATTCTAAGGAAATGCATTTTTATTTTACAGTTTATTTCTTTATTGAGAGAAGAACAGACATACACACCCTTAATAAGGTCTTGCCACTCCATGATCAGTAATTCCTGCAGGATCATGGGGTAGGCACCCAGTAGACACTCCACAGTGTATTTAGGTTGATAAAGAATCTGAATCTGGGGCAACCTATATGGCTTCAACATCACACAGTGGCACACCTCACTGCCTGAACCACAGAGATTGGACTAGAAATGTATTTTAAAATATCCAGGAACCAGCAGTTAGCATAATAGCTATGTCGCTGGACTACCACGTAGTCGACCGTGGTTCGAGTCCTGGACCCAGCAGTCTGAACTCACGTTGGGCGCATGTGCGTACGTGCGCAGGATCCCGAGAGGAGAATGGAGGGGAAGGGATTGCGGCGTGGCCACGCTCCCCACCCCCCCGGGGGGGGGGGGGGGGGGGGGGTTTTGTTCTATGTCCTTCTGACGCCCTATAGCAAAAATACCTCTCCAAAAAAAAAAAAAAAAAAAAATCCAATGTGAGAAATGTGTTCACCCATCCAATGCCAAAGAATGGACATGGAGACACGAGGTACGAGGTACGGAGAAGCAAGACTTTAACGGGGGTCTTGCAAGATCGAGTGTCTGATGGGTGGGCACACCCAAATCAATTACAATGAGCAATTTATTCCCTAATGTGCAAGTCCCTACCCCTGTTACTCATTGACTGAGTACTACGGGATGTAATATTTCCAGAAGTCGCCTAAGTTTTACTATTCCCTTATTAGTTTTTAAGGCACAGGCTCACAACAAGCCCACGAAAAAGGCCTGCTAAATGTCCTGAGGAGGAAGAAGAACCGGCAAGAAAAAAGAGCAAAGGGATGGTGGTGACCATCCACCATCTTGAGAAGTCATTTCTAAAGGGCAACTTACTGTTTTGGAGTTTCATTCAGAAACTTTTTGAGAATGTGTACTTCCTGAGTTCATCACATCTGCAAACTGGTTAAGCATTTTTGTTAAGCTATTCTTGGAAATGAATCACTTAAGGCTAATTTTACATCTAACAAATGACTTTACTTATTTACTTAGTTTAGGTTTCTGCTAGAGTACATGCGCTTGTGAAAAATCACTCTCTATCTCCCTCCACTGCCTGGGATTTTGGGCTCACATGCACACATGAGCACACACAGGTGTAATTAGTCCTTGGGTCCAAGACTTGAACCTCCTAACAAATGGTTTTAAATAAACATGCACTTAGAAGTTCTCTAAAGAGTAAAACTCCCCCCTAGAAAACATGTTTCTCATAAAGCCAGCAATTAATTGGGGGCCTTTATTATGTTGATTTCTACTATTTTCTGGATCCAAGTAGTACTCATTCATGTAAGTACAAATGCAAGTAACTAAAGGAGAGGTGAGGCTGAAGACTGATGATTGTCTGCTTTACATAGGAATTTTAACAGTTTTATAAACCACATTGCTGTAATTTATTCTTTTGTTTCAACATGGGTAAAAATGGGGTAGAAAACTCAGATCTGATATGATTTCTGACTCAAAAAACTAAGTTACTCACTTGAAGAAGTGAAAATTTTATGAAATACTAAAAACACACTTAGAAATAAAAATTAGAAAATATTGATAGTAATACATACTGTGGTTCTAAATAAATTATTAAATATTGGTCTGTTAGACTGACTTCTACCTTTATTAATCCAATAGGCAAATTATCCTCATCGCTGATTACATTAATAATGTCCTGTTTTTGTTTGCTCATTTTAATTTTGCCAGAAGATGCATGCCCCCGCGCCAAAGAAACAGAGAGAAAGCATGTCCCATAAGATGTGGTCATACCACAATCTCACCTATTCCAGCTCGTCAGTCCCTTGGGATTTTGTACACAAGCAATTGAACCTTCTCAAGCTGCCAGATCAGACCTGATCTGTACAGTTGGACATGTAGGATCCAGCTAACTTAGTCACCATACTATGGAACAAGTCCAAATCCTATTTTTCAAAAGCCCCTTCCTAACTAAACTGCTTAATATCTCCCTTGTCACCAACTCTTAAAAATAACTTTCCAAATAACCAGGGAAAATCATTAGTGAATTCAAAATTAAAAAAAAAACAAAAAAAAAAAACGTAGACCAGACCTTCCTCTAAAGCATGTATCTTACATGTATTTATTGAAGCTGCTAAACAAATTAGTTTATGTTTATGTTGTTTTTTATCTTCTCTTCTCTTTTCAACTCCACCTTCCATCATAGTTAGGCTTTCCTTTCCTTTTTTTTAGAGGAAAAAAACATTTTTTCTTTTTTGCTATATAGGGCGTATATGCTCACCAGAGAGAGGCCGAAAGATTGAAATCACCCCCAGAAGGGATGGCCACACTGTAATCCCTTCTCTATTCTCTCAAGATTTTCTGGGCACACATGCCCAGCACTGAGTTTTAAGCCACTGGATCTGGGACATGAACCGTGATCCAGCAACATAACCATTATGCCATCTGCTGGTTCCATAGTTATGGTTTCTTTTCCTGGATTTTTGCAACAGATTTTAAATTTCTACTGTTTTGTGGGTCAAAATAGTACTCATTAATGTAAATACAAAACGCAAGTAATTAAAAAAAAGGTGAGATTGAAGACTGAGGGTTGTCTGCTTTACATAAAAATTTAATGGTTTTATAAACCATATTGTAGTATTTTATTCTTTTGTTTCAACATAGGTACAAAATGGAGTAGAAAACTCAGATCTAAAATGCTTTCTGACTCAAAAAACTAAGCTACTCACTTCAGGAAGTGAAAGTTTTATAAAATAAATACTAAAAACACACACAAAAAAAACCTGTTTTTCTTCCTTTAGTTCACCCAAAACTATCCAAAATAACTTGTTTTCAACTTTTAACAGCCTTTAACATAAAGTAAATCACACACTAACAATGAGAACTGGATTAATTTTGACATGTACATATCTGTCTGAACATCACTATGAGCATAATAATGGAACATATCCATCACCCCAAAATATTTCCTCATGTTTCACTGCAGTTGCTTTCCTCATTACCCACCCTTTCCAGGCAATCAGCCACCTGCACCTTTAAAATAAATGCAACAATAGAAACTATCTCATTGGATCTCACTGCTGTAAAGGGTAAATAAATAATAAAGCTTTTGGCACAGTGACCAGCACTGGATGAGCACTAGCTGTTGTTTTTCTATTGTTATCTGTTATTTTTTTATTATCATTTTAATGTCTTGGGATATAACAAAAAAGTACTATAAAATAAAACTTCCAATTGCTTGAGATAATTCATTCAAAATTCTTATTTATGATACTCATACATATCACTTCCTGCTACAGCTTAGGCTATGAAAGTAAGATCTGCCCAACTCTGGCACTGCAGGGTTGGGATCAAGGCAAACCACCAGATGTCTAGAGGGGAAGAGGAACAGCAGACTGACTGGAAGTGGGTACAGGGAACTTTCTGGAGTGATGGAATTGTTCTGAATGTTGATTAGAATGTTGATTACATAAATACACATATTTGCCAAAATTTACCTAAGATCAGTATCACAAAAGTTACATAAACTTCACCTCAAAAAGAAATGTCAAAAAATAAATAAGCTGGGAACCAGCAGTTAGCGTAATGGCTATGTCACTGGACTCCCACGTAGTCAACGGCAGTTCAGTCCCGGACCCGGTGGCTTAAACTCACGCCGGGCGCGTGTGCATGTGTGCCCAAGATCCCAAGAGGAGAATGGAGGAGAAGGGATTGCGGCATGGCCATCCCCCCTGGGGGGTGATTTCTCACTTTCTGGCTCTAAGTCTCTGTCTGTCTGCGGAGCGCACACGCCCTATAGCAAAAAACCTCTCCAAAAATAAATAAATAAATAAATAAGCCATCATTCAAGGTCATTGAGTGCTGCTTATAAAGGCAAGAAAGATCACTACTGTGGTTTAATTTCCAAAATAGATTGTCTGATTAACTGTTGATAAACTATTAGGCATTGTTTTCAAAGTAGACACAGAGCAGCATTACCAGTAACATGAGGCTTCGTCTGTTGAGACTCTGCCTATAATGATAAATAATTAACTTCATGCTTCACTCGTTGATTTCCAAAGTGCTGCTTCCTTAAGAGTAAGAACTGGGGGACTAGCAGTTAGCGTAATGGCTGTCGCTGAACTCCCATGCAGCCGACCGCAGTTTGAGTCCCAGACCTGATGGCTTAAAGTCATGCCGGGCACGTGTGCATGCATGCCCAAGATCCCGAGAGGAAAATGGAGGAGAAGGGATTGCGGTGTGGCCATTCCCCCTTGGGGGCCAATTTCTCACTTTCAGTCTCTCTGCCTCTCTCTGTCTTTCTGGCAAGCACATGCGCCCTATAGCAAAAACCTCTCCAAAAAAAAAAAAAAAAGAGTAAGAGCTGGGACTAGCAGATGGCATAAATGGTTATGTCACTGAATTCTCACGTAGTCTACTGAGGTTTGAGTCCCAGACCCAGTGGCTTAAAATTCAGCCAAGCATGTGTGCGTGTCTGCCCAAAATTTCGAGAGGTAACTGGAGAAGGTACTACAGCATGGCCACCCTGCCATAGGAGGCTGGTGATTTCTTACTTTCTCTCTGGTGAGTGCACAAGTCCTATATTAAAAATATTAAAAAAAAAAAAAAAGTAACAATGACAACAGTTTCTAATTTCTCAATCTAAACACTAATATTTTTAGCGCTAATTTGAGATGGTCAACTTCATATACAGAAGAGGCTAGTCAATAAGTTATAGTTATTTCATTGCATATATAAAGTGAGTAATATTTGAGGAATATCTGATATCCCATTTGCAAACTCTTGAAATCAGGTTGTTTTCTTTCACACTATTACTCTTCTTTAACCTATGAAAGATTATCATTAACACATGCCCTTCAATGTAATTTCCTTTAAAATTAATTTCATGTACATGATGTCATCTACAAAATATTCATGCTAGAGGTTTCAACTTAATCTAATCTAATCAAGTCTTTAACCATAACTTACAGTTCACAAGAAGTATAAAAGTTACAGGAAAAATGATAACAATTAGCCAAATCAAGAGTGTGGGGTAACAAGTAAGAAAAGAGGCCTCATCTATTAAAAGTAAAGTAAATTTATGTATCTGAAAATATGAGAGGAAAGGAAAAAATTATTATAGGTTAACAAAGCGATGTAACAACTCCTCACTGGAACACAAGAATCTGTGTAGACCTTTGTTTTAAAATAAGAAGTCAGCCAGTTCTAAAGCTTATTAGTTCAGGAAGCCAAATCCCACATGGCAAAAGTCAGTTTTAAATCCCAATTGCAGTATTTTAAAAAAATACCAGGTGAGTGTGCATACATATTTATATCCTGACAACAAGAAAGACAGAAGAGAAGGGATTGTAGTTTGACTACATTACAACCCATCAAGGGCTCTTTTTCCCCCTCTCTATGTCTTTCTAGCAAGCACACATGCACACTGGCAATTAATCTGAAAAAGAAAAAAGTGATTTAAGGATTATCTGGAAAAAATTGCAAACAAACTACGTATTAGCAGATATTATGGAATTATTATGGACAGAATTAGAGGTAGAAATTTCTGCACCCCAGTTCTACATAGAATTGAAAGCTAGCAATTTTTATAATTTATCTATAATTCCTCAACTTACAATGGGTAACATCTCAATAAACCCAATGTAAATCGAGTATGTTTTAAGTTAAAAAGACATTTAAGTTCTGGTAATATGATACAGATGCTCCTAAACATAAAGTCAAAAAATCATGAAGTCGAACTACCATAAGTACCATCAGTATATAGCTAAAAGTGTCAACTGAGGGAACCAGCAGGTAGCGTAATGGCTATGTCGCTGGACTCCCACGCAGTCGACTGCGGTTCGCATCCCGGACCCGGTGGCTTAAAACTCACGCCGGGCGCGTGTGCGTGTGTGCCCAAGATCCCGAGAGGAGAATGGAGAAGGGATTGTGGCATGACCATCCCCCCTGGGGGGTGATTTCTTGCTTTCTGTCTCTATGTCTCTCTCTGTCTGGCGAGCGCACACGCCCTATAGCGAAAATCTCTCCAAAAAAAAAAGTGTCAACTGAATCAGAAAACCAATGTACTTCAATAACATATCATAATATTGGTAGTGACTATATATACATAGCCATATATGTGGCTACGTGTATACACACATACACACACACACACAGAGTATGGGCACACTGTATGGTTTAGAGTTATAACTACATATTATATATTCATATATTACATATATAGATTTCAGAAAGATAGCTGCTAAAACTGGTGAAAAATTTTTAACTAAACAAATGTCCAAACAACCATTCTGCTCATTGGAAATTGATCGAAAGCAAACAAATTAAGAGCCTTTATTCATGAACTTCATGAACCTCTGAACTTCAGGTAAGAACAACAGGAACTGATTGTGTTCTTGCCCATAATGTTGCCACCACTCATTAAAGCTCCTTAGTAGTGACAATGTGGTAGGGCTCTCAGTGAAAAGTCAGCAGCTTTACAGTTAAAGGTAAGCTGACTTGATACTGAGCAGAGGTTTAAAAAACAAACAAACAAAAAACCCCCATAACCCACAGCACTATCAGTAAAAACAGCAAACCTGTGAGGAAGCAAGCAAGGAAAGCTGCCAGTGCTACTAGCCAGAGGTTGTAATCTGCTTTGGACAAGCAGCACATACACAGACTAGCCAGTAATTTCACAGGGATAACCTGAAAATCAGGTCGACCATGCGGGAACAGATAAGCTCTCCACATATTCTTGGTTCACTGGGAAGCAATATATATAAGCAGGAGAAATGGCTACTAACTCACATCTAACATGAATTCAATGTACACACACACATAAAACCAAAGAGACCAAATTCCTCCTGTTTCACTGGCTCCCTAGGAGGCTAAGCACAAAGAAGTCAATGAAAGATCCAACAGAGAGTAAAAGCTGGGACAAACAGAAAACTTCTAGAACTTTGTTTACTGTCCAACCAATACACAGAGCAATCAACAGAGACTAGAGGCCTTACCAGCTCAAGTTGTTGAAACAAAGCCTTTAAGAAATCACTGGCAAATCACTAAGTTATGCATACATGGAAGTGACCCCTAGAAAGCTAGGATAAAAATTAGGGACCAGCAGTTAGCGTAATGGCTATGTCGCTGGACTCCCACGTAGTATACGGCGGTTCGCATCCCGGACCCAGTGGCTTAAACTCACGCCGGGCGCGTGTGCATGCGTGCCCCAGATCCCGAGAGGAGAATGGAGGAGAAGGGATTGCTGCATGGCCATCCCCACTGGAGGGGTGATTTCTCGCTTTCTATCGCTCTGTCTCTCTCTGTCTGTCGGGCGAGCGCCCGCACCCTATAGCAAAAACTTCTCAAAAAAAAAAAAAAAAAAAAAAAAAAAAAAAAAAAAAAAAAAAAGAGTAGATATTAGTCTGTGGCTGCACACCGCAGGGGGAAAAACTTGCAATTTAAGTCTGGACAAGTTATTAAAAATAATACAAAACAAGCAAGCAAAAAATCAGCAATGATCCTTAAGGGGAAAAGCCAACAAAATCTAGAGATGTTTTACTAAATAATCTAAAATGCCCACTTATTAACAAAAAATTAGAAGATATACAAACAAAATGGAAAGTGTGACCCAAACTCAAGAAAAAATCATTTAAAAATTATGATAAATATGTTAAAAGAAATAAGAGAAAATGTGTTTAAAGTATCAAAGTGTGAATATGATGATAACCCTTTAACAAGTAGAAAATCACAATAAAGTAAAAGCTACTTAGGAACTACTTCTAGATTCTAATGTTTATAAGTACTCTCAGTGAAACAAAAACGTCCTTAGACAAGCTAAACCAAAGATCTGGAACAACAGAATAAAGAACCAAGAAACATGAAAAGAGCTCATTAAAGTTACAAAAATAAATAAATAAATAATAGAGCACTGAAGCGGCAATGGCCTCAGAGATCTGTGGGAGGACACGCAAACCAACACACATATAATAGGAGCTCCAGGACAAGGAACAGGAAACAAAATACTTGAAGAAATAATGACTGTAAATATTCCAAATCTGATGACAGACAAAAAGCCATAGATCCAAATGCTCTAAAAGTACTTTGAACAACGGTATGCAGCAAACTACATAACACAGATTAAATGAACAAGTTACGAGAACTAAACAACTGACCAAGCAAGACTCAGTCATGAACATATAGGAATCTGATGTACAATAATTAAACTGTAAACAAAAATCTACCAACAACAACAAAAAAAGCCAAGTACCAAATGGGTTCATTGCTGATTTCTACCAAACATATAAAGATGAATTAACACCAAACCTCCTGAAACTCTCCCCAAAACACTGAAGAGGGACTACTTCCCAACTCATTATATGAGGTATTTCCAAAGCAAGAGCAAGCTACTCAAAACTGCAGACCATTATCCCTTATAAACATTGATGAAAAAAATCCTCAAAAAATGCTAGCAAAACAAATTGAGCATATTAAAAGGATTATATACCATGACCAGTAGGAAATATTTCCAGAATGCAAAGATGGCTCAGCAAATAAAAATCAGTATAATAACCATGCTAAAAGAATGAAAGCAAAACACCATCTGACCATATATAACGAGTCAGAAAACGCATCTGACAAAATTCAACTTGATAAAGCACCCAACAAACTATATGTATTACCTCAACACTAATAAAGGGTATATACGAAAAATCTACATACAACATCATACTCAGTGGTGAAAGACTGAAAGCTTTTCCTCTAAGGTCAGAAGTAAGACCAAAAAGGCCCACTTTCACCACTTCCATACAGTATCATACTAAAAGTCCTAGCCAGAGTAATGAGCAGAAACATAAAAGGGATAAATGGGAAGTAAAATTATTTTCATCTACTCACAAACAACATGATCTTAACATTTACTTTAAAAAGTCCTAAAAATTACACAAAAAGTATTTGAATAAAAGAATTCAGAAAAACTGCAGGTACAAAATCAACACACAAAAAGTAGCTGCATATGTGTGTACTAATAATAAATAATACCATAAATAAACAAAATAATCCTATTTATGACAGCATCAAAAATAAAATAGTATGTACTACACCAAGAAGGTAAAAGACGGAACTAAAAACTACAAAACATCACTGAAATAAACAACACAAATAAAGAAAAAAATCTCCTGCTCACAGATTTGACAATTTAATATTACTAGGATGTCAATACTACCCAAAGTAATCCAAGAAATCAATGCAATTCCCATCAAAATCTTAAAAGCATTTTCGGCATTAAGTAGAAAAATCTGTCTCACCTGGAGTGCCCTGCAGTCCTGGAAGCCAGATGACACCTCTAGTTCAGATACCAAATCAGCTTGAAAATATACCAGCTGTGGGATAGAGCCCAGGACCCTGAGGAGCTGGATGGATGGGAAAAGCAGCTGCAGTGTGACTAAACCCAATGGAGTTTTCTCCTGTCTCCTTCTCCTCTTCTCTTTCTCTTTTGCCTCTCTCGCTCGCTCGCTCACTCACTCGCTCTCCTGGTATGAACATGTACACACTATCTATAACTTAAAAAAGGAGAGAAAGAACCCCATCCTAAAATAGTCAAAATAATCTTGAAAAGGAACAAAGCTGAAGATCCACGTTCACTGATTTCAACTCTTTCTAAGAGAGGGGCCAGCAGGTAGAGTGGTTGGTAAGGCACTAGACTCCCACATATCTGATCATGGTTCGAGTCCCAGACCTGGTGGCTTGTGTTCTCACTCTCTGTCTTTATCTAATGAGCACACCATGCCCTACAGTAAATTTAGAAAATAATAAAAAAATTAAATAATCCTTTAAAAGAACTTACTAAGAAAATACAGCAATCAAAACACTGCAGTACTGGAATAAAAACACGTAAACACCAATGGAATACAAAAGAGTTGTTCCAAATAAACTGTGGCATATGTGATCAAATGATTTTCCACAAGAATGTCTAGATAATTCAATAGGGGAAAGGAAAGTCTTTAACAATTGGCATTGGTAAAGTAGAATATCCATCTACATGCAAAAATATATCATTGGACCCTTATTTTATATAACATACAAATTTTGGGCCAGCCCCATACCCTAATGATTAAAGGAATCAGATTCTAAGTGGCCAACCAAGGTTCAAATTCTGAACCTGGCAGCTTGAAAAATAACGAGGTGCATGTGCATTCATGCTCTAAGCCTCAACAGGATGGAGAAATGCAGGAGAAAGGATTGTGGTGTGATCACGGCCTATTAGAGGGTGCTTTCTCTGTCTCTTACCCAACCTCCACCGCCCTAGATTTAGTAAGTTCACAACACCTTTGTAAGTTTAAATAGATAGATAAATAAATAAATAAAGACCTAAATGTAAATGCAAAAACTAACTGTTAGACTCTCTGAAGAAAATAGAGGAAAAAGTTATGTCACTGCATCTGGCAATAATTTCTTGGATATGACACCAACACCACAGACAACAACAAAAAAAGGTAAGCCAGACTTCATCAAAATCAAAGACCTATCGGGAACCAGCAGTTAGCGTAATGGCTATGTCGCTGGACTCCCACGTAGTCGACCGGGGTTCACGTCCCAGACCCGGTGGCTTAAAACTCACACCGGGCGCGTGTGCGCGCGTGCCCAAGATCCCGAGAGGAGAATGGAGGAGAAAGGATTGCGGTGTGACCATCCCCCCTGGGGGGTGACTTCTCGCTTTCTGTCTCTATGTCTCTCTGTCTGGCGAGCGCACGCGCCCTGTAGTGAAAACCTCTCAAAAAAATTAAATAAATAAATAAATCAAAGACCTGTGTGTATCCAAGGATACTCCCTCAACAGAGTGAAAGATAACCTACAGGATGGAAAAAAGTATTTATAATCAGCTATCTGATAAGACTGATATCCAGAAAACATAAAAACTCCAACAACCAGAACAACAAAACAACATGATTAAAAAATAAGCCAAGAGGTGGGACCAGCAGGTGACATGGTGGTTAAGGCACTGGACACTCCTACACAGGTGATCACAGTTTGTGTCTCTCTCTAGTCGAATTAAAATAAATTAACAAATAAATAAAATTAAATAATTCTTTTTTTTTCTTTTGGAGAGGTTTTTGCTATAGGGTGCATGCGCTCGCCAGACAGACAGAAAGTGAGAAATCAACTCCCAGGGGGGATGGCACGCCACAATCCCTTCTCCTCTGTTCTCCTCTCGGGATCTTGGGCACACACGCCCGGCCTGAGTTTAAGCCACCAGGTCCGGGACTCGAACTGCAGTCAACTATGTGGGAGTCCTGCGACATAGCCATTACGCCGCCAGATGTGGGGCCCAAAATAAAAAAATTTTTAAAAAAAAAAAAAAAAAGAGCCAAGAGGAGCCAGCAGGTGGCACAGTGGTTACAACACTAAACTCCCACGTGGCCAGTCATGGTTCTAGTTCTGGACCTGGCAACTTATTTTCTCCCTCCCTCTCTTTCTTCCTTATCCCCTCTCCAGTGAACACAAGTGCCTTCTAGCAAACTAAACATAATAATAAAAAAGTTAAATTATTTTTAAAAAGTGAGCCAAGAACTTGGACAACAAAATTCCTCCGAAGATATGCAATGATTTATAAACACATGAAAATATGCTCAATATCAGTTGTCACTGGGATCAGCAGTTGGCGTAATGGCTATGTCACCAGATTCCCAAGTAGTTGACCACGGTTTGAGTCCCAAACCCGGTGGCTTAAACTCACGCCAACTGCATGTGCATGCGTGCGTACTCAAGATCCAGAGAGGAGAATTGAGGAGAGGGGACTGCGGCATGGCCATCCCCCCTGGCGAGGATGATCTCTTGCTTTCTGTCTGTCTCTCTCTGTCTTTCTGGCGAGCACACAAGCCCTATAGCAAAAACCTCTCCAAAAAAAAAAAAAAAAATCAGTTGTCATCAGGGAAATGCAAATGAAAGCCAGATACCAATTTGGAACCATTAAGATGGCTATCATTTAAAAAAAAAATTGCTGGAAAGGATGTAGAAAAATTGAAACAATTGCGTACTGCTGGTAGAAGAGCGCAATGGTGTAAGACTGGAAAACATCATGTGGCAATCCACCCTATTCTCCCTAAAAATACAATTGTTCAAGAATTAAACATAGAATTACAATATGATACAGTAATTTCATATTTGGGCAATTATTTAAAATAAATGAAAGCTGGAATTCAGGTATTTGTATACCCATGTTCACTGCAGTATTATTCCCAACAGTCGAAAGGTGAAACAAACCAAATATCCATCTGCAGATGAGTGCATAAACAATGAAATATCATTCACTCATATGAAGAAACATTTTACACATAGTACGATAAATGAAGAAGCTATGTTAAGTGCAATAAGCCAACGACGAAAGGATAAATACTGTGTGGTTCCATTTGTATGAGTTACTTAAAAGGGTCAAAATTTACAAATATAGAGAATAAAATGAATAGGAGACAAATCAAGATGGCTGATGAGAAGGATCCAGCATTTATCTCCTCCACAATGAAGGAATAAAACACTCACATTTCACCTGGAATTTCTAAGGAACAGTATTTGAAACAGTTGAAAGTTTTCTGAAATGTGAAAACTCAAGAGTAACTGCAACTGCACAGAACAGGAACTGAAGTGCTCAAGTCAGCTGAATTCCAGGATGGAATCAGCAGACTCTCCTGTGCTGGGTAAGGGAGAACAAGAAATCCTAACAACCTGTGATACTACTGTGGAGGGCGATTCTAACTCCACTTGAATCCAGTGTGCTACAGTCCCAGGCCATGAATGAAAGTTCCTGAGATCATGGGGGCTGCATAATTCCAGAGATAGACAGATTTTCTAGTTAACCTGAACTCCCAAGACCCAAGATGATAGAGCTGCCCAATTCTGGAAACAATGTAATTACTTGAATAGAACCAAAAGAACAGACTTCCTGAACACCTTCGAATCCCTGTGAAATCACTAAAATCCCACCAAGCCTAGTGAGTGGCTACAATTACCATCCCAACTGGACTGAACAAGGCTATGACCCTGACACACAAACCCACACAGCATTATACACTCCAGGACATAGATCGAGCAACACAGCAACAGGGCTATACATTTTGAGAACAGAGTGACTACTGGAATGAAACCTGAACCATGAAAGCAGAAAAGAATGCTTCAGGACAAAAGGTGGACTAACAAAAGAAGCGGTTCACTATGACTTGAGCACACAGCCCCCTGTCCTGCAGGAGCCAGGTGGTCCCACCATCAAAGCACTTCACTTGTTCTGTGCCCAACAAACACTACAACACCAGGTATGGCTCCTCCCCACTTAGGAAACCATCCAATCTCTACTCTCATAATCCCAGCTTGCCCTAGGTCCAGCTTATGCAGCTATCCAAGAACATGGTCTCTCCCCTACAGGTGTCCACCAACCTCTGCCCCTACAGCTCCACTCAATTCAAAATATACCAGTTAATCAACACTAAAGAACACATTACCAATTTTAAAAAATCTACCACTTAAGATACCTTCAGAATCAGAAAGACTTGGGAACAAGCAGTTAGCATAATGGCTATGTTGCTGGACTCCCACGTAGTCGACCGCGGTTCGACCCGGTGGCTTAAAACTCACGCCGGGGATATGTGCGCGCGTGCCCAAGATCCCGAGAGGAGAATGGAGAAGGGATTGCGGCGTGACCATCCCCCCTGGGGGGTGATTTCTCGCTTTCTGTCTCTATGTCTGTCTGGCGAGCGCACATGCCCTATAGAGAAAAACCTCTCCAAAAAAAAAAAAAAATCAGAAAGACTATCTCTCTTCATATGCACTGGTATCAAAATAAAGACATAGCAAACATAAAACTGCAAAAAAATGTACTATCTCCCAGAGAACACAGTAATTCTCCAGTAACAGGTCTCAAAAGTAAGAAAATTCCTTAAATACCTCAAAAGGATTTCAAAATGAACCTAAACAAGTGAAATACATGAAAACAGTGATAAGCAATTAAATGAAGTCAGAAAAATACAAGACTAAAGTGAAAAAAAAAAAACCTAAAATACATTCTTAGACTGAAGCATTCAATAAACAAAATTGAAAACACAATAGAGAGCGAGCTTCAACAGCAGGTTAGAAAAAGGCTAGCAAAGAATCTCAAAGATGGAAGGTAAATCCTTGGAGATCATCCAAGTAGGGGAGAAAAATGCAACGAGGTATGAAAACAGTCAGCAGGTTTTATGGGATATGAAAAAACAAACATCCACATCATGGGCATTGCAGAGGAAGAAGAGACAAAGATAGGAACTAAAAATATATTTAATAATGTAATAGCCAAATGCTTCCAAGTACTAGAAAAAATGTAAATATCCAGAAAGAAGGTGCTAAAAGACAGCCAGATCAACCAAAGAGATGTTCACCAAAGCACATGACAATTCAAATGCAGAAAGTAAACAATAAAGTAAAAATTGTGGAAATGGCAAGAGAAAAGGATCAAATTACATTTAAAACAACACCCATCTAACAGTGGATTTCTGAGTAGAAACCATTCAAACCCAAGGTGTTTAGGAAAGAATAGGGTGATAAATTCAAAACTAAACCACAAAGAGAAAACCAGAATAGATCACTAAAAACAAAGAAGGCTAATAAAAAGCTCCCCACAGAGAACTTTTAAAGACTTAACACTAATGCTCCTCCTCACAGTATTACAAAAAAACTGAAGTGGAGGACCAGCAGATGACACAATGGTTATGTCCCTTAACTCCCACATGGCAGACCGAAGCTCAAGAGCTCAAGTCCCAGACTTAACAGCTTGAAATTCATGTCATGCATGTCTGCGTACATGCCCAAAATCTCAAGAGGAGAAGAGACTGCAGTGTAGCCAACTCCCCTGGGGAGTTATTTCCTACTTTCTTGGTCTCTGGAAAGCACACGCAACCTATAGCAAAAATCTCTCTCAAAAAAAAAAAAAAAAGGCTAAGTGGTAAAAGTCATATCCTCATGCTCACTAATTTTATGAGGACAGAATTATCCTAATAGCAAAGCTAACAACAAAAAGAGAGAAAACCACAGGCAAGTTATCTTTGATGAATACAGATGAAAAAAACAAAACAAAAAAAACTCAACAACCAAACAAATTGATGCCAACAGTAAAATGTCTATACAAAACAACCATGTGGATTTAATGCCTAGAATGCAAGAATGGTTCAACATGCAAATCCAGAAATGTGATATACCATATTAACAAAACGAAGTATAGAAGCCATATGATCATTTCAAAAGAGTACAAAAAGCATTCAAAACATCCTGTGGTGACAAAAAAGGCCGACAATTTAGGTACAGAAGGAACATGCATCAACAATAAAGGTTATAGATGACAAACACAACAATATAGGTTATATATGACAAACCCATAACTAACATACTGAATAAGAAAAATCAGAAAGCTCTCCCTTCAAGAAATTAAACAAGACAAAGATACCCACTTCCATTACTCTTATTTAATATATTACTGGATGTCCTAGCCAGAGCACTAAGACAGGATAATTAGATAAAGGTCATCAGAATCAGAGATTAGAGACTTAAATTATTCCTGTGTACAGACCATGTAATCCTACATATTAAAAAAAGATTCCAGGGACCAGCAGTTAGCGTAATGGCTATGTCGCTGGACTCCCACATAGTCAACCGCGGGTCGCATCCCGGACCCGGTGGCTTAAAACTCAGGCCAGGCGCGTGTGCATGAGTGCCCAATCTCCCAAGAGGAGAATGGAGGGGAAGGGACTGCAGCGTGGCCATCCCCCCTGGGGGGTGATTTCTCGCTTTCTGTCTCTCTGTCTCTCTCTGTCTGTCTGGCAAGCGCACGTGCCCTATAGCAAAAAAACCTCTACAAAAAAAAAGTTAAAAAAAAAAAGATTCCAAAAAATCTCTTAGAACTGATAGATTAAGCAAAGTCTCTACAATAAAAATTTTGTACCACTGATAAGAAGAAATTGAGAAAGACATGAATGTATGGATATCTTATATTCATGAAATCCAAGAACCAATACCATTAAAAACACCTATACTACTGAAAATAATCTCCAGATCCAATGTAATACTATCAAAATACCAACTATATTCTTACAGAAATAGAAGGAAAAATAACAAAATTTACATGGAATCGCAAAAGACCTTGAACAGTCAAGTCAATCCCAAACAACAGAGAATGAAGGAGGAGATATCATATGATTAATTTTTTTTTTTAAGAGAGGTTTTTGCTGTAGGGAGCGTGCGATCACCAGAGAGACAGAAAGAAATCATCCCTCAAGGGGGATGGTCACACGGCAAGCCCTTCTCCTCCAGTCTCCTCAGGATTTTGGGCATACACACCTGGCATGAGTTTTAAGCTGCTGGATCCAGGACTTGAACAGTGGTCAACTACATGCGAGTCCAGTGATGTAACCATCACACCTGCTGGTCCCATATGACCTAATTTTAAAATACACTACAAGGCCATAGTAACAAAAAAATAACATGGCAAAGAGTTCATGAGTAAAACCTCAAAAGTAAAGGAAACAAAGTGAAAACAAATAAATGGAATTATATTAAACCAAAGTTTCTTGCACAGCAAAGGGAACAATCAGCAGAGTGAAGTGACAACCAACAGAATGGGATAAAATATCTGCATACTATCCATCTGATAAAGGATTAATACTATTCAAGGTATTCCAACAACTCAATGAAAAAAAATGACATTACTAATGGACAAATGACCTGAATAAAGTTCTCAAAAGAAAACACACCAATATTCAAGGTATTCAAGGTATAACAACTCAATGAAAAAAAAAAATGGACATTACTAATGAATGGACAAATGACACGAATAAACAGTTCTCAAAAGAAAACACACAAATGACCAATAAACATTAAGGAAAAAAGTAACCACTTGTCATTACTTTCATTGTAAAGATTAAAAAAAAAAACTTTGATTTAGTAACTTTGAGATACATAGTAAGTTGTTGCTGTCTGTATCCTCTACCTGTAATTTTTTTTTTTTCTTGAGAGTTTTTGCTACAGGGCACATGTGCTCACCCAAAAGAGAGAGAAACACAGACTGAAAGCAAGAAATCATCCTCCAGAGGAAATGGCCATGCCACAACCTCTTCTCCTCTGTTGTCCTCTTGGGATCCTAGGTACGCATGCATACATGCCTAGCTTGAGTTTCAAGTCGCCAGATCCAGGACTCAAACCATGGTCAACCAAATGCGAGTCCAGTCTTTAGCCACTATACCAGCTGCTGGCCCCTCTCTCCCTTTATTTTTAACAGTAGATTGTCTCTCTTACTTATGTGCAGTTTAATTTTCATTAATACCCTTCTATTCCTTAGCGCCATCTTTCCCGATCTCTAGAAGTCATTTGACAGGGTTTTTTGTTTGTTTTTTAATAATAACATATGAAAGAGAACAAGAGGTGTTTCTCTTCTGGTTTCTGGATTATTTCCCTTAACATAATGTCTTCAATGCATGCCCATTTAATGTCAATTGGCAAAATTTCATCTTTTTAATGGCTGAGTGGTATTCCATTGCATATATGTCCCACATTTTATCATTTTATCAGTTGTTGGATGCTCAGGTGTCATTATGCACTGTAATATTTTTTTTGAAGAGGTTTTTGCTATAGGGCACGTGCACTCACCAGACAGACAGAGACAGAGAGATAGAAAGCGAGAAATCACCCTCCAGGGGGGATGGCCATGCCACAATCCCTTCTCCATTCTCCTCTTGGGATCTTGGGCATGCACGCCCACACACACCCCCGGCGTGAGTTTAAGCCACTGGGTCCGGGACTCGAACCGCGGTCAACTATGTGGGAGTTCAGTGACATAGCCATTACACTAACTGCTGGTCCCTGCACTGTAGTTTTGTATTGTAAAAATCACTGTGCTCCCAGAAAAATGATTTTTTTTTTTTTTTGGAGAGGTTTTCACTGTAGGGCGCGTGCACTCACCAGAAAGAGAGGGACAGAGAATCAGAAAGCAAGAAATCACCACCCGCAAGGGGGATGACCATGCCACAATCCTTTTTCCTCCATTCTCCTCTTAGGATCTTGGGTACACACGCACACGCACCCAGTGTGAGTTTCAGCCACTGGGTCTGGGGCTCGAACCGCGGTCGACTACATGGGGAGTCCAGCAACATGGTCATTATGCCAGCTGCTGGTCCCAAAATGATCGATTATTATATTAACAAAAATTTTAAAGTAAAACACAAAAGTGGATGCCAGGGACTGAAGGGACCAAAAAAAATTGGAATTAGTATTTGCTGGCCATAGCATTTCAATTTAATAAAAAATTCTGGCAATAGACGGTGATGATGGTTTTGTGACAATGTACATGTACTTAACACATCAACACTACACACTTAAAAATGGTTAAAATAATGCATTTTGTTTCATACATTTTACCACACGTTTAAAAGCAAATGAAAACAGACTAGTGAGGGGATCAGGTAATGTGGTAGTTAAAGCTCTGTACTCCCACATGGCAAACCATGGTTTGAGACCTGGACCTGGCGTCATGAAAATCATGAAGGGCATGTGTGCCCAAAATACCAAGAAGAGAATAAAGGAGAAGGGATTGTGGCATGGCCATCCCCTACAGGGGCGACTTCTCACTTTCCCTTTCTCTCTCTCTCCAGCAACTGTATATGTCCTATGGCCAAAACCTACAAAGGGGGAAAGGGACTAAAAAACTTTGCTGTATTTTACCAGAATTCAGTCTGTAAACACTTTGCAATATAGCACATAATGTAATCAAAAGAGCGACTATTAGTAAAATAACTTCCAAAAATATGATTAAGAAGTCAGAACAATAGTTAAACAAAGGAAAATGTGAATATAACAAAAATAGTAAAACAGAAAATATAAAATGAATAAGTATCAGTAACTCTATTAAATGTTACTGAGATTATCACACTAGATTGGAAACCAAACCAAACAAAGCAAGAGCCAAGTATATACTTTTTATTTAAGAAACACATTTTAAATTCAAAGCCATTTATACTTTGAAGTAAAAGGATGCATAAAGGTATGCCATACAAGTGTTATCCATGAGAGAACTGTATTAGCTATACCAACAGAAAACAAAATACACTCGAATATAAAGATTAGTAGAAATAATGAAGAAAATTACAGTATGTAATAATAAAGGAGTTAATACGAAAGGAAGCTACAACTTTAACTGTAGACAAAACTAACTATGCAGTCCCAAAATATAGAAAAAACTAACAGAACTAAAAAAAGAAACAAGACAATTCAACATAAAATTGTATATTTCAATCCTTGACTCTCCACAATGTATGGGAAAACTATACTTAACATGAGCAAGGACACAGAAGATGTGAAAAGCTGTGTCAGTCATTTTAACCTAATATTTAGAAATACTCCACCAATAGTAAAATACACATGACTTACAGGCACACATGGAACATTTTCTAACACAAACCATATGCCAACCTATAAAGCAGGTCTTAACCTTTTTTTTTTTTTTTTTTTAAATTATGCCAGGGGGCACATGAGGGAGAGATAGCAAGAGAGTGAAATGAAAAATGAGAAAGCATCCTCCTTGGGGAATGGTCATGCTGCAATCTCCTCTCTTCCATTTCTGCCTCCCTTTGGGATTTTGGCATGTATGTCCATACATGCCAGGTGTGTTTCTCAAGCTACTGGGTCCAGGACTCAAACCACACAGTCAGTCATGTGGGATCCAGCTGCTTTAAACACCATGCCACAGGTATGCCAAATATACCACTGAGAATTTAACAAAAATAGCACTGACTATAGGCCCAGGGTGGTGGTATAATTGAGAGCAAACTGAACTGTGGTTCTGGAAGACACATGAATGACAAATATTATACATCCCTAAATCAATCAGAAAACACATCAAGCACATGTGTAAACACACAGGAAGGATCTTGATGAGCTGGGAGCCCGAGGAATGGGGATCCAGAATGGGGATCCATGGCATGAAGAAGCCTGAGGGTGCTTCTTCTGTGTCAATCTGTCTGTCTGTCTATCTCCTTTCTTTCATGGAGTACATGCCCTGTTTATCATGACTAAAACATAATGTGTGTGTGTATATATATGCATACTTATTTATTTATTTATTTATTTATTTTTAAAGCACTGAGTCTGTAAACTGCTTTGGACAATGATGACTTCTTAACAAAATTAAATGTTTCAATCTAAGAACAGGGGATGTCTTCACATTAATTTGTGTCCTCTGCAGTTTTCATTATGAAAATCCTTTGTCTCCTTGGTTAAATTTAATTCTGATTATTATATTCATTTTTTTTACTCACCTAATACTTTATGATCAATAATTTTGTAAATAATTACCACCCTGATATATTGGGAGACATACATTCATTCATTCATGTATGGTTTCTGTCATAGGGCACATACGCTCGCTGTAAAGAGAGACAGATACACAGAGGGTTAAAGTGAGAAATGGCTCCCTTGGGGGATGGCCACATAGCAATCCCATTTCCTCCTTTCTCCTCTCAGGATTTTGGACATGCATGCACATGCACCTGGCATGATTTTCAAGTCAACAAGTCCGTTACCTGAACCATGGTTGGCCAGGTGCCTTAACCACCACGCCACCTGTTGGCCCCAATATGGGAAATCTTAGGCCAAGCTTTCTTTCTTTGTTTCCATTGACAATATACTGGTACTTTTTTCTTTTTTTTTTTAGTTTTAGTTGATACATAGTAATTGTGCATATTTGTGGGGTACAGTGTTATTTTTTGGACACATGAATACAATATACAATGATCAAATCAGGAAAGCAAGCGTATTTATAGTTTGATTTATCATTTAAATATTTTATTCATGGGGCCAGCAGGTGGCGTAATAGTTAAGTTACGGGACTCTCATTTAGTTGACCCTGGTTTGAGTCCCCATACCCAGAGACTTAAAACTCACACAGGGCTCATGTGTATGTGTGCCCAAAATCCCAAGAGAAGAATAGAGGAGACAGGATTGCAGCACGGCCATCCTCCTGGGGGGTGATTTCTCGCTTTCTGTCTCTGTCTCTCCATCAAGTGTATGCAGCCTGTAGCAAAAATCTTTACATTTTTTTTCTTCTTTCTGATATCATTATAAATGGAAACTCTTTCATTTCTTTTAGAATTTTTGACTTCTGTGTCCAGAATTGCAGCTTATTTCTATATGCTAGTTTTATGTCCTACAAGTTTACTGATTTTGTCTTTTAGTTCCAACTACAAAAATACTACCAGAATGGGCCCAGATCTGGAAGCATGAACTAGAAGACACATGCAAATGGGTAAACTGTACTCTTTAAGTTTGTTTATACAGCTACTTTCTTGAATCAAGATGAGGTTATGCCCCAATAAACCCATCATAAGTCAAAAATACCTTAAGTCAAAAGTACCTTTAATGATCTGTTAAGTCTATAATTCAGTTAAAAAATTGTAAGTCAAACGATTTTAAGTCCAAGAATTCCTTCACTTACAATGAAGTTACATCTCAATAAACCCATCAAAAAGTTAAAAAAATCATAAGTCAAAGGACCAGCTGATGGCATAGCAGTTACATCACTGCACTCCCACATAGTAAACCACAGTCCGAGTCCTGCACTCAGTGGTTTAAAACTCCCGCCAGACACGTGTGCGTGCATACCCAAAATGAGAATAGAGGAGTTGGGATTGCGACTTGGCCATCTTCTGTAGGGGATGATTTCTCACTTTCTCTGTCTGTCCCTCTCTCTCTGTCTCTCCAGCTAGCACACATACCCTATAGCAAAAATTTCTCTAAAAAAAAATAATAATCAAACCGTTTGTACTGCTTTTCTAGTATGACTTGCTTTTCCCATAGATCATGCCAATACGAAAAAATACCAGAAATTAGGAGATTAACTGGTTGTATATGACTATATATTAATCTAAATTTTGATAAGCTACAGGGGGCTGGCAGGTGGCATTGTGGTTGAGGTGCTGGACTCCCACATGGCCAACTACAGTTTAAGTCCTGGACCTGGTGGCTTGCTTTTTCTCTCTCCCTTTTTCTATCTGTCTTTCTGTCTCTCTCTCTCTCTGGTCAAAATTGAAGAATAATGATAAAAAAATTTTTTTTCAATTTGATAAGCTAGGGACCAGCAGTTAGCATAATAGCTATGTCGCTGGACTCCCATGTAGTCAACCACGGTTAGGTTTAGAAGGACTCCAAATCTAACCATAGTTTGAATACCGGCCTTGGCAACTTGAAAAACATGCCAGGCATGTGCACACAGGCCCAGAATCCCAAAGCCATAAAGAAACAGAGAAAAAATGGACTGCAGTATGAACAGGCTTCAGTGGGGAGGTGTGCACAGCTCATGTATCCTCTGACACACACATACAGAAAAAGCATTAAGAATAAAACTTGCAACACAAAGCAGGAGCTTAAAGGAAAAACTGTATGTGGATGACATGATCTATACAAGGGGGTCTATAAAAAGTTCATGGAGGAACCAGCAGTTGGCGTAATGGCTATGTTGCTGGACTCTCATGTAGCCGACCGCGGTTTGAGTCCTGGACCCGGTAGCTTAAACTGACGCCAGGCGCATGTGCGTGCATGCCCAAGATCCCGAGAGGAGAATGGAGAAGGGACTGCAGCGTGACCATCCCCCCTGGGGGGTGATTTCTCGCTTTCTGTCTGTCTCTCTCTGTCTGGTGAGCGCATGCGCCCTATAGCAAAAACCTCTCAAAAAAAAAAACTTCATGGAAAGTTCTAGGCTGGTCTGTGGCTAGTCAAAACATGTTCCTCAAAAGAGGTTGAATCCCATGTGGCAACTATAATTTATACCCCCAGCCCAATCAGCCCAAAACACATCAAGAAGATGCACAAGTCCCCAATATCCTACAGAACAAAGAAGTGGAAGGAGATCACAGTGTGATCAGACCCTGTGGAGGGTGCCTCATAACCTCATTCTCACATATGCATGCTCTTTCATGAGTAAAGGAAGAAAAAGGAAAATATCATAAAGGAAAATATCATAAAAAACTTTGTAGAGATATGAAAAATTTTTCTGCAACAAAATAAACTGTACCTTAATTCCATTTTTCTACAAACTTTTAGAAGTCTCCTTTGTACTTTAAAACTCTCTAAACTCCACGGTGCTAGAATTAATAAACAAATGTGGTAAAGGTGCATGATACAAAAATCAATTCACAAAAATTGTTTTTCTACATACTAAAGGCAAACTGTACAAAAAAAAAAAAAAAAAAAAAAAAGCAATAGCATCCAAAAAAAACCTTGGAATTAGTGTAACCAAGAAGGTAACACAGAAAGCTATAGAACACTGATGAAAGAAACTGAAGAAGATACAAATAAATGGAAAGGAATCCCATGTCAAAGATTGAAAAAAATTAATATTATTAAAATGTTGGGCCAGCCCCAGAACCTAGTGGTTAAGAGAACTAGATGTTATATAGCTGACTACAGTTCAAATCCTGTCCCTGGAAGCTTGAAAAACAACTGGGGTGCTACGTGTATATGCCCAAAATGGAACAGAGATTGTGGCGTGACCATGCTCTACCGAGTGGGTACTTTCTCCCCCCTCCATCCCAAGAGGGCACATGCCCACTGGCAATTAGAAAAAAAAAGTCAATACAGGCTGAGCTGTGGTGCCACAGGCAGCAGGGTGCCACAGCACAACAGTGGACCATACAAGAAAACCTAGGGTTCAAATACTGAGTAGACATAAATATCCCGAGTATGACTGCAATCCTGGCTCGCTGCAAGACTGAGGATGAAGAGATTGTAGCATGGTGAGAACCTTGCTGAGAGAACTTGCATTTATGTGTGTGTGTGTGCATGTGTTTCTTTCTCTCTTGATATAAATAAACTTAACTCAAATGAGCAAACTCACAAAAAAAACTACACAATCAAAGTGATTTACAGATTAAATGCAATCCGTATTCCAATAGCCTTTTTTTACAAAAATAGGAGAGAAATCCTAATATTCACATGGGACCACAAACAGGCAAAGCAATATTGAAAAATAAACACAAAACTGAAAGAATCACACTACCTGGTCTCAAAGTATATAGAGAGTATTCAAAAATTTCATGGAAAATCTTTATTATAAAAGAAACTATGCATGGGTCTCATAACTTTTGTACCAGATAAACTCATACTTTTAATTCCATTCTTAAGTTAACATTCAAGGGGACCAGCAGGTGACTTGGTTAGTAAAGTGTTGGACACTCCCACATGACTGACCATGGTTGGAGTCCCAGACCTGGTGGCTTGCTTTCTCACTTTCCTTCTCTCTCTCTCTCTGTGTCTCTCTCTCTTATCAAATTAAAATAAATGAATGAATAAATAAAATTTTTAAAAATATTCAAAAAGTATCCTCATTATAAAATTATAGGTACTCAAAATATAATCATATAGTACTATAACAAAAACAGATATAGACCAACAGTACAGAATAAAAAGTTCAAAAATAAACCCACACAACATACACAGTCAACTAATTTTCTTTTCTTTTTTTTTTTTTTTTTCTTTTGAGAGGTTTTTGCTATAGGGTACATGCACTCACTGGAGAGAGAAACAAGACAGTAAGTAAGAAATTTCCCCCTAAGGGAGATGGCCATGCCACAATCCCTTTTCCTCCACTCTCCTCTCAGGATTTTGAGCATGCACGAACACATGCCTAGCCTGAGTTTTAAGCCACCAGGTCCAGAACTTGAACTGTGGTTGATTACTTGAGAACCCAGCAATGTAACCATTATGCCATCAGCTGGTCCCACAGTCAACTAATTTTCAACAAAGGTGCCAAGAATATACACTGGGGAAAAAACAGTCTCTTCAATAAATGATGCTGGGAAATATTGAATATGAAAATAGACCCTTATACCATACACAAAAACAACTCAAGATGAATTAAAGACTTAAATGTGAGAGCTGAAACCACAAAAATCTTCAAACAACACAACAAAAAGCTCCCTGATCTTGATCTCGGCAATGATTTTTTTTGGAAAAGCACAAGCAACAAAACCAAAATAAACAAGTGAGGCTACATGAAACTAAAAAGTTACTGCGTAATAACAGAAACACTAAACTAAGAACTGATCTATGGAATGACAGAAAATATTTGCAAATCATACATCTCATGAAGGGCTAACATCAAGATATGTAAGGAACTCATACAACTCAGTAGCAAAAACAAAATTTAAAAATCAACTTAAAAATGGGCAAAGACGGTGTCCGGACAATTAAAAAGAAAAGACAAATAAATGGTAAGTACCCAATATCATTAATCATCAAGGAAATGTCTATCAAGACCATAAGATAGCACCTCATTATATATATTAGGACGACTATCATAACAAAGTCAAATGGTAACAAGTGAGGGTGAGAATGAAAGAAAAGTGAATCCCTGGAATGTAAACTGGTATAAACATTACAGAAAATACTATAAAGAGTCCTCAAAAAATTAAAAATAGAACTACCAAATTACCCAACATTTCCACTTTTCGGTATTTACCACAACATTTAAGATCAATTTGTCAGAGTTATCTGCACTTCCATGCTCACTGCCATCATTATTCAAAACAGCCAAGATGTGGAGACAACCTAAGTGTCCATCGATTGATGAATACAGAAAATGAGATACACACACAGAGGAATATTATTCAGCCCTAAGAAATAAGGAAATGCCACCATGTGCACCAATATGAATGAATATCAAGGACATTATGCTAAATGAATTAAGCCTGACACAGAAAGAAAATACTGCACAGTAATGGAATCTAAAAATGCCAAATTCATAGAAACAGAACAGTGGTTGCCAGGAGCTGCAGGAAATGGGGGGTGGAGGGTGGATTTGAGTTAATGGTACAAACTTTCAGTTATAATATAAATACCTTCTAGAGATCTAGCATTCAGCATGGTGACTATAATTAATAATATATTAAATACCTTAAATTTACTAAGACAGTAGATCTTAGGTATTCTCTGATCACACACACAAAATCAAGTAACTATGTGAAGTGGTGGATTATGTTAGTTTAATGATTATAGTTTTGTGGTTATCTCTTCACAAAAAAAGTGTACATCAAAATATCAATGTTGTACACTTTAGATACCTAATTTTAGTTGTCAATTATAATTCAATAAAGCTGCAAGAGAGGCAAGGGGACAGGCCTTGAGAAGACGACACCTTCATGGCTCCTGAGAACTAGTAATTTCAGGGAAATAAGAAAAATGAAGATTTTCCACTGATAATTCAGCCTCCAGCCCACAAACTGGAATGACTGAACTTCAATTTTGGGAAGAAACACACCATCCATCAGATGACTAGAAATTACCGCAGGGCCACAAGAAATATGGGAAAGCAAGAAAATACCTCTCCTCCAAGGGAAAAGATTAGCTCCTCTTCATCCACAGACAGTTCAATGGAAATCATGGAAACATCTGATTAAAAAATTTAGAACATTCCTAATGGTGAAGCTAACAGAGATAGAAGAGAAGAAAGATAGTGAACTGCAGAAGAGAAAGAAGAAAGGAGCTGACGAGTTCCAGGAGGTGAGGAAATTCTTGCGATTTAAAAGAGGAATTACATGCTTTAAAAAAGAAGCAAATGGAACTGTTAGAGATGAAGGCTATAATACAGGAAGCCAAAATCTCCCTTGAAAATATTAAAAGCAGACTAGATCGTACAGAAAATAGAATCTCAGACGTAGAAGAGAAAATGGCTGGCCTAGAAAAATCCACTATGAAGACTAAGAAAATTGCCCAAAAAATGAGAATAATATACGAGAAATACCAGATACCATCTAACATCCAAACATCCGGATAATTGGCATCCCAGAAGGTGAAGAGACTCATAAGGGCATTGATAATCTATTCCATGAAATCCTGCAAGAAAATTTTACAAACCTAGAAAGGCACTCAAAGATCCAGTCCCAAGAAATACAAAGGACCCCAAATAGAATCAACCCAAGAAGATCTTCTCCAAGACACAATATAGCCAGGTTGACCAAAACCACAGACAAGAATATATTTGGCAAGAGAAAAACATGAAGTTACCTACAAAGGATATCCCATCAGGCTAACAGCAGATCTCTCATCGGAAACAATGGGAAAATATATTCAAAGTTTCAAGGGAAACGCAATTTCAACCAAGAATACTGTACCCGGTAAGATTATCCTTCATTTGTGAAGAAAAGATAATAACATTCTCAGATAAACAAAACCTGAAAGAATTTACCAGCACCAGACCAGATCTCCAAGAAGTTCTCAAGGGAGTGCTAGGTCAGGAAAACTAAATACAGACACACAGAAATAAGAGTTCAGAAACTAAGAAAACGGCCAACTTAACCATAGGGCCAAGTCTGGAGTTGAATATCACATCCCAGAATTCAATCGGGAAGATCGAACCACAACAGAAGATAAAGTACATGAGACTGAACTGGTGAAATAGCATTATGTGACTTTTGACTAAAATATTGCTGCTTTTCTTCTAGGCTTTGTTGTCTAGTTTTAAGTTTTTGCCCTGTCTTGAGCTGTCAATTGGTTCATGTACCTATTTGGACAGAATACTAACCTGTTTCCTGGCTTTAAGTTTAAAAAAAATATTTTTTTTTCAATAAAGCTGGGGGAAAACAGCAGTTCAAAAAATGAGCACTTCTGATTATCTAGGTATAGAATAATTCATATAAAAAGAAAGATTTTTCAAAGAAGGAAAAGGAAGCATAATATTCTGACAGGCAAAGATATGGCAAAAGAGCAAGGAAAGAGGGGAATGTTTTCTATATCAAACTACTGAAAATTTTTTTTCTCCACATTTATCTATTTTATAGATAAATAGAGAGAGAGAGAGAGACACTCTCCCCAGTCTCTCACACTGTGACTCCTCATCCTACCCACCTTTGGCCAGCCAGAATCATGAATGTTTGTACCTGGAATGTACAGGTCAACTAAGGAACCAAACATGCAATCTTCTGTATGGATTCAACTTGCCTTGAGCAACAAGTTACTGCTGTGACACTGAGCCAACCAACACTTCATTTTTCTTTATTTTCTTTATTTATGACAGAGCATGTGCAAGTCAGAGAGAGGGAGGAAAACTTTCAGAGTCTAGTCACACTGTAATCCCATTCCTCTAATCCTCTAGCTCATGGGATCCTGCAGGGACACTCATACACAAGCCAGTGTATTTTCAGGCTGACTGGGGAAGGGATTCAAACCAAAGTTATCATGTGGGATTTGGTTTCTCTAGTGCATTACCACTGTGCCGCAGAGCTGGCCCTGAAACTTCATTCTTTTAACAAACAGTGAACCCTAGAAGACTTCCAAAAACCGAATTTAAAAAGAAGGCTCTCTGAAGGTAGTGAGTAATAATAGAATGGAACTGAAAAACTGAGAAATAGGAATGCTGGGAAACTATTGATACAAATATATGGCATTTCTGAGGTCACACAGTTAATTATTACCTGATCCTATAGCTTGGCTCTTTAACATCTCTCTCTCTCTTTCACTATTAGCACACGCCAATTGGAATGTTTAAGATTTTGCTCAGGGTTAATCAAAGATATTTATTTCAAAGGCCCAGTAGTTAAAGGCAACCTGCAAGCAGTGGTAACTCAACAACATTTTCACTTATCATATTAACACCCTAACATCTTTGGATAGAATGTTTTTTTACATATAACATTCCTCTTTATCCCTTTCACTGGGTGCCCATTTACATTGCCACAGCTGGTGTTCTAAAATACATACATCTAAAAGTAAGTGAAATAAGTGAAACAGTCAATAACCTGGAAATTGAGGTATGACTACATAGCTAATTTAGAATAACAATACTCTAGGGACCAGCAGATGGTGTAATTGGTCATGTCGCTGACTCCCACGCAGTTGACCACAATTCAGGTCGTAGACCTGGTGGCTTGAAACTCATACCAGGCATGTGTGAACACACGCCTGTTTGTGTGTGTGTACACACATGCATGCCCAAAATCCCAGGAGGAGAATGGAGGAAAAGGAATTGCAGAGTGGCCATCTCCCCAGGGAATGCTTTCTGTTTCTGTCTCTCTCTCCCTCTCTCCCTCCTGAGAGTACACAAGCCCTATAGTAAAAAGAGAGTGAGAGAGAACGACAATGCTCTAAAAATAAAAGAATGACAACATTCTAAGGTATTATTTAAGGGTCACATATACAAGTATATAGACTTTCATATTCACAAAAGAATGATTCTTGGTCACCTGGCATGCCTGGCATAGTACAAACATAACTCATTTCACACAACACCTATCCCAATCATAATAATCATAACCTGCTTTATGCAACGGCTTCATCATCGAAGTTAAAACTATTTCTTTGTGTGTGGGGGGGAGGTTTTTGCTACACAGCATATGCACTTCCCAGAAAGACAGAGAGACACAGAAAGCGAGAAATTGCCGCCCTCCCCCAGGGGGGGTGGTGGCCACACTGCAATCCCTTCTCCTCATTCTCCTCTCGGGATCTTGGGCACACAGGCACGCGCATGCACCCGGTGTGAGTTTAAGCCACTGGGTCCAGGACTCCAACCACGGCTGGCTACATGAGAGTCCAGCGACATAGCCATTACGCCAACTACTGGTCCCAGCTAAAACTACTTCTATGATACCCTTGACAGAAATAAATTAATTTCCCCATCACTGAAGTTTCACCTCTACCAGAAATACATTAATTGCCCCATCACTGAAGTTTCACCTTCCACCAATCTAATATACATACTGAACTTTGTGTAACACCTTTTTGGGGCCCTGGAATAAGTTATGATTCCCAGTGTAGACTTTTGAATAGTCTTAGTTTTTACAACTCCTAAGTATAACAGAAACGCAATGCATATAATGTACTTACATCAACACAACACACTAAAGATGAAGCAATAAAGACCCCACACTTCAATAATGTATAATATGCTGGTTTAAAGCCTCCATCAAAACTCAGTGACTATCTACAGAAACTCTTCTGTTCATATGCAAGTCTAAAAGGTACTATACTAACTTTTTCAAATTTAGGATAGGAATTAATTCTAAAGAGATGACTCTTTAACACTGAGATGCCAAATAGTTATTTAGAGAATATAACTGTAGCTATGCGAGGTACACTAGAGTTCACTACAAGACCCATAAAATGTATACTAATTATTCTTAAGAGATTTTATTTCAATGTTTCCATACTCTCATAGGTAATCAACATTTTACATATAACTATTCTTTTGGATATTAAAACATCTAGCTTAAGCTATAAAACGCATGCCCCTTCCACAAGCCTGGTATAATGGTGTTCATTTTTAAAAAATGTATCCTTCCTTGGGGCCAGCAGGCAGTGTGGTGGATAAGGTGCTCGATTGTCACAAGGTTAATCACAGTTCGAATCCCAGATCCAGCAGCTTAAAAAAATCACACCAGGCACCTGTGTGTGCATACCCAAAATACTAAGAGGAAAATGGAGGGGAAGAGATTGCGGCATGGCCATGATTCTTGGAAGGGTGTGTGTGGGGGGGGAGGGGGGAATGCTTTCTCATCTGCCCTTTCTGTCAAGCACATGCATCCAATGACAAAAATCTAAAATAAACATATAAATAAATAAAACTGTATCCTTCCTAAATGAGCTTAATTTACTAAGTGAGCCCTAACAATATCTCAAGTAAGCAAATCTTGTTATGGGTTGTCATCTCTGAATATGTCTCTCTTTGCCTACAAATGCCTCAAGTAAGGCTAAGGCTTCAATTTTATAAAACCCTTCAGATCTTTGAAATTAACTTTATGTTATAAAATTACGTGTAGCTCAACCTCTCCAAAATCAAAGCTTTCTTGTTCTCAGAGCTAATATTTTAAACCAATTATCTTAAGTTATGAAAGAATAACTAATAGCACCTTAATTTACCTAGAGGTATTTTCAGCTTTGAAAGAAGTTTGACCTAAATTTGTTTTAACAAACAGTTTCAGAAAACTCAGAAACCAAAAAATCAGTATAAAGATAGAGTAAGAAACGGCATATCCCAGGAAGAGAACACTGGAAGTTGAAGTCCAACACCTGTTCTCCACTCACCTAGTCATATATACAGTCTTCAGAATCAGAGTTCTTTAAAACTGATTTTTTAAGTGACAAAGCTGATGCCTAGATCAAGGTTATCCACTCATATAAATCTACAGTACCCAGCAATCTCCTCTAGCATTTCATTTCACTCCATTCTTTTGTATTCATAGATTCCCTACAACCTAACTGTTGCACACTGGATCTCAAATGTAGCCACCTCTGGTCTTCTAAGGAAACAGGGAGCACTGTGTAGGGTTGGGAGTTTGAAAAAAAACAGCATTAGTAGCTTTAATCCCATCACTGCCTTGGATTTATAACTCTAATGTCAAACAACAGATACTTTCAAGAATATTCGCAATGCTATAAAGAAAGTTGAGACATGTTTTAATATTCCTTTTACTGGGGAATAAAGTGGCTTACAGGCTTCAAGTCTATTTATCCCTCACATTAAGTTTACTTTAGCCTAATATTAAGTTAGATCTGCCTTTTGACAAGAAATGTTAAATTTTAGGCTTTATAATAAATTCAAGTGAAATTATGTACTAAATCAGAAGCCAAGTTAAAACTCAAGTTCCAAATTTTTTTTCTGCATGTGCTTTTAGCTAATAGTTATATACATCTCAATGAATTAAAAATTATTCAACTGGTATGTACACTATAATGACTATCTCCTTTCAAAACCAAATGAATATAGCATATGATATACATATTTTTAAATGCAATCAATTATCAACATATACTACTATTATGCTTTTATAGCATCCTGATGTTTTGATATAAGTTTGAAAATTAGATCAGCTAAATCTTAATGGCAAACAGTCTGTACCAGCATTATCTAAGGTCCACATCAGTTTTTACTAAGGATGTGTATAGGACAGTCAAGGGCAATCATAAAGTAATACCCAGATATTGAGGGGTTTTAACCAACCTAATTAAAGCCAGTATTTCAACCTCCATATGGTCAAATTAGCTTTGAAAAGAGAAAAAACTTTATGTGACATCCATTAGTACTGCCTTCTCTG
Organism: Tupaia belangeri chinensis; assembly: GCF_000334495.1. NCBI lineage: Eukaryota > Metazoa > Chordata > Mammalia > Scandentia > Tupaiidae > Tupaia > Tupaia belangeri. Next base: position 381,344 of record NW_006159849.1, read on the forward strand.
GAGGAGATTAAAAAAAAAAAAAAGGAGGGCATTTTTATATTCTGATTTCTGCAGTTTTTTAGACAAACCTGTATTAGTATTTATAGAACAATAGGTAGAATTCCAACCACCACTTATTTTTCAAGTTCTCTTATATACTTGGTATTTAGATACAAGAAAAAGATAACCAAAACTCAAAGCAAGAACTCAGCTTTTCGCTCTTCCCAAGCCTTATTATTTCCAGGTGTTGTAACAGGCACCAGGGCGGACAGATTTGAGCTCGATTTCCGCTCCTCCTTATGCCCCTACAATTCTCTCATGAGTCCAAGACCAACGGAGAAACTACTAGCCTGAAAAGTGGGAAAAGGATGTTGACGGTAGGGCGGGAAGTTGGATAACCAGACCTTTAGTTAAAAAAAAAAAAATTAAATTAAATTAAAAACTCTGGCTGTAGTTCCTAGAAATAACTTACCACAGGCCTGTAAAGTCTCGCAAAGGATAAAGCCCAACAGGCTTTCCTTAACTCCAAAACAACAACCTTTACAAAGCAAGAGAGGGTTGGGACATCACAACACCCAGATTTCTAATTGTGGAAAGTTCAAACAAATTTGTTCCTCCGGAGAATGGAGGGAGGGAGGCGAGAGCAAATCTGGACTCGGCCGAGGGAGCGAGCCGGATGAGCACTATGCGCGGCCGCCGGTCCAACGCCGGGAGGCGCACGGAAAGTCGGCCGCAGAGACTTCATCCAGCTGGGAGTCCCGGCCGGAGGACGTGCCCCGAGCCGGCGAGTACGTGAGGCCAAGTAGTTGGAACGAGGACGCGGACCAGGAGGGCGACTGGTTCTGACGCCTACGGGCAGGGGTCGGTGGCTGGGGTGGAAGTTGGGGGCGGGACGGAGCCGGGACGCCAGGGAGGGAGCGTCGAGGGCGGCAGGCGGCTCTACTTACTCGGCTGAACCAGATGCTGAGGCGGGGCGGGGGCCGGCCCGCGGAAGAAAGCCCCTGCCGG
>NW_006159849.1:382582-384429 GCF_000334495.1 Tupaia belangeri chinensis
CTGAGAGGGGGCGGGAGGAGCGCGGAGGTCCGCCCTGGCCCCGCCCCGTCCTCGAGCCGCGCTGGCGTCACCACGCCGAGCTGGTCGGGCTGTCGTGCGCATGCGCTCGCTCTGTTCCCTGAAGCTCCACCCTAATCTCGGGCGTCCGCCTCGCTTCGTCTACACGCATGCGCTTTGCCCCTACTCTTGCTCCTCAGTTTCTACCTCTTGCATTCCGGAGCCTACTGTCAAGACCGGTGTCTGGGGGTGCGAAACAACGGGCTGAGACTGCGGGGCGAGTGGGTAGAGCCTCGCGATTACACAGCCGCCAGGTGCTGGGGCTCCCGGGAACGGCCCTCCCCCCCGCGTTCTCTAATTAGACTTTTCTGGTGGGTCCCAGGGCGGAGGGGGGCCCGACGCTGTAACGTTGGTCGGGGTGGATGGAGGGGACCGAGAGTCACGTGATGTTCTCTCTGGCTGGTCGACAACTGCCTCAGCCCGGAGTCCTAGGGGCCTTTACTTATTGCGTGTCAGGTCTACTAGTGAGACCTTGTGAGGTTCCTGCCACTATGGCGCTTACATGCTGGCGGGTTTTTTTATTCAGTTTGTAAATGAACCATCTACCTTGGAAATGCTTGAGTACTGTCCTCTGCCCTTCAGGGGTTCTAAATATAGTACATTTTTGTAATCCAGTTTGTGTTCGTCTGTTCCTCTACCGTCCACAGAGTTAAACGAGCCTAGATGAGACGCTCTTGTACCCTCCGTAGAGTGAAATTAATGGTAGAACCGGAATTTTGGACCTGGGGATAGTTTGGTATCTTAACTTTTGGAACTAGTAATCACCTTAACAATAACATTTTTTTTTTCAAGTACTGACCCTATGATAACCTTTAAGAGGAAGGAGTAGTATATGGTGTGGAGAGAAGGGATGGTACTCGAGTAAATCAAGACTTGCTTCTCATTTGTTTGAAGAGTAGTTGTCATTACATATAAAAAAGGAGAGACCTTTTGTTTTACAAGTTGAATTTTTAAATATGCCTGTGTTACTTTTTCAGTTAAAAAAAATAAATGTTAAGAGTTAGCCAAAATTTTTAAAAAGTTGACCCATAAAAAAAAATCATATACAGCAAAAAAAAAAAAAAAAAAGAACTACATCTGCATGAGATGGAGCAGTATGGCTGGTATTCATAACAAAACACGTAACTTTCCAGAATTTCTTTAAACATTTGCTGTATTCCCTAGATGGTGATCAAAGAACCCAGTATTTCTCAAATCAAAGTTGAAGGAGCCTCACCGCTCACTAATCTTGTCGTTGGGGGAAGGGGGGGTGTTTTGTTCTTTGCCCGCCCCCCAACCTCCCGGTACAGCAAGCGTTATACCAAACATAGTAAACAAAGTATTTGTTATATGAAACTCGATGAAACCCTGAACCAACTGAAATACAACATTAGACAAATAAAGAGGCCCTGAGTGGTTTCTTGGCTTGCCAGTATAAAATTGTAAAACAACAAAGTTGCATCATACTTTCATCTTACTCCAACTGAGTTATGCACTTGGCAGAGAGGAAATGAAAATGTTCTAGTGCAGCAATTCCGCTGGCAGTTTTACTGAGAGTGCATATTTACTCCTGCTCTCTTTCAAAGGGTGTTTGTTCTCCTGTGCCTCTTAAGTATGAGTAGCTCACTGCACTCAAGGGCAATTTAAGGAATTGCTTAATAATTTTTATTGCACTCAATTTTAACCATACTTGCTGACTTTAAGATCTAATTCCGTAGGGCTTGCAGGTGGCTTAGTGGTTGGGGGCGCTGGATTCCCATTTGTCCACCAGGTTTGGGTCCCGGATCTGGTGGCTTGCTTTCTCTCTTTCC
>NW_006159849.1:384460-401510 GCF_000334495.1 Tupaia belangeri chinensis
CTGGCTCTCTCTGGTCAAATCTGAGGAAAAATAATAAATGGAATTAAATAAACACATAATTCTTTTAAAAAACTAATTCCACACTCCTTTGTAGAATTTAAGGTTAACAAAATAATTTCATATCTGTGACTTGATTTAATTCCACAGTCAGTCTTCAAGGTAGGTAATGTTGATGAGATGATGTTACTCTTACTTTCTTAATTTGGAAAGAGGACGGAAGTGTTAGATGTGCCTAAAGCCACATTGCCTGGAAAGAACTCATCCTCTGGGCCAGTGAGAGTATAGTGGTTAAGGACTGAATCTTACATGGCTAATAACACAGTTCAAGTCCGGATCCAGCTAAATACACCAGACGTGTGTGTGTGTGTGTGTGTGTGTGTGTGCATGCTGCCCAAAATCCTGAGAAAACTGCAGTGTGATTATTTTCCATGAGGGGAGAGCTTTATCACTTCTTTCTCTATCTCAAGTGAATGCCTGAACCCTCTAGAAAAGATAATAAAATTGATCTTCCTTGTACATATCCAGTGGTCTTTAGAGCAAATTGAACTGAATTGTGATAGTTGATCTAGGAAGGGAGGGGGAGAAGGAAGACCCACTGGGCCTTTCTTCTTAGGGGAAAAAGAAGTGAAATACTGGACGCTTACTTATTGGTGCCCCTTACTCGAAAGTTCCTCCACAGTTTATGACAGAAAATTTATGAACTAGATTTTTCAACTTGAAAAGATACAACTTTCGGGACCAGCAGTTAGTGTAATGGCTATGTCGCTGGACTCCCACGTAGTCGACCGCGGTTCATGTCCCAGACCCGGTGGCTTAAAACTCACGCCAGGCATTGGTGCGTGAGAGCCCAAGATTCCGAGAGGAGACTGGAGGAGAAGGGATTGCGGTGTGGCCATCCTCCCTGGGGGGTGATTTCTCGCTTTCTGTCTCTGTGTCTCTCTCTGGCTGGCTGGCGAGCGCACGTGCCCTATAGCAAAAAAACTCTCAAAAAAAAATACAACTTTCAATATCATATTTACACTTTATTTGTCAAATACACTAACAATCCCCTGTGCCTTCCTCCTCTTCTTTATTTCTGCCCTCACTACTCTAGTCAGATGTATTGAACTGTATTCTGAACTAAGATTCAGCTAAGAAGTGAATTAATAGGTACATATTTTCATCTACCAAACTGACTTTTGTTTTTTATTACAAGGAACATAGTAAGGATGCATCAAAACAGAATTACACTTACAACTATTGCTAGGAATATGATTTGGTGCAATTTTTCTAAGGGGTAGTTTGCATTATATGTATAAAAAAAAGACCCTAAAAATATTTACATCCTTGTACCCAACTGTTTCTTTCTTATGATTAGTTTCTTTCTCTTTAAATGTTTATTATTTATTTATCCTAAAGTTTGCTATAGGGCATGTGTGTTTACTGGAGAAAGGGAGAGAGAGAGAGAAAGCAAGTCACTAGGTCCGGAATTTAAATTGTAGTCGGCCTTGTGGGAGTCCAGAACCTTACCCACCAGGCCACCTATTGGCTGCCCTAAGATTATTTTCTAAGGAAATAAACCCTGATGTATACAGAATTTTAACTTTAAGAATGTACCTCATTGGGGCCAGCAGGTGGCATGGTGGGTAAGGGTGCTAGATTCCCACATGGCTGACTGTGATTTGAGTCCCTGACCTGGTGGTTTGTTTTCTCTCTCTCTCTCTTTCTCTCTCTCTCTCCTTCTCTGGTCAAATTAAAATAAATAAAGTTAAATGAAATTATTCTTTACCAAAAAGAAAAAAAAAAAAAAAAAAGAATGTACTTCATGGGACCAGGAGATGGTATAATGGTTACGTCACTGGACTCCCATGCAGTCGACCATGGTTTGAGTCCCAGACCCAGTGACTTAAAGTACACCAGGCACATGTGCATGCATGCCCAAAATCCCAAGAGGAGAATAGAGAAAGAATTGCGGCATGGCCATTCCCATAGGGGATAATTTCTTGCTTTCTGTCTCTCTGTCTCTGTCTCTCTGGTGAGCACATGCACCCTACAGCAAAAATCTTCCCCCCCCAAAAAAAAATGTACCTCACAAACCTGTCAGAGATGAAATAATGCAAACATTCCCCAAAAGACATTAATTATTGTCCTTCCTTACAATAGAACATTTTGTAATAATAAAAACTCATGTTGTGGTATAATAATCATATGGAAGTATTTCTACATATATTAGGAAGTAAAGCAGATTAAAGAGAGTATGGAAAGTATGATTCTGTGTTTCTGGAAAAAAATGTATATATATGGACCAGCAGATGGCATAATGGTTATGTTGCTGGATTCCACATAGTCCACCAAAGTTCAAGTTTCAGACCCAGTGGCTTAAAACTCATGCCATGTGCATGCATGCCCAAAATCCTTAGAGGAGAATGGAGGAGAAGGGATTGTGGCGTGACCATCCCCCCTGGGGGGTGATTTCTCGCTTTCTGTCTCTATGTCTCTCTCTGTCTCATCAGCAAGCACACATGTCCTATAGCAAAAATCTCTCTTTAAAAAAATGCATATTTGTGCCTAGCAAAAAAAAAGAACAGTAGGAAATGCAATATAACATGTTGGGTTTTTTTGAGAGGTTTTCGCTATAGGGCGTGTGCGCTCGCCAGACAGACAGACATAGAGACAGAAAGCGAGAAATCACCCCCCAGGGGGGATGGTCACGCCACAATCCCTTCTCCTCCATTCTCCTCTCGGGATCTTGGGCACACACACACACGCGCCTGGCATGAGTTTTAAGCCACCGGGTCCAGGACGCGAACTGCGATCGACTACGTGGGAATCCAGCAACATAGCCATTACGCTAACTGCTGGTTCCCAACATATTGATATTTTTAAAGCACCTTGATTATGGGTGGTTTTATGTTCTTTGGAGAGCATTTTTGTATTTTCTCAATTGTCTATAATGAATTTTTGTAACTTTTGTAATGAGAATAGTTACTTAAAATAGAGTTAAGTTGCTAGCGATTGATAATGTTCTAATTATCCTGTTTTAAGTAGAGCCTTGCAGTGCTGGCAAGTCAAATGGAGTAATGGGGTAATGTGGAGTTTCAGGCACAGTCCCAAGAATAGTGAGAGGAAGATTAGGAGGAAAGGTACCCTGAGTCATCAAGCTAATAGTAGGGCCTATGTACTTCTGCACAGTATTCATAGGCCTCTGTTGACAGACACATGGCTGGCTTTTGTTCTGAGCACATTACTCCCCATGTTTTGGATTCTCCATAAGAGCCTATGATAATATCCACTGAAAATAATTCAATCTTAACTTATGAGTCTAACATGCTTTTCAAATGATTCATGATAGCACTTGTGCATAAATGAGACTGAGAGAGAAATGCCCTCTACAAGTCTTGGTCATGCCATATACCAGAGGAAAAATCTCTCCCCACCTAGTTACTTCCTTAAGATGCCAAACAGATTCTTACTTACCTCCACAGCTTCCTAGGGCTAATTGTGTTTCTGCCTTATGCTACCACTGCCCATTGCTTTCCAATAGAGAAAAATCTTTTACAGGACTGTGAGGAAGAAAGTATTTTTTCCCGATTCCTGTATTCTCAGCTTCTTAGGAGGCTGAAGCAGGAGGATCACAACATCAAAACATAAAAATTTGAGAAACAGCAGCTGGCATAATGGTTATGTTACTGGACTCCCACATGGCCGACTGTGGTTCTAGTCCCAGACCCAGAGGTCTGAAACTCACACCAGGTGAGTGTGCATGGGTGCCCAAAATCCCAAGAGGAGAATGAAGAAGAGATTGCAGCGTGACCATCCTGACTAGGGGGTGATTTCTCATTTTGTCTCTCTGTCTCTCCAGCAAGTGCACCGACCATATAGCAAAAATTTCTTTAAAAAAAATGTGGCAAGGAGGGCAAGACTTCCCTCATGTTTTTATCTTGACCAGGTAGTAGAGAACACATGGATTTAGATTAGCCATGTCAGTGGGTTAGAAAAGGAAGCTGGCCACTGCCTGTGTATACTTTGTTATTTAGTCCTTGCCCTTCCATGAGTAAGAGAATAAACATTGGCTAAAACATGGCAAGCATATTGAGAATCTTCAAGACCAAGGAAATGGTGACTGGGAGCTAGGATCCTCTAAAGATGATCTCAAAATATTCTCTTGTTGTTCATATAGCTCCTCTTGTGGCTAAATTATTTACTAGAGGAAATGTATACTTAAGGCTTTATTTAGACTTTATTATCCTCTCTCAATCTACAGATTTTTAGAAAAATAAGGGCAGTTTGTTGTTCACAAATATATTAATGCAGTACCTCCAAGCAAAAGTTTCAAGTACCAACTATCAATGTTTTAAACTATTATAACAACCATATAATAAATTTTAAATGATAGCTAGTCTCATGTGAAACTCAGCTAATGCAGACATCAGGTTAAATATATAAAATCAAAGACAGTTAAGGGATGAAAATATGTGAAAGCAATTGTTAACACTTTACAATACTATTAACCTTAACAAAACAGGATTTTCTCCATGCCCATGTTGTTCCCCAAAAATATAATGGGGATTACTGGAAATCTAGTTAATCAACAAAGGCCACAGTGTCACAAACTGAGAAATAATTTTTTAAGTGTAGCAAAGTTGTCATAAAAGAGTCTCTTTAAGTTAGCATAAAACATGATAAATAGTATTATTACAATAGTAGTATTACTACATTATTACATTCAGGCCATATAGGTAAGTTATAAATCCTCCAAAATTATACATGTACGTTTTTGTCTTTCATTGATTTATAACTCCGCAATGTTCAATTAATAAAATATTGGTGGGGCTGGCAGGTGGCATGGTGTATGTGGTGCTGGATTCCCACATGGCTGACCAAAGTTCAAGTCCCAGACCCAGTGACCCAAAAATCACAACAAATAAATAGATACATAAATAAATATTAATAAAGAAGAATAACAACATATTGGCATTTATATCTTATTGCATTATTCCATTATGACTATGTTTCTTGGGATCTCTTATTAAACTCTGGGAAAATACAAATTAGAGAAAAATACAGTAGAAGAGAACTATTTACAAAAGCTCTACCCAGTCAAGTAGAGAACCATCCAGTGTGTCACACTTGGAGCTCTAGCTATCAGAGAAAGCCATGGCAAGTTGCTACAGCTACTGGCAGATGGTAAGACCCAAGGAGATATGGGCAGGATACCAATGATATCTACTACACTGGTATCTAAGATCTCAATCTAGTTACACTGAATCCTGCTATCAAAAGCCAGGGCTGACGAAATAGGGAAAATAATTAAGGCTCTGGAGACAGACCAGTTTCAAATTCTCAGTTATTAACCTCTCTAAGCTCAAAATACCACAAAAGATTACTCTGGGGATTGAGTAATATAATTCATGTAAAAGTATCCAGTATTGTGTACATAGTGCATATTCCATATGTATTATTAATATTCTTCAGGTTGCCTAGCAGAGACCCCAAAGTTCCAGTCTTGGTGCTGGCATGGCATTTAAACTGGCATCAGTGAACAGAACTGATGAAATCTCTGGATCTCAGTTCAAGTAGTCTTGAAAACATGGGTAGATGGAATCCTGAATGATCATCATTTGGGGAGAGGGTTGTCTCAAAGTCCATGGTAGGAGGTATAGAGCCCAGAAGAGGAGGTAAACTTCCCAAAATGTAAGTTCTAGGGAAGGCACACCTAGTGGCCCAACTTATAAGGGGATACTCCATACTACAGATAGACTTCAAAAAATTTGTGAGAAAATGGAATTAAAGCACAAATTTATTTTGGAACAAAAAGTTTGAAATCCATGGATAGTTTAAAAAAAATACACACTGTCCATGAGTTTTTTGAAAATTCTTTATAGTTTTCTACTCAGCCAGTTAAATAGTCTTCAGGTTTTTTTTTTTTTTTAACGTTTATGAGAATAAGTAGGGGAGGAAAAAAACTAGTACTTATCCTTCTCCATAACAAGTTCCAACACAAAAACATAACTGCCCTTTCAATGAGCAAGTATTTTTGGAATTCCTTAGTTGAAATGAAATTACATGGTTCACATACCCAAAGCATTTTTCCCCACTCTTTTTTCTTCCCAGTCTGTGAAGACCAGACTTTTGGAAAAACTCAAGCTTTCATTAAAGTTTAGCCATGCAGGCTATAAAAGCTGGGTGGGTTTGCTTAGATTTTGGTGCTAAACCTCTGTACTTAACTGACAGCAAGAACAGTTTTGGGAAGAGGATGCAGAGGGCATGGAAAGCCCCATGAGGCCACATGAAACTGAAACAAAAGAAAACTTGGAGGAGAAAATATATGTTTTCCAAAAAGTAGAAAACATGAACTTTTGAAGTCTTCAGAGACAGTCCTTGCCCTTCCATGATTAAGAGAATAAACATTGGCTAAAACATGGCAAGCATATTGAGAATCTTCAAGACCAAGGAAATGGTGACTGGGAGCTAGGATGCTTTTCAACATGTGGTATTTTTCTAATAAGTTGATCGTTGTTAACTTTTAGCCACTAGTATTCATAGACCTCTGATTAAAAAAAAATCTTTAAATAGCAATAAATCCTGGGGTCAGCAGATGACATAACAGTTATGTCACTGGACTTCCACATGGCCGATACGGTTCTAGTCCTGGACCTAGTGGCTTGAAAATCATGCCAGGCACATGTGCGTGCATGCATGCCTAAGATCTCAGGAGGAAAATGAAAGAGAAGGGACGGTGATCCGGCCATCCTCCTTAGGGGATGATATCTCACTTTCCCTCTTACTATTTCTGTCACTGTCTCTCTCTCCAGTGAGCACACGTGCCTTAAGGCAAACATCTTTTTAAACGAAATAATAATAGAATCCTTTACCAAAATTAGCGCCAGAAGAATCTCCACAAGGCAAGTGGGGGGATATCTTATATCCCTCTAAATGTGTTCTCCCTTGGCCTGGGTTGGAGGTTACTGTTCCCCTCTCTAATGCTGGCCTAAGTCCGGATGGTAGACTGGTTTGATTCCCAGAGTACTCCCTAATAAACCTCCCTCACCCTAATATTTGTCTTGAATCTGCTTCTCTGAGAACTCGGTTCATGGCAGCTACCCACATCTCAGATACACATCCCTAGATACTTTAACTTCTCAAATCCAAACCCAAAAGAGCAAGACAAGAAAAAGTCCAAGGAACCTGTTACTTGTGTAGAACTACCTTTGCCCAGTTGCTTGGTAGTATTAATATTAATGATCATTCCTTTGCAGGGGGAGACTTGCCTCTTTCTTTTGAGATTTTTGCTTAATAGGCATATCAATATAACCTGATACATATAATATTTATGAAAGTATAGGTTACAGGGACAGTTTGTTGAAACTATCTCAGAAAAAATCAAACTCAGTGAAAAAAGGGTAGAATAACAGTATTCTTAGACAAAAGAAATATAGATCATTTCACTTTGTGAAACACACATTTTGAAAAAGTTGACTGTAAGTCAGATTTTTTTGCGTTAAATTGTGTGTGTGTGTGTGTGTGTGTACACATACACATAAATATTGTAAAACAGAGTCTCGCGGTTACAGTCCTTCTGCCTCAGCCTCCCAGTTGGTACTAGGCGTGTGCTACCTCACACAGCTCTTTCTCAGACAGGATCTTGCAGTGTTGCCCAAGACAGGTCTAAGGTTGGAATCCTCCATCCTCCGCCTTGCTGTGATTACAGGAGCAAGTCACCACACTTGGCCTTTAGGTTAAACCAGGAATTGAACCTAGGCCTACCATGTGATTCCAGCATGTGAAGCATAGCATCTTAAGAGTGCATGCCACCATGCCTGGACCTGTATTAAGTTATGTTTTCATGTCAGTAGTGAAACTCACCACTTAAAGATTTTTTTTTTTCATGACAAACTGTTTTCCAGAGGAAAAAAAATTGCAAATTTTGTAACTATCTTCCAATTTTTTAATTTCATGAGAGAGAAGAAAGGAAGAGAGATACCCTTGACAACACTGTAATCCCACTTATACTTCTAGCCCATGGGCATACCTGGCATGCTCACGCTGATCCAAGATCCAAACCCAGGTTTTCCCAGATGGCTCTAGCACTACGCAGCAGCATCCTACCACCTGCACCATGACTGGGCCCCAATTTGGTACTTAATGAAACTAGATTTTCACATACTGATATGACATAAAATGAAATATTTAGCATTGAAAAATCTAAAAGACACTAAACAGCTAATACAAAATTGTATTCAACTCTAATAAATTCTTTTTTACCAAATTATTTTTATTTATTTTGCTGTTTTGCTTTTTTGAGGAGGGCTGGGAAAATGGATATTTATTGTTATTGGATCTTTTCAGTTATTTTTTCCAAGTTTTTATTAACAGTGTACTTTTATTGGTGCTCAAATATATGCTCTGCTCCCCCCAGTATTTTTAGATGGAAGAAGAAAATTTTTTAATTTTTAAAAAGCTCACTTTAAGTTGCATAGGGCTGTGCTTGCTTTGGTAGCACAAATACTAAAACTGGAATGATACAGAGACGATTAGCATGGTTCCTGTGCAAGGATGACACGCAAATTTGTGAAGTGTTTGTAAAGATATTGTATGTCTCCACTTAATATATACTGATTGTCCACACTCTATGGTAGAGATTGAAAGATTGGAGGACATAAAAGCAGTGAAAATACTTGTGGATGCTGGAGACAGTGTAGGAGAGTGGGAGAAGGGAAGAGTATAGTGAAGGAGATCAGGGAGAAAAAATAGAGTGGCAAGACATTTGTGGGACACGGAAATGGTTTTATTACCTGTTGATGATAACATGTATTGTATCTTCAACTGGACTAGTCTGAGATGTATTTCAGATTGGGTAAATTCTCTTTACAAAGGATGTATAGCAACTGAATGCTTAAAACATAATAAGAAGAAAAATAAATAAGTAAATAATAACAAACAAAATTAAAGAAATAAAGCTTAAAAATTCTTAAATAAATAAATCATGTGGGGCTATCATGTTCTTTAGATTAGCTGAGCTCATTTCCAGTACTGAAACTCTGTTCTATTATTTATTTTTTATTTTTTAAGAATTATTTTAGTAAACTTTATTTACTTATTAATTTAATTTTTATTTATATTTGACCAGAGAGGGACAGAGTGAAAGGGGGGTAGGGGGGAGTGAGAAACCAAGCTACCAGGTCCAGGACTTGGACTGCGGTCGGCCATGTGGGAATCCAGCACTCTTAACCACCATGCCACCTGGAAGCCCCAATTCTGTTCTATTATTATTGTTCAAAGTAAATGCACCGATGAAGACTTATTCTATAAGAATTTTAATCCTAATGCTGTTCTGATAATGAATTTAACTTTCATACTGGATGAGTGACTGTGAACAAAGAAATTAAGGCTAGGAGTGTACTTATTCTCTGATGTAGTGTTCTCTTTTCCCCCACGATTAGTAGTTATAGAATAACCATGGATTATGACTACCAAATTATTTTGTTTGCACTGAGAACTTGGCCTTTCCTCAAAGCTAGTAATTCACATTTAAATAAAATGAACATTTGGATGCTGTGCTCAAATTTAGGTAGGATTATATTATAATGATTTTTGGAGAAACCAGATCTATTTGCAGTACAATGAGGAATTTCCTTTGGAGAATGGTAAGTAATACTGTTATTGCAAGTTGCCTGAGTCCTCTTATGTGATACCATTAGAGGCAACAGGTACAAATGCATGTGCTCAAGAATATCCTTGGAGAGGAGGCATACCCCGTACCCAGATCCAAAATACTGACATGTACTCTTTTTTTTTTGGAGAGATTTTCACTGTAGGGCGCGTGCGCTCGCCAGACAGACAGAGAGAGACATAGAGACAGAAAGCGAGAAATCACCCCCCAGGGGGGATGGTCACGCCACAATTCCTTCTCCTCCATTCTCCTCTCGGGATCTTGGGCACACACACACACGCGCCCGGCGTGAGTTTTAAGCCACCGGGTCCAGGACACGAACCGCGGTTGACTATGTGGGAGTCCAGCGACATAGCCATTACGCTAACTGCTGGTTCCCCTGACATGTACTCTTGAGAAGAGTTTCAGGTGTGTAAGGGTATTTTTTAAAAAAATATATTCATTTGTTTAATTCCATTTGTTACTATTTGACCGGACAGAGACAGAGAGAGAAAGGGAAAGTGAGAAAGCAAGCTGCCAGGTCCAGGACTTGAACTGCGGTCAGCCATGTGGGAATCCAGTGCCTTTAACCACCAGACCATCTGCCAGCCCCAGGAGAGGTTTTTGCTATATAGGGCACATGCGCTTGCCAGACAGAGAGAGACATAGAGATAGAAAGCGAGAAATCACCCCCCAGGGGGGGATGGTCATGCTGCAATCCCTTCTCCTCCATTCTCCTCTCGGGATCTTGGGCACCCACGCACACGCACCTGGCATGAGTTTTAAGCCACCGGGTCCGGGACTCGAACTGCGGTCGACTGCGTGGGAGTTGAGTAACATAGCCATTACGCTAACTGCTGGTTCCCACCCCAGGATATTTTTTAAAAAGAGACTTCTAGGTTACAAGTCTCTTCGTTTTTTTTGGGCCTCTCAGACTTTTCCTGTGAGAACAGACCACATGGACTGCGTGAGACGTTTTATGCCAGATATGAGAGATGAAAGTTAAAGAGTGGCTGTACTTTCTTCCGGACATCTGTGCCGGGTTCTAACTCTTCCAACTCCTGGATCTTCTGCTTCAGCTTCTCCAACTCTTGAGTCAAGAGTGTGTTTAATTGCATGATAAGCAGCACTACAAGTGTGGAGGTGATGAGTTACAAGACGTCACGCAGATTCCAATCCATCCTATGGGTTCCAACGTGTCTTTGCTTTTTCTACTCTGCATCCTGATTGCCTGTTATGTAAACTTTAGCTCCATAATTAGACACAGGAACAACTTCTCATGGATTCAGCTCCCACAACTGCATGTAGTCAAATATTTATAATAAAAATATCTTATTAAGTCTATTTATCTTAGTGGTTCTGCTTTTCTGAACAAACCATGACTGACATATTTGGGTTATTTTTAACTATTAAAAAAAGTGCTCTTGTGAATGATCATATTTGTGGTTCCTGGTGTACTTGCGCAAGTACTCTTCTACAATTATATACATTACTGTACAGAAGCATATGCATTGCAAGATAACGTCAAATTGTATTGAGGATGATTGTGCCAATTTATACTCACACCAGCAGTGTTTAACAGTCCCCCTTGACTCATGTCTTTGCAAATACATAATATAGTGGTATTTTTTAATTTTAGCCCATCTAAAGAGAATAATATTGTTTCTTATTGTGATTTGAATTCACATTCTGTTATTAATGAGATGAAAATCTTCATATTTTAATTCTTCACTTATATTTCCTCTTCTGCAAAATAACTATGTCTTTTACCCATTTTTTCATGGCATGCTTGTTGGTTAATTACTGATACACAAAAAGAGTTTTTTATACTTTCTGGAAACAAATCCTTTAGAGTCATATATAGTGGTATGCTGGAGCTGGCTTGTACCGTCTCACCAGAGAGATTTTGTATGTCTCTTCCTAATCCCATGTTTAGCAACATCGTGTTGGTGGCTTAAAATAAGCCTTTTTAGTATAGAAATCATCAAACTCAACAAATCAAGGCTTCCTCCCACCAACTCCCCACGAAAAGCTAATTTTAAAATATTTACCTGTATACAGCTAGTTATCAATATATATGTTGCAAGTATCTATTAGTGGTTTGTGCTTTGTCTACACATTTTGTGGGGTCTTTTGAAGAACATAAATTCTTTTTTTTTTTTTTTTTGGAGAGATTTTCACTGTAGGGCGCGTGCGCTCGCCAGACAGACAGAGAGAGACATAGAGACAGAAAGCGAGAAATCACCCCCCAGGGGGGATGGTCACGCCGCAATCCCTTCTCCTCCATTCTCCTCTCGGGATCTTGGGCACGCACACGCGCCCAGTGTGAGTTTTAAGCCACCGGGTCCGGGACACGAACTGCGGTCGACTACGTGGGAGTCCAGCGACATAGCCATTACGCTAACTGCTGGTTCCCAAGAACATAAATTCTTAACTTTCACACTATAGTCAAATTTGTTCATCTTTTCAGTTTTAGATAAACTTTTTATTGTTTTATTCTCTATCCTAGGGTCATAAAGATGTAACCCTATATTTTCTTCTAGATATTTAAAATATTAGCTTTCATGTCAAAGTCTTGAATACATTTAGAATGGACTTCTTATATATTGTGTGAGGCAGGAATCCAATTTCATGGTTCTCCATATTGTCCTAGTCCCACTTATTGACTAATCCTTCTTTCCCACAATATATTCAATATCACTTCTGTTATAGTAGGTTTTTTGGAAGTCATGACACGTTTTTTATTTTGTTTTTTTTTTTTTGTTTTTTTGAGAGGTTTTTGCTATAGGGCACGTGCACTCGCCAGACAGACAGACAGACAGACAGACAGAGACAGAGAGACAGAAAGCGAGAAATCACCCCCAAGGAGGGGATGGCCACACCGCAATCCCTTCTCCATTCTCCTCCTGGGATCTTGTGCACACACATACACGTGCCCTATGTGAGTTTTAAGCCACCAGGTCCGGGACGCGAACCACAGTCGACTACATGGGAGTCCAGCAACATAGCCATTACGCTAACTGCTGGTCCCGTATGACATGTTTTTCTGTCATGCAAAAACACATCATGACTTTCCAGACAACCCAATATATTATGACCATACTTGTATCGATCTATTTCCACAATCTCTACCAAGGCTGTAATCATCTCATAGGATAAATTGTGTTACAGTCTCTATTTTCTTAGGATTTTTTTTTTTTTTGAGAAATTTTTGCCATAGGGAATGTGTGCTTGCCAAAGAGAGACAGAGACAAAAAGCAAGAAATCACCTCGTAGGGGGAATGGCCACACTGCAATCCCTTTTTCTCTACTCTCCTCCTGGGATTTTGGGTACACATGCACACATACCTGACCTGAGTTTCAAGCTGCTGGGTTTGGAATTCAAACAGCAGTCAGCCACGTGGGAGCCCAACACCTTAACCACCATGCCACCTGCTGGCCCCTATTTTCTTAGGATTTTAAAGATTGAAATGTTCTCTTCCTTGAAAGCCTGGTATAAGTCATTTGTAAAAAAAAAAAAAAAAATTGAACTAAACTTTTTTTGGGGGAAGATATGTAAATAATGATTACATTTCTTTAGTGGTTATTTGATAATTCCAGTTCTCTTTCTCTGTAAATTCTGGTAAATTATATTTTTCTATAAATTTGTCCATTTTACCTAAGTTTTCGGATATTTGGCCTAAATTGATTCACGTTAGCTCAATCTTTGATTATGTCTCATTTAATCCAAATATTGTTTATTACACTTTCTCTTTTTTCTTGCTCAATCTTAGCAGATTTCTCTATAAAAGAAATGTTTTAATTTTGTTGATTCTCTTTGTATCTTTAGTCTTTTGTAAAATTCTGTTTCTAACTTTATTATCTACTTCCTCCTTTTTCTGTGTGTTTTTATTGTTGGATTCCCTAAATTCTTTTTCTTTCTTTCTTCTTTTTTTTTTTTTTTGAGAGGTTTTTGCTATAGGGCACATATGCTTGCCAGAAAGACAGAGAGAGACAGAGAGACAGAAAACAAAAAATCACCCCCAGGGGGGATGGCCATGCTATAATCCCTTCTCCTCCATTCTCCTCTTGGGATCTTGGGCACACACATGCACGCGCCTGGCATGAGTTTAAGCCACTGGGTCCGGGACTTGGACTTGGACTCGAACCACGATCAGCTACATGGGAGTGCAGTGATTTAGCCATCATGTCAACTGCTGGTCCCCAGATTCCCTAAGTTCTTAAATTGAATGAATAACTCACTAATTTTCAACCTTCCTTTTGTCTAAAATAAGCATTTATTAATTAATAATAAATTGCCCTTAAAGAACCACTTTAACTATATCTTTAAGAACATGGTAGAGACAGACATAAGAGGAAAAACAAAAAAGACAATTGAATCAAACATAAGTGAATAAAAACTCCATGTTAGATAGACACTTTTTTCAGTATTTTTTGGTGCAAGTGTCTAGTCATGTATTCACTTTCCTTGGAGAGTCTACCAGTCATGTCTTTACTTTCCTTGGAGGGTCTAAATTTGATTTTTTAATGTTTAAGATTCTATCACCAATTATGCTGTTTTTATTTACTACAAAAGTGAGTGTGATCCAAATGGAAAAAAAAATGTATTTGTGCCATTGTTAAATTCTTCACATGTTGTAGAAAAGAAATACTTTGGAATCACTTTTTAAAAACTTGAGTCATAAGGCTGACAGATGGTATAATGGTTACGTCGCTGGACTACCACATAGTCAACCGTGGTTTGAGTCCCAGACCTTGTGGCTTAAACTCATGATAGAGGACATGTGCGTGCATGCCCAAAATCCCAAGAGGAGAATAGAGAAGGGATTGCAGAGTGGTGATGCCTCCCAGGAGGTGATTTCTCACTTTCTATCTCTCTGTCTCTCTCTGACTCTCCGATGAGTGCACGTGCACTATAGTGAAAATTTCTCTCAAAAAGAAAAAAAAAATTCAGCCTCAGGTTAAATTTGTTGCTTTTCTTTTTAAAATATATTTGCTTCTCATGTAGTTTTTTGTTTTTCTAAAAAAGAATTATTTATTTATTTAATTCTATTTGTTATTATTATTTTTTAATTTGACCAAAGAGAGACAGAGAGAGAGAGAGAAAGGAAAAAAGAGAAAGCAAGCTACCAGGTTTAGAACTTGAACCACGGTCAGCCATATGGGAATCCAGTGCCCTCAACCACCATGCCACCTGCCAGCCTACTTCTCATGTACTTCTGCTAAAAAGAAAAAGTACTGAGTATTGCCACGGTTTAAAAAAAAAAAAAGATTATACTTTCTGATGTGTTGAAATTATATGGGAAACATTGTCAAATATGAAATGGTGTTGGGACCAGCAGTTGGTGTAATGGCTATGTCGCTGGACTCCCATGTAGCCAACCGCAGTTTGAGTCCCAGACCCGGTGGCTTAAACTGGGTGCATGTGCGTGCGTGCCCAAGATCCTGAGAAGAGAATGGAGGAGAAGGGATTGGAGTGTGGCCATCCCCCTGGAGGGTGATTTCTCACTTTCTGTCTCTCTCAAAACCTCTCCAAAAAAAAAAAAGAAATAGTGTTTAGCTCTCTGTGTATAGAAATTTGTGTCAGCACCAGCAGTTGATGTAATGGCTGTCGCGTTGACCACAGTTGGAGTCCCGGACCTGGTGGCTTAAACTCACGCCGGGTGCGTACCCAAGATCCCTAGAGGAAAATGGAGGAGAAGGGATTGTGGCCTGATCATCCTCCCTGGGTGGTGATTTCTCGCTTTCTGTCTCTCTGTCTTTCTGGTGAGCGCATATACCATATGGCAAAAACCTCTCCAAAAAAAAAAAGAAAAGAAATTTGTGTCAACAGGTGTTCCAAAATCATATGAAATTCTTAAATACCTGTTATGTATTAGTATTACATAAGTTATTAATCATACTTGTAATGCTAAATAGTTCTAATGTAGTTTGTCACATAAATGATCAAATTTGTCAATTTTGGGTTATGGTAAAATCAGATCACTTGAACCATGGCCATCTTAAGTTTCATTATCCACAATTAATTACTTTATTCTTTATTCTGATGCTCTTTCCAAAACATTTTATAATATGCTACAATTCAAAATGACCTCTTTTAAGGAAATTAATGAAAAAGACTTTGATAAGTACTCTTGAATATAGGTTTTTGGTAGCTTTGTGATCATATTTCTGAACTTCCAGGATTTAAAAGGACAGACTGGATCAGAGTAACACTGCAAACTCAACAGAAGAGAGATTAATTACATGAAACTGGACTAAGGAAATAAAATTTTATGACTTTTTTTTTGAGAGATTTTTGCTATAAGGCTCACACACTCACCAGAAAGACAAAGAGACAGAAAGTGAGAAATTGGAAACACTGGTTATTGCCAGGGCTTTGACTGGAAGATATGGCCAGAAAGTTAAGAAACTAAGGTAGATCTCAAGAGAGCCAACAGAAGCTCTTGGAAAGGTTACCTGGTATCATCAACAGTTCTGCATGGCAGGTAAATAATGTCACTTCCTGACAGGCCCCAAAACTTCCAAGTACAGGTACTTTAAAGGCACAATCAGATGTTGAATTCCTGACTCAGCTTAGTAGCCTTGGGAAGTCTTTTATTTTATTTATTTAATTTTTTTTTTTTTTTTTTCTACAGGGCACGTGTGCTTGCCAGAAAGACAGAGAGACAGAAAGTGAGAAGTCAACTCCCAGGGAGGATGACCATGCCGCAATCCCTTCTCCATTCTCCTCTTGGGATTTTGGGCACACGGGCACATGCGCCTGGTGTGAGTTTAAGCCACCGGGCCTATGACTCATGGCCTGTGGTCTACTACATGGGAGTCCAGTGACATAGTCATTACACCAACTGCTGGTCCCATTGGGAAGCCTTTTAAAGAGTTTAATCTGAAGTTCCCTATAAAAGGCCTCAGCAAAACCAACTAAAGTCATATTCTTATTGGGCTTTGTGCAAATAATAGACCAAAGTGAGACTAAACTTATTTTTAATTTTTTTTCTTTTTGCAAATAAGTTAGTTTGTGCTTCTTTTTGGTAAAAGGATTATAGAGAGAAAAATATGTTTCAGAAGAAAACTATAGTGTACTTGTTACTAGATTTTAGCTCTGTATGTATTTGTTTTGTTAATTTTTGGCATCTACCTGCTATTTGGACAAAATTCTAACCTGTTTCCGGATTTTAGTCTTAAGCAAATTTTTTCTTAACTTAGTTTGCTTTTGATCCATTAAAGCTAAAACTGTTTTTCTTGAAATTAAAAACATAATAATAAACTAAAGACAGTACAGGAGAAGGGTGGGACATGTGCAGGGGGGGAATCAAGGGGGAAAAAGGAATAGAACATTTAGTGGACACAAAAATGGAAAATTGCTGATAATAATGTATATGATAATATCTTTTTTTTTTTTTGGAGAGGTTTTCGCTA
>NW_006159849.1:413439-418408 GCF_000334495.1 Tupaia belangeri chinensis
GAGAAATTGGAAACACTGGTTATTGCCAGGGCTTTGACTGGAAGATATGGCCAGAAAGTTAAGAAACTAAGGTAGATCTCAAGAGAGCCAACAGAAGCTCTTGGAAAGGTTACCTGGTATCATCAACAGTTCTGCATGGCAGGTAAATAATGTCACTTCCTGACAGGCCCCAAAACTTCCAAGTACAGGTACTTTAAAGGCACAATCAGATGTTGAATTCCTGACTCAGCTTAGTAGCCTTGGGAAGTCTTTTATTTTATTTATTTAATTTTTTTTTTTTTTTTTTCTACAGGGCACGTGTGCTTGCCAGAAAGACAGAGAGACAGAAAGTGAGAAGTCACCTCCCAGGGAGGATGACCATGCCGCAATCCCTTCTCCATTCTCCTCTTGGGATTTTGGGCACACGGGCACATGCGCCTGGTGTGAGTTTAAGCCACCGGGCCTGGGACTCATGGCCTGTGGTCTACTACATGGGAGTCCAGTGACATAGTCATTACACCAACTGCTGGTCCCATTGGGAAGCCTTTTAAAGAGTTTAATCTGAAGTTCCCTATAAAAGGCCTCAGCAAAACCAACTAAAGTCATATTCTTATTGGGCTTTGTGCAAATAATAGACCAAAGTGAGACTAAACTTATTTTTAATTTTTTTTCTTTTTGCAAATAAGTTAGTTTGTGCTTCTTTTTGGTAAAAGGATTATAGAGAGAAAAATATGTTTCAGAAGAAAACTATAGTGTACTTGTTACTAGATTTTAGCTCTGTATGTATTTGTTTTGTTAATTTTTGGCATCTACCTGCTATTTGGACAAAATTCTAACCTGTTTCCGGATTTTAGTCTTAAGCAAATTTTTTCTTAACTTAGTTTGCTTTTGATCCATTAAAGCTAAAACTGTTTTTCTTGAAATTAAAAACATAATAATAAACTAAAGACAGTACAGGAGAAGGGTGGGACATGTGCAGGGGGGGAATCAAGGGGGAAAAAGGAATAGAACATTTAGTGGACACAAAAATGGAAAATTGCTGATAATAATGTATATGATAATATCTTTTTTTTTTTTTGGAGAGGTTTTCGCTATAGGGCGCATGTGCTGGCCAGACAGACAGAGAGAGACATAGAGACAGAAAGTGAGAAATCACCCCCCAGAGGGCATGGTCACGCCTCAATCTCTTCTCCTCCATTCTCCTCTCGGGATCTTGGGCACACACGCACACGCGCCCGGCGTGAGTTTTAAGCCACTGGGTCTGGGACGCAAACCCCGGTTGATTACGTGGGAGTCCAGTGACATAGCCATTACGCTAACTAACTGCTGGCCCCACAAAATTCATTTTGTATACTGTAAAGATGTGTAATGATAAAAAGTAATAAAAAATATAAAAAACTTTCAGGTTTTAGTATTTTTAAATTTTTACTATCATTTTTTCATGACACATGAACTATTTATGTGTTTCATTAGTTATAAATTTACAGGGACTTTCACAGACTTTTCTTTTGTTTTTGCCTATAATTAAATAATTTGTGGACAGATAACAAAGACTGTGTAATAATTTATTATAATTTGTTGATATTTCCTTTATGGTTTAATAAATGGACGCTTTCTATAATTTCTCCATGAATATTTGAGAGAAATAGTACCATTTTAAACCATTAAATGGAAAATTTTTTGACTGCCCATTTAATTTTGTTATTAACTATGCCATTCAAATCTGTATTTGGGGAGCCGGCAGGTGGCGTGGTGGTTAAAGGCATTGGATTCCCACATGGCCAACTGCCGTTCAATTCCTGGACCTGACAGCTTGCTTTCTCACTTTCCCTTTCTCTCTCTGTCTGTCTGGTCAAATTAAAAAATAATAATAACAAATGGAATGAAATGAAATAAATAATTGTTTTCTAAAAATCTATATTTTTAATACTTTTGCTGTAGATGGTCTATACATAATTGAGAGAGAGATACTGAAGTCTCTCATTTTCACATTTAGATTGGACAATTTCTCTTTGGAATTCAATACCTTTTCACTTTATATAATGGAAATTTTTTTTTTTTTTTTTTTTTAGGTTTTTGCCATAGGACATGTGTGCTCGCCAAAGAGAGACAGACAGAAGGTGGGAAAGTGAGAAATCATCACCCCAGGGGTTATGGCCATGCCTTCATTTCTTTTTCTCCTCCATTCTCCTCTCAAGATTTTGAGCATGCATGCACATATACCTAGTGTGATTGAAATAACTTTTTTTTTTTTAGATTATTTATTTATTTATTAGAGAGATTTTTGCTATACACTATAGGGCGCGCCGGACAGACAGAGAGAGACAGAGAGACAGAAAGTGAGAAATCACACACCCGCCCCTCCCCCACACCCAGGCAGACCGGTCATGCTGCCGTCCCTTCTCCTCCATTCTCCTCTCAGGATTTTGAACATGCATGCACACGTGCCCAGCGTGAGTTTTAAGCTTCTGGGTCTGTGACTTTAACCACAGTCAACTATGTGGGAGTCTAGCTACATAACCATTACACCGTCTGCTGGCCACTAAAGTTTATTTATTGGTATTTATTTATTCTGAGAGACAGAAAAGAGAGAGATAGCCTCCCCCAACGTGGTCTTCATGCCGTGATCATTCCTTGTCTCAGCCTGCTCAGATCACAGGAATGTATGAATCCAGGTCCTTTCCCATGTGGGTCCAGTTGTGCCACCACTGCCACCTGGCCCATAGAAGCTATTTTACTAGGTGTAAACTTTGAAATGATTATACCTCTCTGAGAAGCAGAACCTTTTATCATGAAGTAGTGACCCTTCTCTATTTCTAAAGATATTCACTGCCTTAAAGTTTATTTTGCATAATTTTTAATGTAACATTCCAATGCTATTTATTTTTTATTAATATTTATCTGTTACATCTTTCAATCTTTTTGTATCATAATTTTAAGTTTTACTTCTATTTTTCTTTTTTTATTCTAAAGAGAATGTTCAAAGAAATAGAGGGAAAGGAAGAAAGAGAGAAAGCACCTCTAATGGGACCTTATCCTGATGCAAAATTTTTTTTCTACCAATTCTATCAGGATCCCGGAATGTGTGTGTGGACCCCAGCATGTTTTTCAAGCTGTAGGGGCCAGGACTCCAACCCTAGCTGCCCATGTGGGTCTGACTTCTATGCAGCACATAATTGCTGTATAATGGAGCCAGCCAGGTTTTTCTTTTCCTTTTTTTTTGGAGAGATTTTCGCTATAGGGCACGTGCGCTCGCCAGACAGACAGAGAGAGACATAGAGACAGAAAGCGAGAAATCACCCCCCAGGGGGGATGGTCACGCCACAATCCCTTCTCCTCCATTCTCCTCTCGGGATCTTGGGCACACACGCACACGCACCCGGCGTGAGTTTTAAGCCAACGGGTCTGGGATGCGAATCGCGGTCAAATACGTGGGAGTCCAGCAACATAGCCATTATGCTAACTGCTGGTTCCCGCCAGGTTTTTCTTTTGAAAGAGCATGTCGTTGGAGGTATTTTTATTTATTTTTTGGTCCAATTTGACTGTCATTTAACTATAAAGTTTATCCATTTATAGTTATAGTAATTATTAATATATTTAGACTTTTCTACCATCCCCCTTTTTAATTTATATTTGTCCTACTTTTATTATACTTCTTTTTTCTTATTCCTTGCTCTTTTAGATTGATCGTGGTGGGATTTTGTTTTTGTTTTTTGTTTGTTTTCCTGTTCTCTTTTCTAATTAAGAAGCTTTTGAAGTTTTATTATATGAAAAATGACTATAATAACTTAGATAATGTCTTACTAAAGATTCTCTATCTGTATAAGAAACTGCTATACTGAATTTACATTCATGTGCTAACAAAGACATTTAACTAGTATGTAAGTCCAGATGAGACCTGCATTGCTACTTTAGCCATTATCTCAATAAGCTCATATCTTTTTTTTAGAACTATTTTGTTTAAATTTATTTATTTATTTATTTATTTATTTATTTAAATTTGACCAGAGAGGAAAAGAAAGAGAGAGAAGAGAGAGAGAGAGAGAGAAAGTGAGAAAGCAAGCTGCCAGATCCAGGACTCAAACTGTGTTCACTATGTAGGAGTCCAGCACCCTTAACCACCACGCTACCTGCCAGCTCTAAGCTCATATCTTGACCTAACCCAGGCTGTGCAATCTGTGGGGTACTGAACTGCAGTGCTGTAAGCTACATGACTGGCTATAGGTTCATATCCCCAGTTGGCCTGAAAACATGCTGGATACACCTAAAAGCACCCAGGATCCTCGTGAGCTAGAAGACAGGGGAAGGGGGATTGTGGTGTAATCAGACCCTACTGAGAATGCTTCTCTCTGTCTCTATCTCTGTTTCTCCCTCCCTCCCTCTCTCTATTTCTCTCATGTGCACATATGTGTATACACTCTATCATGAATAACAATAAAAAATAAGCTCACATCTTGTATCGCTATTACTTAAAGGAAGGAATAGAATTATATATATATATATATATATATATATATATATATATATATACACACACACATACACACACACACACATATATATATATCCCACATTGTTAATCTGAAAAGGCTTCAGGTATGTTGAAAAAGCTTGAGCTCATGATCCAGGGCTGACTAAAGGTGGAGATGCAGCAACAAGACTGTGTTGGGGTGTCTCTCTCTCTGTCTCTCTCCTTATCATGGAAGAAATAAAGTTTACAAAATAAAAAACTTCTTAGCGAGCAGACAATTCCATGAAGAAAATGAAATGGGGACCAGCAGTTGGCGTAATGGCTATGTCACTGGACTCCCATGTAGTCAACTGCGGTTTGAGTCCCAGGCCCAGTGGTTTAAACTCATGCCAGGCACGTGTGTGTGCGTGCCCAAGATCCAGAGAGAAGAATGGAGGAGAAGAAGGGATTGTGGCATGGCCATACCCCCAGGGGGTGATTTCTCACTTTCTGTCTCTCCTTTCTGGTGGCACCCACCCC
>NW_006159849.1:418419-420745 GCF_000334495.1 Tupaia belangeri chinensis
CCCAAAAAAAAAAAAAAAAAAAAAAAAAAAAGAAGAAAGAAAGAAAATGAAATGAACATAAAAAATTCAAACAGGCATAAATACCATTTATTGTTGTATTCAATTCCTTACCAACACACTCTTGCTTAATATAATGCAACTACAGATCAAATGAAAGCACACTAACCTTCTCCCCAAAGGAAGATCCAAAGTCCCTTTATCCATCTTTTTTAAAAATTTTTTTTAGAATTATTTTACTTAACTTAATTTATTTAAATTTGACCAGAGAAGGACAGAGTGAGAGAGAGAGAGAGAGAGAGAGAAGGAAAGTGAGAAAGCAAGGCACCAGGTCCACTGAACCACGGTTGTCCACGTGGGAGTCCAGCACCCTTAACCACCACGCCACCTATTGGCCCCTCCCTTTATCCATCTTTAGGTAATTTTTAACTTAGTCACCTTCAGCTTTGACATTCTTTGATATTCTGTAATTGAAATATTGAGATATAAGTTTAATTCTACCAGTAGGTAATTATACAATGGAATATTATACAACAATGAAAGTGAATGTACTTCATGCCACAATATTGATATATCTTAACAACACAATATGCAGTAAAAAAAGATAAGTTGCAGGAGAATATATAAAGTACAATCCATTTACAAGAGTCTAAAATCATATGGGACCTGCAGTTAGCGTGATAGCTATGTCGCTGGACTCCTATGTAGTCAACTGTGGTTTGTGTCTCAGACCCGGTGGCTTGAATTCATGCCAGGCACATGTGCATACATGCCCAAGATCCCAAGAGGAGAATGGAGGAGAAGGGATTGCGGTGTGGCCATCCCCCTGGGGGGGTGATTTCTCTCTTTCTGTCTCTCTGTCTTTCTAGTGAGCGCATGCACCCTATAGAGAAAAAAAAAAAAAAAACCTCCCACAAAAAAAAAAAAAGTCTAAAAGCATACAAGGACAGAAATTGAGCATGAAATGGCCTGTGTTCTATTTGCTAAGCAGTGAGCCCTAGTTTAGAGTTGTATCCAACCCAAAGGAGGGGAATTTTTCCTAATTTTCACAAATACTCCGAATGGGTTAGGTTTGTAGGTATTGTTCAGGTAGATGAAAAGTTATTAGTGGGAGCAGCAGTTAGCGTAATGGCTATGTCACTGGACTCCCACGTAGTCGACCGCGGTTTGAGTCCCGTACCCGGTGGCTTAAACTCACGCCGGGCATGTGTGCATGCATGCCCAAGATCCCAAAAGGAGAATGGAGGATAAGGGATTGCTCCGTGGCCATCACCCCTGAGGGGTGATTTCTCGCATTCTGTCTCTCTGTCTCTGTCTGGCGAGCGCATGCGCCCTATAGCAAAAAACCTGTCCAAAAAAAGAAAAAAAAAAAAAAAGGTATTAGCGATGTTCTAATTTACAGTAGGAGAGAAAGTGAGAAATCACCCCCTGGGGGGATGGCCATGCCACAATCCCTTTTCCATTCTTCTCCTGAGATCTTGGGCATGCACACACACATACCCTGCATGATTTTTCAAGCCACCCATCTGGAACTTGAACCGAGGTTGCCCATGTGGGAGTCTGGTGATGTAATCACTTTGCCATCTGCTGGTCCCATGTTCTAATTCTTATACTTGGTAATGGGTTTGTGATTTTTAATTTATAATTTTGCCACTCTATACCCATTATTCATAGTTTGCTTCCCTAGAGTCAGTCATTGTTACAGTTGCTTGCGTATCCTTCAAAAGACATTCAAGGCTCTGTAAGAATAGTTACATGTGTATTTATCCTTCTGTATAAATCATAATGGAAGCATTCTATAACATTGTATTGGATCTTTTTTCTAAGCGGTATATATTAGAATTGCACTATATCCCAAAATATAAGTATACGTCATTTTTAAATGACGGCTCAGAATTCCACTGTATAGATGTACCATAATTTATCTAACCAATTCTCTATCAATGACATATTTCAGTTGTTTCCTATCTTTTGCTTTTATGAACAATATGGCAATAAACATTCTTTACGGTGTTTTTGCCCATATGTATGATTTTATGCATAAGATAATTCTTAAAAGTGAAATCTCTGAGCCAAACAGAATATATTTTGACACATATTGCCAGATAGTTCTTAAAAGTCATTACACCAGTTTACATTCTAGTTAAAACATGAAGTATTGGGGGACCAGCAGTTAGCGTAATGGCTATGTCGCTTAACTCCCACGTGGTTGACTGCAGTTCGAGTTCCAAACCTGGTGGCTTAAACTCACGCCGGGCATGTGTGTATGCGTGCCCAAGATCCCGAGAGGAGAATGGAGGAGAAGGGATTGCAGCATGGCCATCCCCCC
>NW_006159849.1:420825-439953 GCF_000334495.1 Tupaia belangeri chinensis
AAAAAAAAAAAAAAAAAAATAGTTTTTCCTTTTTTTTTTTTTTTTTTTTTTTTTTTTTAATTTTCTGCTACACACACAAACAAATCAATAAAAGCTATGTAAAAAATCTTCCAAGGTCAAAAGAAGAATCATCTCTTGGGAAAGGCAGGGAAGTTCTCAGAGGAGGTAGCCCTTAAGCAGGCCCTGGAGTAAGAGGTAGAACTAGAGATGGAGGCAAGAGGTAGAACTAGAGATGGAGGCGGGGCCGCAACATTCAAGGCAGAGTGTGGAATAAGCAATTGTTGGAAGGAGGATGGAAAATCGGTTTACAAGTAGCCTAGTTTGTCTAAAGCAGAGTGAGCACATCCTGAGTAATGCGTGAAATGCATGTTGTGGGCAGCAAGGACTCTCTTAAACAGGGGCTTCCAGCTCTGGCTGTCCATTACAACCACTGAGGAGCTTTAAAACACAAAAAAATCGGTGTCAAGTCCCTCCTTAGATGAATTGATTAGACTCTCCAGCAGGAGCGCCCTCTTCAGGGGAATACTCTTTTCTATTCACAGTTGAGAATCAGTTCATTAAGGACAAATGAACAGGATAGTGACAATCTCAAAAGTGGGCTTACAATAGATTTACAGTCCTAAATTATATGTTGTTTTTATCTCCTAACAATTTGAAATATAGGCCAGCAGCTGGTGTAGCAGTTACGTTGCTGGACTCCCACATGGTTGGCTGCAGTTCAAGTCCCAGACCTGGTAGCTTAAAATCATGCCAAGTGCTTCTGTGCCCAAGATCCCAGGAGGAAAATGGAGGAGAAGGGATTGCGGCATGGCATACCCCTGGGGGGCAGGGGTGATTTCTCACTTTCCCTCTCACTTTCTCTGTCTCTCTCTTTGGTAAGTGCACGCTCCCTAAGGCAAAATCCTCATTAAAAAAAAAAAGTTTGAAATATGGGGAAAAGCCATAATTACTTAGTTCGATGTTGAATTTAGGTCAATTCCCACTATGATTTGAAAAGAGAAAAGTATTCTGTGTCTTAAAGTAATTATTTTTTCCTTAGGTAATAGCATCATTCACCAAGTGGATATAGTAATTCACAGTGAAAACTGCTTATGCACATTGAAGCTCCTAGAATGAGGTGCACAGCCCTCGGTGGAGCATCACTTGGACACTAGGTGGAGCCATGGATTACGATTAGGTGAAAAACTGATGTGTCAGAGACAAACGTAGGTAGCATTTGAAGAAGGGAAGAGATTTAGAAACCATCAATACATGCATTAAAAATCTCTCATTTATATTTTATTTAATTTTCTTTTTGTGTGTACAGAACTGTCTACTTTTCAAATAAGCTGTATATTCATATAGTTCTAAATTTACAAAATAATAAGGTGCAGTGGATCTTCACTATATGACTTCTGGATCCACTCTCTCAGAGAGGTACCTTCTCAACACTGCCTGGGTTCAGGTAACCAGTTTTTCCCCTTGCTTCTTAGGGTCGAGGTGTGACAATAACTCCTGTCTATAGCGAGGTGATTACCATCACTATCCTTTGTCAGGTACCTTAGCCCTGTCCACACACCTTTTTAAATAATTCTGTCATTAAATCCTCCTCAGCTATGCCTTTTCAGCATACTATATGTTTCCTGCTAGGATCTGAACTCTGTTCAATACCTTCCTGATTCTCCTCCCATAGTAACCAGGTCTATGGATTTCCTATATTTGTGCACATAAAAATATAAAGGAATTATATATTTTCCATTTACCGTTATTTACTCAAATTGTAGCAAACTACATACCCATTTCTGCTCTATGATTATTGAGGGTTTTTTATTTTCTACATAACAATATACCTTAGAGATCACTTTATTAAAGTATGTAGGGATCTCCCTTATTCCTTTTTTTAATTCTTTTTTTTTTTTTAAAGAGATTTTTGCTATAGTGCATGTGCACTCACTGGAGAAACAGAGAGACAGAAAGAGAGAAATCACCCCTCAAGGGGATGGCCATGCTGCAGTCCCTTCTACTCCATTCTCCTCTCGGGATCTTGGGTACACAAGCACACACACCGAGCATGAGTTTCAAGTCACCGGGTCTGGGACTCGAACTGTAGTTGACTACATGGGAGTCCAGTGATATAACCTTTATGCTATCTGGTGGTTCCCCTTATTCTTTTTTATGACTGTATTATTTTTATTGTATAGGCATACAATTAGCCACCCAGTTAATAGACTTTTAGGTTATTTCCAGCCATTTACAACATTGCTATATGAAATAACCCTATATGTAGGTCATTTCTCTTTATTTTTCTATGTGGAGAATATGAAATTGAAAGAGATGAAGTAAGTTGACTAATGTTAATTTTTGGCCCATGTCATTATAGTCATCACTTAGGAGGATGAGACTGAAGTGATCTGAATTTTGCCCTCCCAAAATTCACTGCATGTTTCCACTCTTTTGAAATTCCTATCCTTCATTTATTCCCAGAGTAATGGTTACAAGTGTGGATTCTAGCACCTCAATGTTAGTTTATATTTCCTGCTCCTTTACTTATTGCTTTTGTGACCTTGGACAAGTCACCATTTCTCGGCCTCAGTTTCTTCACCTATAAAATGGTTCCTACCTCATGGTGTTGCTGAGAGAATTAAATATGTGGAACAACATCTGGCAAACATTAAGAACCACGTAAGCACTGGCTCTTATTGCCATCCCTTTGGCTTTAGTCTGTGCTCCTCTGTTAGTGTTTAAATGCAACATGAGAGAATGAACTCCTTGTGTCTCATCATTTTGTTTTTATGTAAGTGAGATTAACAGATCACTTTCTTTTTAAGAGAGCTTGTTGTTATAGAGTACGTGCACTTGCTGGAAAGACAGAGACAGAGAAACAGAAAGCAAGAAATCACGTCCTAGTGGGGATGGCCACACCACAATCCCTTCTCTCCATTCTCGGGATCTTGGGCAGGCATGCACACTCACCCAGTGCGTGTTGAAGTCATCAGGTTCGGGACTTGAATCACAGTCAACTACATGGGATTCCAGCAACATAACCATTACACCATTTGCTGGCCCCAAGATAATCAGATCACTTCTTGAGAGTAAATTAGGGCAGAAATTTGCGAGCTAGATACCTGAAATGGGTCCTAATCAAGGAGAGAGATTCTAAAGATAACTTTACCTACCTCACAGATTTATTTTGATTTTCTTGTTCACATATACTTAAAACAGTGAGACCCACATATCCATCTGCCTGCTGGATATCTTCCTCAGATGTCTTATGGCTCCCAATCTGGACTCACTGACTATAAACCCTCCACCATCCACCAACAACTAAACCAGAGTTCATCTTCCCCTCACTGGTCCATACAACATTCAGGTGGATCTATTAAAACATCTCAGAATCCTCATCAGAATCATCAAAATGATCTCCTTCACACCGTTTGTTTCAAAAACACTATCAAACTCTGCATATTATATCTTTTTCATAGTTTTCAACTTCATCCCCATCCTTTTCTATATCCTCTGAGACTTCCTTAAATCAGACTCTTACTCCTGTGGGTCATTGTAAAACTTTCATTAGTCTTTTCCCTTTCCTTCTGTTTCCCTTGCTATTTCCATTTTCCCTCTGCAAATATATGGTGAATGACTATTATTTATCAGAACTTGAACTGGCACAGGGATACAAAAATGGATAAGACAGAGGAGGAGACCCTAAATCTAACTCTAACTGTAACCTAATCCCAATCCTCATTCCATGACATTTACTCCAGAGAGAAAGTCAGATATTTAACACACAATTATAGAAATAATTGGTTCAGAGTAACAAGGGATCTTATTAGGTTATCTTTTTTTTTTTTTATTTGTCATAAACTCCTCTTGAAGGAAAGAGATTTGTAAATCTAGGTTCTGTGTCTTGAAGGTCAGAACTTCCTAGTCTCAGGAATGCTTTACAATATTTGCTTTAGAAAGTCTCTGGGATGGTGAGAATCAGTTCCAAAACCATTTTTGGAGAGGAAGGAAAAGAAATAACCTGATTTTAAGGAAAGGAAGAATGACTGAGACTGGCAGGGATAGAGAATTGGGGGAACAGATTAAGGACTCAGGGATCTAATCACACATTTGTATAGTCATCCAAAAAGCATGGGTCAGTGCCTGTGGTAGTCTGGCCTGAACACTTTGGCCCCAAAGACAGTGCAAGAATGGGTTCAAATGAGCAGACCATTGTGAGACCATCTTTACAGCCTGCCAGGGGCAATAGGGCCCAATAAATGCCAATGGGGCCCAATAAATGGCCAGTGATAGCAGCATGGCAGCTAAGGAACCAAAGAGCAAGCCCTCCTCCATTTTCATGGTACAGTGTAAGCCCCGGGCTGTAGCATGACCAGTTAGATAGGTGAGTAGGTGGGAGACAAGAAGGGGGAGTAATTACAGTCTCCTCTGTGCAAGGCAATTAAAAAAAATGCAGACTTCATGTCATGAGCCTTATACCATAAGACATTTCTAGAAAGCTAGACAGGCTAGTTAATTTCTGCTCTTTTCTTTTTTAAAAGACCAAAAAGGATTTTTTTTTTCTTTTTTTTGAGAGGTCTTTGCTATAGGGCACGTGCGCTCGCCAGAAAGACATAGAGAGACAGAGAGACAGAAAGCAAGAAATCACCCCCCAAGGGGGATGGCCATGCCACAGTCCCTTTTCCTCCATTCTCCTCTCGGGATCTTGGGGATGCATGCACACACGCCCGGCGTGAGTTTAAGCCACCGGGTCCGGGACGTGAACCGCAGTCGACTACGTGGGAGTTCAGCGACATAGCCATTACGCTAACTACTGGTCCCCCAAAAAGGATTTTTATTTTAAGTCACAAATCCGTTGTGTTATCATAAACACCACACATTCCCTGTGAGTTTCAGCTTCCTTATTTGTAAAATATGTAAAATAATGTTGAATTTCATTCCAGCTCTACTATCCCAAGATTTTATATTGGCTCATCCAAAGAATAGAATTACTAATGCAATTACTAGCGGGCTTCTTTGCTTTAATTATGTCAGTTACACTTCCTGCCAAGAAAATAACTGATGGGGTTTATCTACTATATATCACCAAATAGCAGAGTTTTTGTAAGAACTATTTAGATGAAACATTCAGTTAGCGGTAAAGGTGAGGCAAAAAACGCTGTCTCAGATGCACATGACTTGACTTTGAGGCAGATCATGTGAAATTGATACCCAGACCCTCTTCTCACCAGGGCCAGCCACAGTGGAGAGGGAGGAAAAGAAACCCCTCAACCCAAGAGACTCGTCATGCTAAATGAACAGGAAAATATATCTTCCTCCCCTCTGATAACATCACAGAGTGTTAGTCTCCATGAGATCCCTGTCGGGGCATAAGTAAGGGTTTGTGGCTGATTAGCCTGCTTCTCCAGTGAACTTTGGGAAAGGGAGTTGATAGAGAATATGCTTTATTGAACTTGGCATTCAGTTATTCAAGTAGGTGTATTATGGGTGGAAGGTGGATAAGAAAGGAACATAATTTTTCAACTGGGGAAACAGACTGTGGGATGAGACCATCAAGCACACAGGGGCATGGACTCTGCAAACAGATACCAGGCTTTTGTCATGGCTATGTCACTTTACCAGCTCTGTGCCTCATGTGTGAAATGGGGACAACTGTGGTATCTTGCTCACAGAAAGACTATCTTACAAAGATTAAACAAGTTCCTATTTGTAAAGCACATAGAATAATGCCTGATACATGGGAAGAATTTTATAAAAAGTGTTTGTTTCTGCTGCTGTCATTTTACATGTCCTGTCACACATGTGAGGGTCTTCCAAAAGTTCATGGATAATGCACAAAGAAATCGTGTGTAGGTTTCAGAAAATTTTTTGGACCAAAATAAACTTGTACTTTAATTCCACTTTTCTAAGAACTTTTTTAAATCCCCTGTGCCTACTCAAACATGTGTGGTGCTTAAATCAGGCTTCAGAAGTCAGCATCAGGGACCAGCAGTTAGTATAATGGCTATGTCGCTGGACTTCCATGTAGTTGACCACTGTTCGAGTCCCGGACCTGATGGCTTAACCTCATGCTGGGCACCACACTGGGCACATGTGCATGTGAGCCCAAGATCCTGAGAGGAGAATGGAGGAGAAGGGATTGCGGCATGGTCATCCCCCCTGGGGGTGATTTCTCACTTTCTGTCTTTTTGTCTCTCTCTGCCTTTCTGGCAAGCACATGCGCCCTATAGCAAAAACCTCTCCCCGCCTCCCCCCCCCCAAAAAAAAAGAAAAAAACCTCAAAGCAATTCCATGCCATCCAGGGAGAAATTCAGCAGGCTGTTATGGGATCATCAGAAAGATGAGATCCCTTCAGACTTCTGAAAACTAGGCAAAGAGACCAAGAAAGAGAAGATAGATAAGGAAGAAAATGTCTTATAACTGACATTATAAATAGTACATTTTCCAACCAAAAATTTTCTAAATATGAATCTGAATTACCTGATAAAAAAGATCTTAGGGTTTCTACAACTTTTCTAAATGGACTTGTGTGTGTATGCCTACCATGATTGGAGAAGATGCTTTTATCTTTCCTCCAAGGTGCAGAGATAGCAAACTAGTCTGCCAAAACTTTTCCGACCTGGCCTGGCTATGGTGGTACAGGTGGTAAAGCACTACTGGTGATATGGGTCATGTGACAGAATATAAAATTTGAACTCTCATCCATTGAAAATAATTATGAGCATTCACTCTTTTTCTTATTTTTAAAAATCTTAACATAGATGATTTCTAGATTATTTTATTGATACCATTCTACTGATCTACTGATTCTCAGAGTGTAGGAGTATAGCCTACGTTTGGTTCACTTAATGAACATATAAACATTGCTTTGTTTTTTCCTTTTCTTTTTTTTTCTTTGGAGAGGTTTTGGCTATAAAACGTGTGCGCTTGCCAGGAAGACAGAGAGAGACAGAGAAACAGAAAGTGAGAAATCACCCTCTGCCAAGGGGATGGTCACACCGCAATCCCTTCTCCTCCATTCTCCTCTTAGGATCTTGGGCACGCACGCACACGTGCTCAGCATGACTTTAAGCCACCAGGTCCGGGACTCAAACCACAGTTGACTACATGGGAGTCCAGCGACATAGCCATTATGCCAACTGCTGGTCCCTGGACACTGCTTTTCATGTGCTGATTTTCTCTATGATTGGAAAAGCTACAGTAAGATAGTATAAGGTTGTGCCTAGTAAGTGGCATTTGAAGTCTCCTCCTTACTTAGCTCTTTTATGCTTTGTAAATTTTTCTAAAACAAGCATACTTTTTAAATCCTTGAAACCTTTAAAAAAGATAACACTTGCTTTTTTGGCTTATTTCCTGAGAAGAAAAAGGAAAGGGAAGGAAAAGAGAAAGAAAAAAGGAAGTGAAGAAGAGAAAAAGAAAAGAAAAAAAGGAAAAGACACAAACTAGCTCGACAGTCTTCTAGAAATAACCCAGGAAATAAGTACATGAAGTCAGCAATTTTTTATTGTCTTAAAAAGAGGAAACTTTGCAATTACCCAATTCTTGACTCTAGGATAGCCAGATGGCTTTTTTTTTTTTTTGGAGAGATTTTCACTGTAGGGCGCGTGCGCTCGCCAGACAAACAGAGAGAGACATAGAGACAGAAAGCGAGAAATCACCCCCCGGGGGGATGGTCACGCCGCAATCCCTTCTCCTCCATTCTCCTCTCGGGATCTTGGGCACGTACGCACACGCGCCCGGTGTGAGTTTTAAGCCACCGGGTCCGGGACATGAACCACGGTCGACTACGTGGGAGTCCAGCGACATAGCCATTACGCTAACTGCTGGTTCCCCAGCGTTTTTTATTTTAATGTGTCAGACAGAACTTATCTCTATTGTCGCATCATCCTGATCACATGGGCAGTCCTAGATAAGGAGAGCAGAAAGCCCCTTAGATGGAAAGATCTGAGAAGTAATACCAGGCCCCTAATGCTATCAAACAGCTTTCTGACTATTTGCTGCATTGCATCTGAAACTATGGAGATCTAGGATTAAATTCTGGATGGAAATTTAGATATTTCTCCATAATTTCTTTTTTTTTTCTTGGTGGGGGGGAGAGGTTTTTGCTATAGGGCCCGTGCGCTCGCCAGAAAGACAGAGAGAGACAGAGAGACAGAAAGCGAGAAATCCCCCCCCAGGGGGGATGGCCATGCTGCAACCCCTTCTCCTCCATTCTCCTCTCGGGATCTTGGGCACACACACACACGTGCCCAGCATGAGTTTAAGCCACCAGGTCTGGAACTCGAATAGCGGTCGACTATGGGGGAGTTCAGTGACATGGCCATTACACTAACTGCTGGTCCCTTCCCCATAATTTCTGTATGTATGAATGTGTTTAACTTAGGTTTTGTTTTGAATAACATTTTATCTTGAAGTCACATGATGACATACGGTATTCAAGATTCTCAGTTCCCCTTACTGCAGAACCACATTCATGTCTTCAGAAACTGGCCTTTATGAGACCCAGATGATATATAGAGGCAAAGTCCAGCTTGGGGTTTTGTAAGATAGCAGTACATTTCTCAGAGGAATCTCACAGTCCCAAAGTGAAATTCTGGATAACTTGGCCAAGGATTATTAGTTCTTCACACTTCCTTATTTTATCAGCGTCACTGGTAACTATAAACTCCTTGCAAACCCAGCACCTACTGTGTTTCACGGAGCTGTTACACAATCCCAGAAAGATATAAGGTGTCTAAGTTTCAGTCCCAGTTTCTAGGAGTTTACAGTCTTTTCAAAGAGACACTGAAACAACTAAGGAAAAAACTAAAGAACGCTTGCAATGCAGATCAGATGTGCCTCATTTACAAGATTGCATCAAGAGTTTATTCATCTGGGGCTCTCGTCATTAAAGCAAGGACCTTTAATCTGGGGAAACCACACTCATAATCCAGCACAATTCTGTGCCGTTTATAAATTCAGCCTAAGTGAGAAACTGTATTGCGCCACTCACAGCACTTCTGATA
Organism: Tupaia belangeri chinensis; assembly: GCF_000334495.1. NCBI lineage: Eukaryota > Metazoa > Chordata > Mammalia > Scandentia > Tupaiidae > Tupaia > Tupaia belangeri. Next base: position 429,813 of record NW_006159849.1, read on the forward strand.
CAAAATGTGTGGGGTTATTTTTATGACCAACAATGATGTCCTATAATTCAATTCACTTCTACACTATCAGCCTGGGATTAGCATCAAACTCCACAGGTTAAGGGCTCAGTCCCACAATACTGCCCCCATATCAGATGCCAATTACGAATAGTGAGTCCCCGGTTAGCCATACTTCTGTTCATCTGGGCTACCAATCAGGAATTCCCAGGATCCCCTCCTCACATTCAGCAATTCACTATAATGGCTCATAGAATTTGGGGGAAATTCTTTCCTTATATTCACTGACTTATGATAAAGCATACAGAGGAACAACCAGAAGAACAGATACATAGCACAAGGTCTGAGAGTCCCAAGCACAGGAGCATCTGTCCCTGTGGAGGAGGGGTGTGCCACCCTCCCAGCATATGGAAATGTGGAAGCTTTCCAAACAAAAGCTCTCCAAGGCCTGTAGTTAAAGGATTTTTAGGAAAGCTTCACCGTGCAGGCATGATCAAGTGTTAACTCAACCTCCCCTCAGAGGTTAGGGGGTGGGCCTGAAGGTTCGAAGGTTCTAATCATGGCGTGGTCCTCCTGCTGACCAACCCTCATCCTGAAGCCATGCAGGAGCCCACCATGAGTTTATCTCATTAGAACAAAAGATGGGACATTTCAAAGGATTTAGGGCCTCTGAGAAGACACTCCCATCACCTCTATTACTCGGGAGACTAAAAGGTTTTAGGAACCTGTGTCAGGAACCAAGGGCAGAATCCAAATATATATTTCTTAGCATGTCACACAGCCTCTCTAGGTAAATTTATGGCTTTGTCATCACAACTTAGTCTTATTTTCAGGGTATTTTTGCTATAAAAATTGCTGCTTTCCATAGCCTCTAAATCTAATAGCCAACATTATATCTAAAGAGCCTTCTTCATCCTCTCCTGGATCTGAAGGCATATGAACATTGATACTGATTCTGGGCAGCCTGTTTCTAGGCTGGTTCTGAGTCTTGTAAAGATGCACCCTGTAACCTTTACACTTCTTTGTACCAGTATCCTTTGTAATCCTTTTAGGACTTTGCCTTTTCAGCAGCACAGTAGTGGATCCCTAACCTTTTACTTTCAGTTCAGTTGGTTTACCTTCAGGAATAAATGACTTAACTTTAGTCAGTTTTCTGTGTAGTCCACTTAATAGTCTTCATTGCCTTCTCTCACTATTAATTCATTCAACAAACATTTCATTGAATATTTCATTATAGCAGAGACTGGGCTAGGAGAGAGAAACAAAAGGATGAGGGGGATCAGTGGTAAAATGCAATGCTCTGCCAGGAAGTCCCACATGGGGAGGTTTCCAGGTCAGGTTCAGAGACCTCCCTGAGCACACGCTTGCCCGTGATCTCAGGCTAGCAGAAGACTAGGGGTAGATTGTGGCATCGGGACCCTGTTGGGGGTACACTCTCTTTCTCTCTGTCTCTTACCCATGAAAGAAAAAAAAAAGGAAAAAGAATCTTCACTCCCTCCTTAAATACCTCATCTATGGTAGAAAAGATAGACACTCCCTCCTCAAATACCTCATCTATGGTAGAAAAGATAGACAACTAGCCCAAATGGTGCCTTTGTATGAATTAGAAAATGCATTCATTCCTCCTAGAGGAAGCAGCTCAGCACCAGGGCTCAGGCGTGGCTAGTGGAGAGCTGGATGGGTTTCAGCCCCTTCTTGCCTTGTTAGCCATGGGCCCTTGCATAGGACATAACCTGAGCAAACCTATGCTATGGGCCCAGACGTGTAAACAGCATGCTATAGTCCAGTGTAATAGCACAGAGGAGAGGAGGGCTAACGCACGGTGAGATAGAGAGCCAGGGGAGGTTTTACGGCAGAGGTTACATGTGAGCCAACATGAAGGAAGGTTGTACAAAGCCGCACAGGTATGATAGAGCCTGCTCAGGGATCTGAAAGTCATTGTTGACAGCCAGAGTACCATCCCTAGAACAGAGGGATGAAGGCAGGAGGGACCTGGCAAGAACTGAAAGGGGAAGACATCACAGCAGTGACGTAGGACCTGTACTCTAGGTTCTTGCTGCTTAAAGCGTGGTCCTCCAAAGGGCAGTTTTGGCAGCACCAAGCAACTTGTTAGAATTGCAGAATCTTGGATCCCACCCAAGATCTACTGAATCAGTACCTGCATTTTAAAAAAGAATTATTTTATTTAACTTTGTATATTATTACTATTATTTTCCAATTTGACCAGAGAGAGAGAGAGAGAGAGAAAGAGAGAGAGGGAAAGACACCAGGTCTCGGACTTGAACCGTGGTCAATCATGAGGGAGTCCAGCGCCCTTAACCACCATGCCACCTGCTGGCCCAACACCTGCATTTTAATAAGATTTTACGTGATTCCTGTGCATGTTGAAGTCTAAGTGGCATTAGTTTAGGTGAGGTCTGATGAGAACTAAAGGCCTGCTTTGAAACGTGTTCTCTGGATGTTGCCAAATTCTGTATTTTTCTGTATGCTTTCATAGATCTATAGTCAGTGGATTTACCTTCAGAGTGCCTCAGTGAAACTAACTATAATTCCCAGTTACAGAAAACAGAGGTATAAATAATTTGTTGTTGTTGTTGCCAGGTGGCAACTTGTCAGGGAAAGACAGAGACAGGGAGAAAGCCTCTCTCCATCCCCCCAACCCCCACCACAATAAGGCATGGTCACATTGCAATTCCTTCTCTTTCAGTTCTCTATTCTGTTGGGATGTGGGGCATGCATACATATGCACCCAGTATGTTTTCAAGCCCCAGGAGCTGGAATTTGAACTGCCATCAGCCAGTTAAGCACTGAGCCACAGGACCAGCCCCCCCACCCCCCACTCCCGATGTAAGGACTTTAATTTGTCCTCTACAAATATCAAATTAAACAGAAGGAAGAGAACATAGACTCTTCTGGCTTCCCTTTTCTTTACCCAGGTTTGCTTAACTTGAGTCTGTACCTGGGAGGTGTAGTGCTGCAGTCCGGAAGTCACAAAGATTCTAAGGAAGAATGATCAAGAAGCCTTCAGCCTGGAGGTGGTATCTGAGCATCATCCTGGAGCAGCTGGGAGAAAAAAAAACAAACAAACCTGAAAATCATCTTATGATGGAAGGTGAACATCATCTCTACTGACTGGCTTCACTATCCTCTCTTCTGTGTTTTCCCTTTTGCTCATTGACTCATCCAGTGTTTCAATTACTTAAGGTATATATTGAGAACCTACTGTTTGTCAGGCACCAATATCTGCATTTTCCTAGTAACTGTAGGGCATTGTATACACTTTCAGATTTTCCCAGAGACCCCAACCCTTTCCCAAAGCCCCTAAGGAACTTTCTCTTTCCTATGCTAGATCTCGCTCCTCAGCCCCAGGTGAGGGCTGTAAGAACAGTAAGAACAATTGAATCTGGAAGGCTCTGTTCTCTCCTCAACCCTGTGCATGCAGGCTTTCCTGATTCTTTTTCTCCAAGGGGAACAAAATCCAGTTGAACTGGAGCTTAGTACCTGTGGAAGATCATTATTGGACTTGACTGAATAAGGCTCTGGTTTTGGTGGGGGGTCACTCACCGTCAACTCTCACTGGGGCCAGAGCTTGGAGATATCTTACACACCATCAACAAATTTTCTTTAAAAGAAGATTAGGCTAAGGAGTTTGAGGTACACGGAGGGGGACTTTTGGAGGAGAAGAAGAAACAGGCAAATAACATTATTCCCTCAAACAGTTTCTGGAAAATCAGCGTATAGAACATCACCCACCCAGCATCAACAGCTTGCAGAGATCCTCACACATAAGTGTATCATCTATCGATGGTAGAAAATCATGTCACTGTAAGCTAAGGATGACAAAGGAAATGTATAGAGGGGAGTTATGGTGATGTGTATTTGGATTTTTAAGTCAAGTTCTACAAAAAGACTGTACAAAAACTGATTTGAATACTTACTGAGAGTTGATGGTTCCACTTATGTGTTCTTTCTATCTCTTTCCCACTGGCAGCTGGTTCCTCTAAAAGTTGGGTGCAGGGTCAGGGAAAGAAAAAAATTGGGTGAGGGGAGAAATGCAAATATTGAGGTTCTACCCTACTGCTGCAACAGTAATCTTTGAATCTGGAAGGCTAGGGGTTACCCAAAGTTACACAGCAGTCATTGGAAAGAAATATAATCTAGATCCCCCCCCCCAAATCTCTCTTAATTCCTTTAGAAAGTCTTTAGTAATAGAAGACTGTTTTAAGCAGGCTTAAGAGTCACTTGTGTGAAAAAAAAATTAAGAAAATGTAGCACATAGATACAATGGAATACTATTTAACCATAAAAAACAACCACATCCTATCACTTGACACAAAGTGGACAAAATCTAAAATATAAACTGCTAAGTGATACAAGCCAGGCTGTGAAAGACAAATATTATATGTCTCTGCTTAACATATACTGAATGTCTGCAGCCTATGGCAGAAACTGAAGGCCTTAATAGTATCAAAGTAGATGGGCCAGCACTTGGCATGGTGGTTAAAGCACTGGACTCCCACATGGCCCAATGTTTTTCAAGTCCTGGAGCTGGTGACTTGCTTTCTCACTTTATTTCTCCAGGTCTTTTTGGTGAGGATACATGTCTTGTAGCAAACTGGGAAATAATAATAATAATAAATAAAATGGTGAGGATACATGTCTTGTAGCAAATTGGGAAATAATAATAATAATAATAAATAAAATCAAACAATTCTTTTTAAAAATAGTATAAAAGTAGAGAGTAACTAATGGCAGATACAAAAAGATGTATAGGAGGATGAGGGTGGGTGTTTGTGTGAAAATGATTAAGAGATATAAGAATACATGTTAAAAAAATGGAATAGGGGACCAGCAGTTAGCATAATGGCTATGTCACTGGACTCCCATGTAGTCGACAGTGGTTTGAGTCCCAGACCCAGTGGCTTAAACTCACGCTGGGCATGTGTGCGTGCGTGCCCAAGATCCCAAGAGGAGAATGGAAGAGAAGGGATTGCGGTGTGGCCATCCTCCCTGGGGGGTGATTTCTCACTTTCTATTTCTCTGTTGCCCTCTGTCTCTCTGTCGAGCGCATGCGCCCTATAGCAAAAAACCTCTCCAAAAGAAAAAAGAAAAAAAAATGGAATTGGTTATGGAAGAGTGTAAAAAATGTCACTGACAATTCACTATGTATATCCCTCCCAAAAAAGAGCTAGTAGGACTATTATCAAGTGTGCACAACATAATGTAATCTTTGATAGCATATAAGAAGACATGTCAACATCTTTGATTTGATTATTACGCATTTCATGCATACTTTGAAAAACCATACTGTACCTAGAAAGATGCACAACAATTATATGTAAGCCAGAAATCAGAATAAGAAAAATTTTAAAAGAAAAATGGAATCAAAGTATGAGTTTATTTTGGTTCATAGAGAGAAGAAAGAAATAATTTGGAATAAATCAATAGGTGCGGACCAGCAAATGGTGTTATGGTTACATTGCTGGACTCCCACATAGTCAACCACGGTTCGAGTTCCAGACCCGCAGCTTAAAATTCATTCTGGGCGCATGTGTGTGCATGCCCAAAATCCCGAGAGGAGGATGGAGGAGAAGAAATTGCAGCACAGCCATCCCTCCTGAGGGGAGATTTCTCGCTTTCTGCATCTCTGTCTCTCCAGCAAGCACATGTACCCTTTAGCAAAAATCTCTCTCTGAAAATAAATAAATAAATGAATTGATCAGTGGAGGCCAAATTGAGGGTCACATTCACCTTGGAAGGAACCCATGGTAAGCCTATTGTAAGAAAGCAAAGCAGTGTCATTGCTTGTAAAAGTGTGATTTCTGCTTCTGTGCCCATCCACAAACTGTTACTGGTTTGCAAAGGTCTAAGTACATAAACTGAGAGTGTTTAGAAACTTCTCGAGCTATTTGATGGGGCAAATCTATGTCACTGAAGTTACTAATAGAAAAAGACGTAGGCTTCTACTTGATATGTCTTTGCTTATTTCATTTTTCTGCTAAATTATTATTGTAACTTATAGAAGTACAGGTTTGTGATGAATTGGAGACTGAAAAACAAAATAACAGCAGTTTTTGTCATAGTCCATATGCGAAGCACCGGCCCAGACTGTGCTGGTATTAGTGGTTGCTTTTGGGGCAGTGTCATTGTACAACATCAGAGGATTGCATCCCAGGTTGTCCACTTAGTAGCCCTGACTTGTGACCAATGTTTCATAAGAATTATCTTATGTGAATTACCCAGCTGTGGGTCACAGATGTGCCTGCACATGGAACCATGATTTTGGATGGGCAAAGGATATTTTTTGTGCTTAAATTGTTAGGACAACATATAAAACCACAGATTTATATGAACTTTCTGGGCAACTATTTGATTCTCTAGAATACACAGATATCACCCCTCTAGTCTTATCACCCAAGAAAACGTAGCTGGTTTTGTCATGATCTGAATGAAACTGCCTCTCACCACTTCTTCCTCTGTGGAAGTTTCCTAAGTGTTCAAACCTGTACTCCCTGTCATTTGGTTTCAGTAAATTTGAGGTCATTGTCCACTGATAGGCAATAATGACGTCTGCATAGAAAGCACTTCTCTTAATATATATTTTCATTATGTTTTGCTTGGATGAATTCTAAAATAGGTTTTTCAGGCCAGCTGGTGGTGTGGGAGTTAAGGTAGCTGAATCTCACGTGACCAACTACACACTCTAAGTAGCAGACCTGTCAGCTTGAAAAACACCTTGGGCATATGTTCTCAAGTGCCCAAACTTTCCAAAGGAGTAGAAGTGGAGAAGAAGGAGTTGTGGCGTGACCATTCCCCATGGGGGTTGCTTTCTTACTTCTCTTTCTCCTGGTCTCTCTAGAGTGGGCGCATATGCCCTCTGGCAAAAATTAACAACAACAACAAAAATTTTTCTTTATAATATGTCATAAAAGATTTCAGTGTTAGACAAACCTGTATTAGGACCCCAGACCTGTTACTAGTATTATTAGTCATATTATTTTGGAGACAGGACTCTCCACTTTCATTTCTCATCAATGAAATAAGGACAATCCTCTCTCTCTGGCCAAGTGGTTGTAAGGGGTTTAACAAAATAAGGACCAACAGTTAGTGTAATGGCTATGTCGCTGGACTCCCATGTAGTCGACCATGGTTCAAGTCCCGACTCCGGTGGCTTAAACTCACGCTGGGCATGTGTGCGTGAGTGCCCACGATCCTGAGAGAGAATAGAGGAGAAGGGATTTCAGTGTGGCCATTCCCCCTGGGGGGGTGACTTCTCCCTTTCTGTCTCTCTGTCTCTCTCTTTCTGGCAAGTGCATGTGACCTATAGCAAAAACCTCTCCCCCCCCCAAAAAAAAAAGATATATATATATAATTTACACAGAACAGCTAACACGGTATTTAGCATAGCATACTTCCATACTTGTTAACTCCTTTATTTTTATGAGCAGTCTTCAAAAAGTTCATTGAAAATGACTATTGTGGAAATACTATGTATGGATTGAAAAAAAGTTGCATAAAAATAAACTCATGTTTTAACTCCATTGTCTATTAATTTTTTGAGGTCCCCTAACATTTAGACTATAAGGCCCAGTCACAGTGTGATCTCCTCCCTCCAGTCCACTAGCCCATTGGTTCTTGAGCACTTCTGTGCATGACTGGTTTAGGTGTACCGGGCTGGGTATTAGAACCATGTTCGTCATGTGGGATCCAGCTTCTCTGACAGCGCATTGCCTCTACACCACAGGGCTGGCTCCCACACTTCTAATTAACTCTTAAGTCTCATCCCTTTATGTAACTGTAAGAAGGCATGTCTCTGACTTTTTTTTTTCTCAGGGATTTCTGGGAATTCTGAGGAATCTTACCACCAACCACCAAGGGTCTCTTGGCAGTCCATTTTATAATTGCCAAAACAGAACAGACTGTAATACATAACAAAATTTTACTAAAGGAGATATGCGATTAATGGAAAGAAATATACAAAAAAAAAAAAAAAAAAAGACACTGAACCCTCTAGAGCATCCCGTACCCGTAACTCATAGGGGAGTATTATCTCCCCTTCAGCCACTACCCCTTCACCCTGTGGTAGGGATCAATTTTCCTACAGATGACAGGAGTCTATTGATCATGTTTTTCCTTCCCAGACACCAAGGAAAATAGTCTCAAGGTTAAAGTTCTCCTCACAGTAAAGACAACCTTTTCACTTTATCGGTGCCTTTTATTTCTAGTGCTTTGTGTGATGAATGAAGTAGATATTCAATAAATATTTTCTGAATGAATGAGTAAATGATCTTAAGCTTCCCATTCCTGATTAGGATCTTGGCTGTACATTTATATGATTTAAAAAATGTTTACTTAGTTATTTCCCCTCGACCAATCTAAATATAAATTTTAGATTTCCCTTTTATAGAACAATTAAAAATCTGCTAAGAGGGAGGCCAGCAGGTGGCTCAGAGGTTAAGATGCTGGATTCCCACATAGCCAACCACAGTTCAAGTCCCAGACCTGGTGGCTTGCTTTCTCACTTTCCCTTTCTCTCTCTGTCTCTCTTTGGTCCAATTAAAAATAATAATATCAATAACAAATAGAATAAAATAAATAATTCTTTTTAAAAATCTTCTAAGTGGGTAAAAAAAATCTTCAAGATAAATTATTTCAAAATATCTAACAACTCGGAAGTAGCAGTTTTCCTGCCATTGTACCTAACTTCTTAATTCTAGTAATTAAGACTTTATAAGAGCAGAAGGTGGCACAGTAATAAACCATGACACTCCAAGGCTGACCCATATGGGAGTTTTTCAGGTTTGGGTCTGAAGACCTCCCTGAGTACAATGCGCTCTCCAGTGCCTGAGCTGAGGTTAGGGTGGATGACGGCATAAGGACCCTGTTGGGGGTATTATCTCTTTCTCTGTGTCTCTCTCTTGAACACTTATGGAAGTGATAAATGAATAAACTTAAAGATTTTATGGAACATTTAGTCCCAGTCTAGGCTAGTACACCCTGTTACATAGGGCCTCTACTACTGACAGCATCTTTCGGAGAATCCCAGGATTTTCACTTTTGCATAAAGGCCAGCTGAGCAGGCTCTGTTTTCCCACAACGTGGTCTGTTTCTTCTCTTGCCAGAGAATGTGTGTGCACTCACCAGAAAGAGAAAGTGAGAAAGTACCCCCTATGGGGGATGGTCACACCACAATTCTTTCTCCTCCATCTCTCCCTCCTTTTGGGATTTTGGGAATGCACACACATGCACCTGCTGTGTTTTTCAAGCTGTCAGGTCTGAGATTTGAATGGTGCCATCAGCCATATGGGATCCAGTCACCTAAACTACCATGCCACTGGCTGATCCATAGTTGTTGTTGTTGTTTTAATTAATTTATTTATTTGCATTCATTCACTGTACATCATTACAGCATACAAAATGAGATTTTCCATCCAGAGTACACTGTATATTGTCTCAGTCAAGCACATCAACAAACATGTTATTGTCAGCAAATAATTTTCCATTTCTTGTCTTCTGTATGTTTTGCTTTTTTTCCCCCCATCCTTGATTCCCTATCTCTTACCCTCTACCATCTCCCACTCTCCTCCCTCACTGTCTCTGGTATCTATGTTTGCTTTCTATACTGTTTTCCCCCCACATTTATTGAATCACCAAAGACCCTAATCAATCCAAATACCCTCTTAGCAAACACAGGTGACACACACATTTCCATGAACACAAGTCTAACTTTACACATCCTATGAAGTAGCACCTAGCTGGGGCTACATATCCTACTGCAGTCATTAAATAGATATATTTTATTCCTGAAACTTTTTTTTTTGTAACTCAATTTACATTCCTTCCCTAAGCATCATCACAGCACACAAAATGCAATCTCCCATTCAGTACACACTGCATAGTGACTCAATCATGCACGTTACAAAAAATTTTCCATTTCTAGTTTCTAGAATTCAAACCAGTTTTGGGAACCAGCAGTTAGCGTAATGGCTATGTCACTGGACTCCCACGTAGTCAACCATGGTTCGCGTCTCGGACACGGTGGCTTAAATCTCGCACCGGGCGTGTGCGTGCGTGCCCAGGATCCCGAGAGGAGAATGGAGGAGAAGGGATTGCGGCGTGACCATCCCCCCTGGGGGGTGATTTC
>NW_006159849.1:440616-440835 GCF_000334495.1 Tupaia belangeri chinensis
GATGTTTGGACGTTTAATGGTGCCTAGTACTTCTCGTATATTATTCTCAAATTTTTGGGCCATTTTCTCAGACTTCGTGGTGGATTTTTCCAGGCCAGCCATTTTCTCTTCTATATCTGAGATTCTATTTTCTGAATGATCTAGTCTGCTTTTAATACTTTCAAGGGAGATTTTGACTTCCTGTATTATAGACTTCATCTCTAACAGTTCTGTTTGAGT
>NW_006159849.1:440949-479127 GCF_000334495.1 Tupaia belangeri chinensis
CTGTTAGCTTTCACATTATGAATGCTCTAAATTCCTTATCAGACATTTCCATGATTTTCACCGAACTGCTTGTGGAAGAAGAGTTACTCTTTTCCCTTGGAGGAGAGGTATTTTCTTGTTTTCCCATATTTCTTGTGATCCGGCGGTGATTTCTTGTCATCTGATGGATGGTGTGTTTCTTTCAAATTCTTGAAATTCAGTCTGAATGTTCAGGAGCAAGCAGACAGAGGTGATCTAGAATCTCTTTGCCGTTCTGTTGTGATCGCGCTAGCTTGTTTGCTGGAGGCTCAATTATCAGTAGAATGTCTTCATTTCTCTTGTGCCCTGCAATACCTTCGGCAATTACAAACACCACAAATGGCCAAGCGAGGTGGGGGAAGGCAGCTATTCTGAGCAAGGCCTAGTTGTTGTTGTTGTTTAACTTGTTTATTTCTTTTCCTTTCTTCTTCTTTTTAAATTTATTTTTTTAATGCCAGAGGTATGCCCACTTGCCAGAGAGAAGCAGAGAGACAGAAAGAGCGAGAAGGAGCAAGCACCTCTAACAGGGCATGGTGACATTGCTATTCCTTGTCCATTTCTCTAGCCTGTCAGTATTTGGGACACACATGCACATATTCCCAGTATGTTTCTCAAGCCACTAGTACCAGGATTGAACTGCACTCAGTCAGGTTGGATCCACATCCCTTATATGAGACAGCGCTAAGTTTATTTATTTCTGAGAGAGAGGGAGAGAGAGGGAGACAGAAAGAGAGAGAGAGAGGAATTAGACAGGATTTCATCACTCTAAATCCCCCTACCTAAGACTTCCAGCCAGCCGGTGTCATGGGTATACTTGGTATGTTCAGATTAACCAGGATATAAATCTTGGGCCTTCCCATATGGTGGCACAGGTGGTAGGGTACTACACATGGATGGGTCCCCACAATATATATTTTTTAATTGTTATGCTAATATGATTGTTTATTAAGATTTCACTACTATGACTATGTATTAACTACCCTGGCTGCTTTGCCCATTTTAGTCATCCTAGGTCATTTCTTTTTATATAGGATCTTACCTATGCAGAGAGAGAGGCTTCTGGGAATGGCGGCCCTTGAGGACAGGGATAATATTTTACCATCTCTGTATCCTTGGTACCTACTACAGTGCTTAGCACTAACTGAATTATGAAGCAAATGAAAAAGGATGAGTTGGTATTCTCATGGCTGTACTTTCCCAGAGTAGCCCTGGATCCCCTAGAAATGTTTATTTCCCCTGAGTCTTGGTACACTGACCTGACTGAGGAGCTAAAAATAGCTCCTAAGGAGCTTCCAAAAGTCTAAAAAGGCTCCGAGGCCTAAAGGAAATTATCTTTAAAGGGGAGTGTGGAGGGAGAAAACTGAAGAGGAGGCAGGTGGGGAGGGAGAAGGGCAGGGACTTCCCAGCTGCCTCCTGACACTCCCAGATGTGACCACTTACTTTGCCTATGGTTACTGATCCTATCTGGAGACCATTCTTCGAGGCAGTACTCCCCTAGTTACTTCCTTAAACCAAGGTCAAAATTTCACATCAGCCCTTCTCTAGTGCTGACGTTATCTATCAGGTAAAAGGCAGATATTTGCCATCCTTTTCAGATTCCCATCTTGTATAATCGACCTCGTCGTGTCGTTTAATACAAAGAGGGTTGAAAACAAGATGTTTGGGTAAGAATATGGAGTTGAAGGAATAAATGTTAAAAAATGAATATGGCAAATTGGCATAGTTCTCAAGGAATCATATGAATGAGATTTGGAAACCTGACTCATTTGATGATTCATTGATTTTAAGGATATATTTCAGTTGGTAGAGAAAAGTTCATCTAAGGATAAGATCCTGAGAATAAAACTGAGGAGCAAGGATTTCTGTCTTTGGTATCTTTGTGAAACATAAATCAGTCTAGGTGTTCAACCAGGTACTTCACAGAAAGGTAGAGTTGGAAGAGAATTTGAGAGCTTTCTCATTTCAACCCTTTCAGGAAACTGAGATTCTGAGAAGTTAAGAGACTACTTTGAAGAATGCAGGTTGAGCATTCCTAATTTGAAAATGTGAAATCCAAAATGCTCCCAAATCTGGTACTTCATTTCCACACATGACTCCGTAAGTGGGAAATTCCATGCCTGACCTCATATAATAGGTTGCAATCAAAATGCTGTAATAAAAAAATTGTATAAAATTACCTTCAGGATATGTATATGTGAAACAAATGAATTTTATGTTTAAACTGAATTCTATCCCCAATATATTTAATTATGTATATATAAATATTCCAAAGTTTTTTTGGGGGGAGAGGTGTTTTGTTTTGTTTTGTTTGTGATAAGGGTGCATGCGCTTGCCAGAAAGACAGAGAGACAGAAAGCAAGAAATCACCCCCCAGGAGAGATGGCCACGCCACAATCCATTCTCCTATTTTCTCCTCTCGGGATCTTGGGCATGCACGCACACACGCCCAGCGTGTGTTTAAGCCACCAGGTCCAGGATTCGAACCATGATCAACTACATGGGAGTTCAGTGACATAGCCATTATGCTAACTGCTGGTCCCAATATTCTAAATTTTTTTTTAAATTCAAAATTTGAAATCCTTCTGGTTCCTAGCATTTTAGATAAAAGATAAGGAGACCTGTAAGTTCACCACCTAAGGAAAGAATACCTTCTAGAGCCATCCTGAAAAATGGCAGTTCCAAGCTGTGTGACTATTTCCAGGAACCAGAGCATAAACCTTTCATTAATGGCTCTAGTTGTTAGTGAATTCTTTCCAGTTCTGGGCCAAATTCTACTTTGACGTAATTTGCAGTCATTGTCCTTGGCTCTTATGATTTTCCTTGAAAATTTTTCAGGAGAAATATTCCCAATTTCTTCAGGTATTCCTAGTCTAGAGTTTCCAACCAACACTGTCACCTTGGGTGCCTCTCTCCAGATCTACTCCCATTCATTAATGGCCCAACTAACAAAATTCTCTAAAGGTAGGCCGGTCTAGGTATAACAAGTACACCAGGACCATCTGTTTTCAGTTCTGAATGATGTCTATTATCAGTGCTGCTGAAGTTCTCTTTAGCTTTTGTAGCAATTGGATTTCAATTCAACCTACATTTATACTTATGGCACACTTGTAATTTATGATACTATTCATATTAATTTCCATTAAGACTCTAGAATTTTTTTCATATTAACTGCTAACTAATGAAGCATCTTTCATTTTAGCTATGTGTTTCAAAAGCAGGTCTTTACATTCTACCTCCTTGATTTTGAACTAGTAACTCAGATTGGGATTTTTAAATTAGAAACTCTTCTGTCCAAATGACTATCCCTTTCTGCCTTATTAGTCTTCGTATGTTATGAGCTCATCATCTGTGTCTTCATCCAAGTCACCAATTAAGAGAGAGATAAACAGAAAGAAGGCTACTCTTTAAATAGTTGCTATGTCAACAATAATAATTAATTTATAATCATATTAATGTAATGCTTTGTTATGCACTATGATAAAAATCAAGATATTCTGTGTCTATGGGATCTCCTTGTGCTACCAAACTGGTAACTTTATTTTTTTGTAAATGGGAAAGTTTGGGCTTAACTTCTCTAAGCTGAGTTTCATTGTTCCTAAAATGAGAATATATTTGCACTATTTTGTTTACCAGGTGGTAGTAAGAATCAACTAGTATAACAAGACAGTTGAAACTGCTTCAAAACTTTAACATGCCACAAAAATCTCAGTTTTATTATTTTGTTACTAATGTTGAGTAATTTGTTACTAATGTTGAGTGAAATTAGTTTAGGCTTTCCCTGTTTCCTTCTATTATCCGTTTGCAATCACTGACAGCTATTGATCCTGAGTAATCACTGACTGGATTTCTAATCTGCCCTTGCTTTCCTGTTGAACCTGCTTCTTTTAATGCCTGATGTAGACTCAGACCGATTGCAGTGTACTTGTTTCCTTCTGACATTTGCAGTTGCTGACCTGGCCACATGCCAGAATTTGTTGTAACAAGGCTCAGTCCCTATAAAACAGTTCTACCTCTGGACAGATTCCTTAGCTTGGGGCTTTGAGGATATCTAGTCAAGTGTCCAGCATTCAGGGCCCCAAGATTCTTCAAGGAATGACTGACTGCATGAAGATGAATGAATGCCCCCTTCATTCCCTCTTTGTACCTAATTTTTTGTTCTCTTATGGACAGACAGATGGAGTGAGAGACGCCAGATAGATAGATAGATTGGTGAATACATTGTCAGACATATAGGAAGGTCACATGAAACACTAAATATGAAAGCAAGTTCTAAATGTTCTTGTGGTACCATTTACCCTCATTCAAGGCTGATTTTCAGCGGGTTCCTCCTGGCATGGCTGTATCATGACAGCAGACAAGACCGGATTGAACATACCCACTGCTTCACGCGCTCTGACTGTTCCTCTCTCCCTGCAAAATCCTGAGTATCTCCTGGGACTTGCCTTTCCTCCAGGACCCTTGGATATACCCACAATTTTTTAATTTTTTAATTTTTTAAGGCCTTTACCATAGGACACATGTACTTGCCAGGGACAAAGACAGAGAGAGGGACTGAGAAATCACCATGGTGGTGTGTGTGTGTGTGTGGGGGGGGCATGGCACAATCCCTTCTTCCTTCTCCTCCATTCTCCTCTTGGGATTCTGGGTATGTACACACATGTACCCGGCATGAGTTTCAAGATGCAGGGCCTAGGACTCAAACTGCGGTTGACCACGTGGGAGCCCAGTGCCTTGACCACCATACCATCTGCTGGCCCCAAAGACAATCTAAGAAAGGAGAAACTCCTGACTCAACAAGGGACTTCTAGGAAGCTTCTCCAGCATGTGGGCCACTGGGTGTTCTGATTGGCTAGTGTCATTTGCCAGACAGGCTGGTGAATTTTTTTGAATATCAGCTCTATCCTTAGAACTGATCTACTCCCTGCCAAGCACTGGAGAATTTCCAGGCTCAGCAAAGTTTTATTCTTCTGTGCTCTGTCCTCCCTGTGTGAGTAGAATGGAGAACAGGGAGAGAAAATTACTCCCACGGGGAGCTCCACTCTAGACTGAGTTCGTTTGAATCTTCTGGTCTATTCTCACCCATTAGACACTCGTATGTGGCCTTATTTTTATGTAACTTTTCCTGTGTGCAATGTATTTCTCCAGCTCTCTATAAATTCCTCGAGGTGGAGCACATCTGATACATATTTTGTGTCCCTCACAATGAGCAGTAATGATGAGAGAGTCAAAGTCCCAAGACAGTCTGATATGTCCTGGGGACTAGATGAGCTGCCTTTACCCAGCAGAGCCCTGAAAGGGGAGGTGCTATCAGGGTAGTCCACTGAATCACAATCAGAAAGCAGAGGCTCAGGCCAGCCTGGGTCAGGCTTTTCCTTTTGCTTCTCAGGGGATATAGCTGTAGTCTGTCAGGCTGCCATTTTTCCTGACAGTTTTCAAATGTCACAGTTGACTCTGGTACTCACGCTCAGAAGCTGTTTTCTCCTGTTCTTCATTTTGAGAATACTCAGAAAGCTTTTGGGGTTTTGGAAAGACCCTTCTCACTCCCCACTCTTGAATTCTCTGCCGTCACAATGAAGGACAACTCCCCCAGAGTACTCACTGGAAATGACGCATGGCAGCTTGGTCTGTCACATGTGCATCAGCTGCTCGCCTGCAGCCCAGTCATGCGTGTGTGCAGAAGCCCAGGGGACAGTCAGACAGGCATGATGCTGTGGGTCTCATGCCTCTTCCAACTTTCACTTAGTAAACTTCCTTTTAGTTTCTCTTTAGAATCTCTTCAAAACACTAGTGAAAGTTCATACCTGACATAGGGGAAAAACATATTGTGCACATAAAAATTTTGCCAGAAAAAACCACATTATATCTGGCATTTGTCTAACTTGTTTATTTGTTATTGCAAGAGGGTGCATGCAATTCACCACAGACCAGCATCCCCTAATGGGGCATGGGGGCATGGTCACATGCAATTTCTTCTCCATTTCTCCACTCCATTGGGATTTGGGGCATGCATACATGTGTGCTTGGTGTGTTTTTCAAGCCACTAGAGTAGGAATGTGAAGTGTGGTCAGCCATATGGGATCCAGCTCCCTTAACCACAGGCCAGCTCTGACCTTTTACTTTGTTTTTAGAGATTTTTGCTATGGGGCGCATGCGCTCACCAGAAAGACAGAGAGAGACAGAGAGACAGAAAATGAGAAATCACGCCCCAGGGGGGATGGCCACGCTGCAATTGCTTCTCCTCCATTCTCCTCTAGGGATCTTGGGCACGCATGCACACACACCTGGCGTGAGTTTAAGCCACCGAGTCGGTACTTGAACTGAGATTGGCTACATGGGAGTTCAGCGACATAGCCATTACGCTAACTGCTGGTCCCTGACCTTTTACTTTTCAATAGGCAGACACTGACATTCTGAAATTTCAAAAATTATTTAATGTTTAAAGATTTTTTTCAGATTAAAATTTAAAGGAGCTTTTTTTTTAACTTCAAAGATAGGAAAAATATAAAGAAAATTAAAATTGCCCATAGTCTCATGACAGCAACAAAGATAGTTGCTGTTATTATCATCCTAATTTTACAGTTGAGAAAGCAAAGGAGGAAGATCATTAAGCAACTTCGGACCAGTTTTCTCAGTGAGAATAGCTTCTTCTCCATACATAGGGTTCAGTGAGAATGAAAAAGAGATAAAGTATGTAAATTGTGTGCTAATTATATAGAAACTATTTTTTTCACCCATTTTTTATTTCTCTGTATTTTTTAAAACTTATTTATATTTTTGCCAGAAGGCATGTGTATTATGTGTACTTGCCAGAGAGAAATAGAGAGAGAAAGCAAGAAAGCTACAACCGCTTCTACTCCATTTCTCCCTGCTTTTGGGATTTGGGGTACTCATGTACACATTCCCAGTGTGTTTTTCTTTTTTTTTTTTATTATTTTAATCTTTAATTTTATTTATTCCTTCATTTATTTTAATTTGACCAGAGAGAGACACACACACAGAGAGAGAGAGGGAAAGTGAGAAAGGAAGCCACCAGGTCTAGGATGCGAACCGTGGTCAGCCATGTGGGAGTGTCCAATGCCTTAACCACTACGCCACCTGCTGGTCCAGTGTGTTTTTAAAGCTGCTGGGTCCAGGACTTGAATCTTGCCACTGACCATGTGGGTCAGGCCACTTTAACCACCATGCCACTGGCTAGCCCTTCTGTAATTTTTATACTTGCCATTTTTATGGCTGGATTGGTCTATAATACAAATATAAACCACTATGACTAACTCACTTCCATTTTATTTCACAGGTTATTCCCAACTTGAGGCCATATAATAGTGTAATTATTGTATTTTTTCATATATTACCTCTTTCCTTCAGTTTATTGATTTCCTTTAGAAAAATCCTTAGAATGATATTTCTGGGTCATGAACTGTGACATAGTTCTTGTTATATATCCAAGTATACTTTATTGAGTTCACTTTTGTTTTCTTTTAAAACTTAGGAGTAACTTGACCATAGAACTTTGTATTTTTTTTTTTTCATTCATTATGGCAAAGTTTTAAAAACATTTTTTTTTAAGGTTTCTGCCATATGGTGTGTGCACTCTCCAGAGAGAGACAGTGAGAGGGAATGTGAGAAATCATTCCCCAGGGGGAGTGGCCACACAGCAATCTCTTCTCCTCCATTCTCCTCTCAGGATTTTGGGAATCCATATACAGATGCCCAGCATGATTTTCAAGCCACCAGGCCTGGGACATGAACCATGGTTGGTCATGTGGGAATCCAGAACCTTAACCACTATGCCACCTGCTGGCTTCACAATTTTTTTCATTATTATTTTTATATTTGCAAAAAACCTGTCCATGTCTATAACTTTTTCTACATTTAAAAAATTATTTCCTTAGATTACGATAGATATATAGAAGTAAAATTACACAATCTGTGTGGTCTCTGATCTACAATTACCTTCTATACGAATTGTACTGATTTATATGACCACTAACAATTTATGAGTCTACCAATATATTCTGGAGCATTATGTGTTATAATTTAAAAAGCTTTTTCCAATATAACAGCTGAAAGGTCTATTTAAGTTTTATCTTGATTTAAATTTTAAGTTAAAATATTGGTAAGCTGAGTATGTTTTAAATTTAAAAAAAAGGGGGGGGGGAACTGGGACCAGCAGTTGGCATAATGGCTATGTTGCTGGACTCCCATGTCATTGACCGTGGTTCGAGTCCCGGACCCAGTGGCTTAACTCACGTGGGGCGTGTGTGTGTCCAAGATCCCAGGAGGAAAATGGAGGAGCAGGGATTACAGTGTGGCCATCCCCCCTGGGGAGTGATTTCCCACTTTCTGTCTCTCTGTCTTTCTGGCAAGCATACACATCCTATAGCAAAAACCTCTCCAAAAAAACCCAAAACCAAACAAAACAGAAAACAAGGGGAACTGAGACTTTGGGAAGTATCCTGACTTGATCAGCAGTCTGACCATATTCCTCTTCATCTCTACCACTCAAATTTTGGCATTAGTTGGTTCCTCTGTACTTCTTGCAGAGTCTGTTTTCTTTTCTTTTTTCTTTTTTCTTTTTTTTGGAGAGGTTTTCGCTATAGGGCGTGCGCGCTCGCCAAACAGAGAGAGACATAGAGACAGAAAGCGAGAAATCAACCCCCAGGGGGGATGGCCATGCCGCAATCCCTTCTCCTCAAAACGATCGTGTGCCCACAGCCAAGCGTGCCCGGCGTGAGTTTTAAGCCACTGGGTCCAGGACGCGAACTGCGGTCAACTACGTGGGAGTCCAGCGACATAGCCATTATGCTAACTGCTGGTTCCCAACAGACTCTTGTTGGCAATACAAGATTGTATTTCAAAGACTCAGAAAATCAACTCTATCAATGAACTCACAACTAGACCAAAAATCTTGGGTTTTGCTAACAAAACCCCTGAAAGAGTCTTTCTACAGTAATACCATTGACAAACAAAGTAGAAGTTGTTTCAGAACATTCTATTTCTATACAAACTTCTACACTACACAAGAAGTCAAATTACAATCAGGTATCTTAGTAACTATAGAATCAAGGTGGGCTGAGGGATGGTGGTGGCGACTGGAATAATTTTAATGTCTAGTGTTACCAAACTACCTGAATTTGATGTATTTACCACCACTGGAAAAACATATCTGACAGGGGGTAGGAATAGGTGGGCTGGATGGGCACAGAGACCTCCCTTCCATTGGACATACTCCATATCTATTAACACAGCTTTCCATGCACACTGCCTTCAATTCAGTTCTGCAATGTCCCATGTGCCAATCCTTATATTGGATTCCTGACTGCACAGTTTAAGTCCTGGACCTGGCATCTTGAAAAACACTGGACACAGGTACATGAGTGCCAAAAATTCTGAGAGGAAAGTGGAGGAAAAGGGATTACAATGTGGTTATTCCTCTGAGGGGGGTGATTTCTCTCTCTCTCCCCACCCCCACTTTCTCCCTCTCTCTCCAGTGAGCACATGTGCTCTATAGCAGACACAAACCAAACCAAAAAAAAACAAACAAAAACCCAATTCCTGTTCTGAAGTTCCTCGTGCAGGCTGTTGGAGAAAACCAAATGCCTATATACTTACAAAATACTATAAAATTAGAGTTGGGATGTGCTACGGGTAGGATGTCTGAGCTCCTGGCATGGTTGACTTGTAGATCTTAAGATCTAGCTCTGCCCTTACAGGCTGCATGATGTCAGCAGTTTACTTAACTTCACTGGGCCTTAGTTGGCTTCCGTGTAAAATGAGGATAGTATAGTCCCTACTTCACTGAATTGTGAAGTTTAAATGCAATGATACATGTGAAGCTATTAAAACAATGTTTGGCATGTGGTAGGAAAGTTATATATATATATATGTATATAAAACTTAGTTAAACCTCATGATAAATACTGGCAGTAGGATAGGGGCTATCTAATATTTTAAGTCCAGCATAGGGAGGAGTACATAGTCCCAATGCTTGTTGGCACTTTAACATATCCATATTCCACAACAGTTAGGAAGTGCATTATCAGGAAAGACAGGCTAATAGACTTTTCAAAATGTGATATTTTGTTTCAAATTTAGGAATGTTTTCCCTTACACCTTCTATTATACTACCCCAGAAAAGTTCACAGATCTGAGTATTTCCACTATCTCAGCAGAAAGGTTATCCCTTTGATTCCTGTGCATCTATTCCACTATCCAGCAGATTCCAGGGTTACATTCATCCTTGACTTCCCAGCCTCCTTGTGACCTTCTTGAGGATAAAGACCATGACTTAGCCGTCAGGACTTTCCAGGTTCTAACGTGGACAGCATTGTGGATAGTAAGAGCACATCACAGTTGACTAAGTGGCTTTGGTAGCGGACATTGGTAACTGTCTTTTCAGCATCCATTCCTTTTTTGAGAACCCATCAGATTCCCCATTTTCAGTTTGCATGGTCTTCGGGGAGCTACAGACCTAAGACATCACTTGTATACTCTTTTTAACTAGTGATTGGTTCACTAGAGGGCACATACATAACCTCCAGCATAAATCTCAGGACTGTGCTGGGAATACCAAGAAAAATACTCTGGCTTTTTTTCCTTATGAATTTAAACCTGAAGGTTTAGTAACTACTGGCAACATTGAGACCCTGTTAGAGTACAGGGGTGCTGTTTCTCCATCCCTTTCTCTCTCTCTTCTAACTCATGGAATAAATAAATAAGCTTTAAAAAAGTTCACAGAAGAAATTAAAGTATGAATTTATTTATTTTTTTCCAGTTTCAATGTTTTATTAAAATAGCATATTTAATCATAGTTAACCAAGAATATGTTAACTTTGCCTCCCCCACCCCCATCCAAGAATACGCAGCACAACACTGTAGTGATTTCAAATGTCCTTGATCATGACCCACAGAAATAGTTCAAGGGCAAGTTTGCAAACTAAAAATAATTGACCTTGGAAAACTCTGAGTTAAAAAAGAAATATAAGGCTTTCAAACAGAACTCTCATATCTGCCAAAAAATAAACGCCAGTGCCCAACCTGACAACACTGCTGGTATTTTTTCTTTATGCGTAGTATAATGTCTCATTTAAAAGTACCCACTTTTATAAATAAAATCAGCATCTTTCGTCCCATTTAATGTTCCTTTTCAGCTTCACAAAGAAACCAGTAAATAAAACTGTCAGTGACAGTCATGGCATATGCTCTCACAGCAAGATGAAAAATTTGAAAATACATGGAGATGCATCTATGCTATTTTACATTAAAAGATTCAAAAAGTCCAAAGCCAAATCTGCAGTTTTTTGAGGGGAGATTTTAGGCACATCCATTTCTTTAAAGCAAGCTTCAGAGTGAAATTCCAGTTTGCCCTTCAGGACACCTGTTTAAGTCTTTCTTTAAAAGGAAAAAAAAAAAAAAAAAAAAAAACCAACAACAATAAAACAAATGCCACATCCGTCAAGTGTAAAACAGGGAGTCCTGTGTCCTACGAAGCAGAGGTTCAGTTGTGGCAGGTTTGTCCTTTTTTAATCTAGGCTGGCTTTGGTTTGGGGATGTACTGATTGCTTGCCCAGTCCTCAAGTTCTGGAAGCACTGAATTGCTCTGTTTAAACCTTCCTCCAGTGGGACCAGAGGCTCCCACCCCAGCATCGGTTTCACTTTTTTGATGTCAGGTTTCCTTTTCTGCAGGTCATCCTGGGCTTCAGAGAGAAACTGAATCTCACTCCCACGTCCAAGAAGGTTTTTAATTAACTGAGCAAATTCTAGGATTGTGTGTTCTTCTGGGTTCCCCAGGTTGATAGGGCTGCTGACGCTGCCGTTCATGATGGCCACCAGCCCATCCACCAAGTCACTGATGGACTGGAATGCTGGTGTCAGAAACCTGGATCCATACACCCAGATCCCTCTGAAGGGCTTGCAGGATGAAGTTGCTGACCACCTCCCATTGTTCAGGTGCATGCCCAGCCCTAACATGTTGAAGATCCAGTTGAAGATCCTCACTACAGGTACCTCCATGCCTTCCTGATTCATGTAGGCATAGCATATGGTTTCTCAACTCACTTGCCTTCCCTCTAGCAAGCCTGGGTCCTATGGGATTCACATGGCCCCACTAATCATTGCTTTGCAGGTGGGCTTCAGGATCTCCATACACTTCTGACATGGAGGCCAAGAGCAGGCAAGCACCAATGTCTTTCACCAGTCCCAAAATGTTTAATGTCCCAATAGTATTGGTCTTCAGCGTCTGGATAGAATTATACATGTAGTTTGAAAGGAAGGCTGGAGACTCCAAATGGTAGCTGGTCAACCTCATTGTAGAGGGGCTCTACCACATCATGGTTGATCAGCTCAAAGTTCCTGTGGCCAATCCAGTGCTCCTTATTTCTCTCCCTGCCAGTAAAGATGTTGTTCACCACTGTCAACTCACTGTCATCCATCTTGAGTTTGTCAGTCAGGTGGAAGCCCACAGCCTCGGGCTTCCAGTTATCAATGTTATTTTATTTTATTTATTTATTTATTTATTTTGGAGAGATTTTTTTCACTATAAGGTGCATGCGCTCATCAGACAGACAGAGAGAGACATTAGAGACAGAAAGCGAGAAATCACCCCCCACAGGGGATGGTCACGCCGCAATCCCTTCTCCTCCATTCTCCTCAGGATCTTGGGCACGTAAGCACATGCACCGGGCGTGAGTTTAAGCCACTGGGTCCGGGACGCGAACCACGGTCGACTATGTAGGAGTCCAGCAACATAGCCATTACGCTAACTGCTGGTTCTCTCAATGTTATTTTATGATCCTTTTCTGATAAAACTTTACTGGTGGGTATTTCTGGGGGAAGCTTTTTTTCAAATCTCTGATACTTTCCAAATCTCTGATTTTTTCCTCTTAGTGGTCCAACAATCTCTTCAATCTTACATTCAATTCTCAGTTTACCCTTTTCCTGGATAGACCTCATATTAACAAGGTTGACCCAAATAGGGGTGATGTAGGAGAGCAGTGCGATGCACAGTAGAAGCTTCATCCCCCTTGGCTGACAGCTTATACTAGGCACAACATTGCCTTGTTCATTATCACTGGGAGCAGGACTGGTCCACAGCCTTGCCCCGCCATACTCCTGCTGCACAATGCACCGTGGCAGCGTAGGTGGGAGACCCTGGTCCAGATTGCCAAGAGGCTCCACTCTTACAGAAGTATGACTTTATTTTTATTTATTTATTTATTTAGAGAAGTTTTCACTATAGGGCGTGTATGCTCGCCAGACAGACAGAGAGAGACATAGAGACAGAAAGCAAGAAATCACCCCCCAAGGGGGATGGTCACTCCGCAATCCCTTCTTCTTCATTCTCCTCTCGGGATCTTGGGCATGCATGCACATGCGCCCGGCGTGAGTTTTAAGCCACCGGGTCCAGGACGTGAACTGCGGTCGACTACGTGGGAGTCCAGCGACATAGCCATTACGCTAACTGCTGGTTCCCAGAAGTATGACTTTATTTTGATGCAAGAAATTGAAATGCATACTTTTTTCCTGATATGCACTTTCCATGAACTTTTTGAAGACTCCTTATATAATATACCAAAATAATAGAATATTCATATGGTGATTATGCTATGACAACCATGA
Organism: Tupaia belangeri chinensis; assembly: GCF_000334495.1. NCBI lineage: Eukaryota > Metazoa > Chordata > Mammalia > Scandentia > Tupaiidae > Tupaia > Tupaia belangeri. Next base: position 454,585 of record NW_006159849.1, read on the forward strand.
GCATTCTCTTATAAAGGTAAATTTCAAATTTGAAACAACTTTAATTTTTCTCTAGACATAGACGTACTTTTAAAATATATAAGAAATATATGTATAGAGATGAAAAATTATGTAGTGAATTTTGTTTTTTAGTTTTTTCTATAGGTCATGTACTTCACAGGAGGGAGGGAAAGGGAGAGAGGAGAGAGAGAGGTGGAAAGTGAGAAATCACCCCCAGCAATCCCTTCTCCTCCATGCTCTGCTTGGGATTTGGAGCAATGTGCATGCACACAGGGGCTTGGTGTTTTTTGTGGGTTTTTTTTTTTTGGGGGGGGGTTGCTACAGGGTGCATGCCCTTGCCAGAAAGACAGAGAGAGACAGAGAGACAGAAAGCAAGAAATCACCCAGGGGGGATGGCCATGCCACAATCCTTTCTCCTTCATTCTCCTCTCAGGATCTTGGGCATGCATGCACATGTACCTGGCATGAGTTTAAGCCACTGGGTCCAGGACTTGAACTGTAGTCTACTACACGGGAGTCCAGTGACATAGCCATTACATCAACTGGTGATACTGGGCCTGGTGTATTTTTAAAATTGCTGGGTCCAAGAGTTGAACCACACCGTTGACCATGTGGGATCCATCTGTCTTAACCTCCATGCCACTTACTAACCCCTGTAGTGAATCTTCTGACATATATAATTTATTACATAGACTATTAATTGATCTCAAAAATACTGGGAAGTACTGAGGGTAGTCTCTGATTACTATTAAGTCTAAATGGTGTTGATATTTTTGGATTTCCTAAAACTAAAATTATTTTAAAATATGACATTTTATATTCAATAAGGATATAGGAACAAACAAAGCTTGCAGTGAAAAATCTTGTAAAAATTAAACACCTGGTATCATTATTGAATGTGAAAATTCGTCAGTGAATGGGAGATAACAAACTTTACTTGGAAAGCAGAATATACGATGCTCAGATAATAAAAAAGCAAGAATATTAAAAAACACTTTTATAGCACCTAGCCTTAGATAATAGCATGCATGCCCTTTTGTGATACTGTCAGTCTTGTCACGAATGGACACATGGCAGAAGAGAAACTAGCTATTTACATTTTATTGATTAAAATAAAGAGTGCAGATGTATACTACATTTTCACAAAGTCCAACTGTGATCTAAATATAGACAAGTCTACTAAAATCATATTATACAGCTTAGTCAAAGAGCACTAGTTCCTTAAAAAGTTAGAATTTCTTTATTCCATAGTGATTCCAGGTAATTTTGATGTTTTATTCGTCTATCACCAGAAGACTAATAAAAAATGTCTCTATTATAACACAGAGTACTCTCTATCTGTATCTCTCACAACTATTTGTTAGCTACACAAAGTTGTTATTTCCTTAGGAAACAAAGTCCACTTCTTGTTGGAAAGCTGGCACACCCTGTGTTTTTTGGAATAATTTAATATTTTTGGACTAAATATCAATTTAGTCTAATAATCTAAATTTAAAATAGCATTTCACATGGGGGGAAACTCACCAACTTGTCAAATAGACATAGTAAGACCAAAATTTCATCAAAGTCAAAGAGAAGTGAACACGATATTCCTTAAGCATTTACTGAGTTGTCAGAAAAATCAAAACATATTTTTCCATGTTTTTCTATCAAAAATGCATCATGACTTTTCTGGCAACCCAATATTTCACTTTATAAAATTTGATTTTCAATGAAAATGAAATATCTTCTTATATAGTAGCCATTAAAAATACCTGCTTTCTGCAGTTCTCAGCAATATCTGTTTAATATAAAAATTAGTTACAAAGCTATTCTTTAACTCATTCATTTTCAACATGCAGTTTCGAGAAAAATATCTGCCTTTTCAGGATGTTTGCCAGAGTTATGTATGTTAAATAATAAAACCACTTGTCGTACCCTAGAAAAGTCACTGCTTCTGTGTTAGAACATCACAATGTGGCACATTTTCTTTTTAAAAAATTCTCTAATTTACATTTAATCACTATACATCTTTTCAGTGTATAGTATGTTTTCTCCCAGTATGAATACAGCACATATTAGTCAAGTCAAAGACATTACCATATACATTATCATAGGCAGGTAACTTTTTGTTTTTGTGTCTATTAAATGTTGTTTTTTCCCCCGATTCCCTCCCTATTACCTACCCCCTTCTCTACTGTCTCTAGTATCTACAGTTGGCCTTCCTGCTATTATACCCTCCAGTTTTTCATTTTCTGCTGTAGAATGCAAACATTTGGTATGTATTAAGCAGGAACATAAAATGTCTGTCTTTCATAGACTGGCTTACTTCGCTTAGCATTAAATCTTCCATGCTCGTCCACTTTATATCAAATGTCAGGGACTCATTGTCTTTTATGGCTAAGCAGTATTCCATAGTGTAGCTATGCCACATTTTTTTCAATCCACTCATCTGTACTTGGGCATTTGGGTTGATTCATGTCCTAGCAATTGTGACTAATGCTGCAATATGCAAGTGTTTTTCCAACTGAGGGTTTTCCTATCTTTTGGGTAGATACTTAACAGTGGAATTACTGTGCCATATGATAATTCTATTTGTAGTTTTTACTTATTTATTTTTTATGAAACTCCATATTGTTTTTCACAATGGTTGTACCAGCTTACATTCCCAACAACAGTGTAGGAGGGTTCCCCTTTCACCACAGCCTCACCTGCATTTATCATTCTTTATTTTTTTAATCTTATTCATTCTGTCTGGGGTTAAATGGTATCTCACTGTGGTTTTGACTTGCATTTCCCTTATGATAAGAGATGTCAAGTATTTTTTTTATATATATGCTTTTGGGCTGTTTGTATGATTTCGTTGGAGACTTGTCTATTCTACTCATTTGCCCATCTTTTAATTGGGTTATTTTTATTTATTTATTTATTTATTTTGCAGGTAAGCTGCTTGGATTTCCTATATATTCTGGTTATCAGTCCCCTTCCTAAGGCATAATTTGCCATTCTGAGGGTTGTCTCTTCACCCTAATTATTGTTTCTTTTGCTGCATAGCGTTTTAGCCTGATGTAGTTCCACCTGTCTATTTTTGGGATTATTGCCTGTGCTTTGGTAGTTTTATTTTGAAAGTCTTTGCCTACTCCAATGTCTCCAAGAGTTTCCCCTGCATTTTCCACTAGTGGTTTTATAGTTTGAGGTTTTATGTTTAGATCCTTGATCCATTTTGAATTGATTTTTGTTAATAGTGAGAGATAAGGGTCCAGTTTCACTTTTCTGCAGGTGGAAATTTGTTTTTTTCAGCTGAAGAGATTTTTCTTTTCCCCACTGGATTGCCTTGCGCCTTTTGTCAAAAATCAGTTGGCTGGGACCAGCAGTTAGCGTAATGGCTATGTCGCTGGACTCCCACGTAGTCGACCGCAGTTCGAGTCCCGGACCCGGTGGCTTAAACTCACGCCGGGCACATGTGCGTGCGTGCCCAAGATCCCAAGAGGAGAATGGAGGATAAGGGATTGCAGTGTGGCCATCCCCCCGGGGGATGATTTCTCACTTACTGTCTCTCTGTCTCTCTTTGTCTGTCTGGTGAGCGCACGCGCCCTATAGCAAAAACCTCTCAAAAAAAAAATCAGTTGGCTATATGTTTGGGGTTTATTTCTGGGTTTTCAATTATCTTCCATTCGTCTACCGGAATATGACACATTTTCTATAAGAAGGTCTTTTTTTAGGGACCAGTTCCAGTGTATCGTGGTCTGTGTGTTGTATAAGGCACTCAACATCAGTATTCTGTGTTGTATAAGGTATTCAACATTAGAATCTATTTTCATAAGCTCGTCTGTTTTCTTAGGTGAAGTCTGACTTTTATTATTTTTGAATTCTTCACTTATTTTTACTCTGGTTGCTTCTAATGCTCTGGCATAATTTTTATAAACTTGTTTTCTAGACCTGTGCCCTACTGGCATTCTGTCTGTTTCTGCAACCACAGAGTTCCTCACTTCTCTGCTTCTGGAAATCACTTTGGAAACTTAGGGGAAAGGAATGCTCTTTGCTTTCATTCTGGTAGATGGGAAGAGCCTCAAGACACCTCACTGGGTCCAAGTTCCTATAGGATCAGTTTCTAAAGTATAGTAGTGCTTGCTCAGCTGCAGAGAGCAGTGAGCAGTGAGAGCCCAGAGCAGTGAGAGTGGGCCACTTGACTTCCATAAAGCACACCAGGTACTGCCCAGTCTTGTAGGCTGCAGATTACAGTGCTGGATCATCCAAAGGCATTTAGAAAGTGCAAATGGAAAGCTCTGCAGACCAGTGGATCCTTGTTCAGAGTCCAAAAGCCTCAGTGAATGTTCCATTAGGTCACCCCGGCTCCTGAGACCACAGGTTCAGATCTAGGAGAAAGGTTCACAAGAAGGAAAAATATCACTTTAAAAAAGTGTATTTATTTGTTTCATGATTAAGAGAGATATAGAGAGTGAAAGAGAAAGAGATAGCACTCCTAACAAGGTCTTGATGCCATGACTCACCCCCTGCTTCTATCAGCTCCAGGTCAAAAGTCTGCATGTAACTGGTATATTCAGAGAAGTCTTTGGACATGAACCCAGAACTCTCTCATGTGGGTCAGCCTCACAGAGCACTATGATTTACCAATACACAATCATCTAGCCCCAGTTGGGGGAGGGGGGGTGGGATACATGTGATTGGAAAATATATAATCTCTCAAAAATAGACTGGAATGAGAAACTAGAAAGCAAAGGGGAAAAGCTCACCTGTCTGGAGACCACATGGTTCAAAATCTTTCTTTCTACCCTTTCTACCCCTGTCCTAGTCCACGTCTTCAGCCTCTCTCTTCATACTTATTGCGAGTCATTTCTCCTCTGTTCTATGGCACACGGAGAGCTCAGTGATACATTTCATGGAGTTCTTCTATTCAAAATCTTTCAGTTCCAGGACCAGCAGTTGGTGTAATGGCTATGTTGCTGGACTCCCATGCAGTTGACTGCTGTTCTGAGTTCTGGACCCGGTGGCTTAAAGTCACGCTGAGCGCATGTGCGTGGTGCCCAAGATCCCGAGAGGAGAATGGAGGAGAAGGGACTGCAGCATGGCTATACCTCCTGAGGGGTGATTTCTCACTTTCTGTCTCTCTGCCTCTCTCTGTCTTTCTGGCAAGCGCACGCGCCCTATAGTAAAAACCTCTAAAAATTTTTTTTCAGTTCCCAATTATGTACAATTTTCTTTTAGTTCCTGCAAACTCATTCTCCCCACAAGGAAGGTTAACTTCCAAGAAAGAAGGAATGATTTCCACAAATTGAAAGGGCAGCACCACAGACAAGGACTCGGTAGGCATGAGTTAGCTCCAGTTCTACCACTAAGTTATGGGATGATCTTATACATGTCACCTCATCTCTAACATTCACAGAGTATATACATCTCTTTTAACTTGGCTGTGATAGGAAGAAGGTATAGCATTGGCCTTCCTAAAGTTGAAAAGGACCCAATGAAGAGTCCCTAAGTAATAAATGCATTTAACTATTGGGATACAGAGAGGTGAGTGGGAGTGGTTAAAAAGGATTCAGAAAGCATTGTTCTTCATCTAACAGGCAGCCCAGGGCACTACAAAAAAATACTTTGAGGTACTTAAAGTACTTTGAGGTACTTAAAAATGTACTAAGGTACAAAGTAAATTTAGGAAACAAAGTAGAAAACAGTACAAGGTTTCATAACTCAAAGACAATAATTCTGAGTATTTCCATGTTTTTCTTTCTTTCTTTTAAAATTTTAAGAGGAACAGGATGTGGTAAATATATCAAAAACTCCCCCTCCCCCCCAGCAGGCATGTGTGTTTTATGAGAGAGAGGCAGGGAGAGGAGAAAGCACCCCTCATGGACAATGGTCACACCTCAGTCCCTTTTCCTCCACCTCTCTATCCTTTCAGAATTTTGTGCATGCATGTATATTTGTGCAACATATTTTTCAAGTCACTGGGTCTGGGACTTGAACCACATGGCTGGCCATATGAGACCTGGCTGCCTTAACTGCTAGACCACAGAGCCAGCCTAAAAACACTCTTACCACAACATGAATGTTAGGGTAAGTATATTTTTATATCTAATTTTTTTCTACTTTTTATGATATAGAAAGTATTTCCTAGGGCTGGCAAGTGGTATGGTGGTTAAGGATGCTGGACTCCCACATGGCCAACTGAAGTTTGAGTCTCGGACCTAGCGACTTGCTTTCTCACTTTCTCTCTCCTACTCGCTTGTTCTGTCCTTCTCTGGTCAGATTAAAAAATAAATAAAGTTAAATAATAATTTTTTAAAAAGTAAAAACCTACATTATTATTTCTCAGAAATAGAATTTTAAATGGTGATCTATTTTTTATAATAATTTTCATTGTAATTTGTACTGTACCTATAATACTGGGTTGTCAGAAAAGTCATGTTGTACTATACATTATGACTTTTCCAACAACCCAACAGGTGTTATAAATATTGTGCATCTTTGTGAAGTACAGTGTTCAAAGCCTGTATATAATACATAGTGATCAAATTGGGAAAATAAGTATATCCACCATCTTCATATTTATCATTATTCTTTGTTGTATACATTTGAAATCTGTTTTTCTGGTTACTTTGAAAAATATATTGAATTGTCACCAATGTTCTTTACTCTGCTGTGCTATCGTATTTCATAACTCTTTTCACTTATTTACATGCATTGTTATACCTGTTAACCAAGTCCTCCTTATCCTCCTACTGCCTCCCTTTTTCAGCTTCTGGGATCCACCATTATACTCACTACTTGTATGCAATCACATCTTTTAGCTCCTGTTAATGAGTGAGGACATACAGTATTTGTCTTCCAGAGCTTTGGACATTTCATCTGCCATTTATTTCCTCCGGAATCATCTATTTTGCCTCAAATGACAAGAATTCATCCTTTTTTATGGCTGAGTGTTATTCCATTTTGTTAATATACTACATTTTAAATTCATTTATTAGTTGTTGGTACTTGAGTTAATTTCTAAATGGCAACATATAGTCTATTAAGAGTAAGCTCTAGTTTTTTCCCTGTCACATCAGTCAGGATAAACTAGGCTATGATGTAGCAACAACTCCTAAATCTCAATGAACAAAGGTCTATTCTTGTTCATGTTTTGTGTCCATTGGGGGTAACTGGGGTGAAGTCTGTTGATTTTAGTTACTCAGACACTGAGGCTAATGTGGTGATTATTACCTTGAATGTTGCCAATCTCCATGCCAGATGAACAGAGAAAATGTGGCAAAGCGCAGGCTGGCTCTTACATTTTCCCAGAAATGAAACACATTATCTGTGCTTACATTTAGTTGACCAAAGCAAGTTATATGGCCACACCTAACTACATTTGCAGGGAAGCACACATCTACCATGTGCACAAAGGCAAGAGATCTGGAAAATAGTGAAACAAAACTAGTGACCCCCACATCCACCATGGATAAGCATGCAAAGGAATATCTCTTTGGTAACATTTACTTTTATCTGAATTTTTACATTTTATAATATTGATGTTAAGGCCTTGAAGGCTCCATCTGGAGAGACTCAGGAGTATAAATTTCTACAAGAATAACAACAGGCAGCACCTTTTCCCAGAACTGCTTAGAAAGCTGGGGGCAGGGCCATGGAGTGGAAAATCCAGCTCTGAGAGATTGTTGCTTAAGCTGAACAAAGTGCTCAGCACTTTTAGAATAGTCAGGTTTCAGTTCAGTTGCTGGTTAGTAAAGGAAAACCAGTAAGCTCTTCCCTTTTTAAGTGGAAGGGAGATTAAAACAAGTCTTGAACAGTGGTACATGCAAGGGACATGTCCAGGCTAGTCCTAAGACTGTCTCCCAAAATGATGCTGATGGCTTTTAAAAAATTTTTTTAACTTATTATCATCATTTTCATTTATTTATTTATTTATTTTTAACATTTCAACAGAATTTACTGGTTTCGAGTGCTGTGGTTGGGCTTTGGAAGAGCTCTCTGGATTCCTCTAGTCTTGCTTTGGGGCTGCTACAGCTGTAGCTTTTAATGCCCTTTGTTATTTCTTCAGCTTTTTAAAGAATTATTTATTTTTAATTTTATTTATTTTAATTTGACCAGAGAGAGACAGAGAGAGATAGAGAGAGAAAGCGAGAAAGCAAGCCACCAGGTCCAGTGCCTTAACCACCATGCCACCTGCTGGTCCTGCTTTTTCATCTTTTGAACCTCCTGGAAAACCCAAGAGCACAGACTTTCTTGGTCATGAAGCAGCAATGGAATCTTCTGTGATACAGCAGGCGGAAGGTGTTCTTGACTCCAGCTCCCTGTACATCTTCTCAAAGATGTCACAGTCAGTATTCCAGGTTTTTGAGTATCTTTTTCCTCTTATTAAGGCTCATCAATTATTATTATTATTATTTTTATGAAGGGAGGTTTTTGCTATAGGGCAGGTGTGCTCACTGGAACCCCAGGGAGGGACAAAGAGAAAGAAAGCAAGAAACCGCCCCACAGGGCGGATGGCCATGCCACAATCCTTTCTCCTCTAGTCTCCTCTTAGAATCTTGGGCACACACGCACATGTGCCTGGTATGAGTTTAAGCTGCCAGACCCAGGACGCAAACTGTGGTCGACTACATGGGAGTCCAACAACATAACCATTTCGCCATCTACTGGTTCTTCTTCTTATTTTTAATTTGACCAGAGAGAGACAGAGAGGAAGAGATGGAAAATGAGAAAGCAAGCCATCAGGTCTGGGACTCAAACTGTGGTTGGTCATGTGGTAGTCTAGCGCCGTAACCACCTCTCTATCTGCTGGAATGCTGGTGGCTTTAGTGACTAGAATAACTAGACTAGAATGTGAGGGTGTGGGATGGCTCCCAGGCAGCCTAGAACTTTCCGGTCTCCTCACAATGGATGGTTTGGGGTGAAATAGTACTGGGATAGACAGAGAATCAATGTGGGAAAGTGAGAGTGAAAGCCCTGAGCTAGTGATAATAAAATATTAACCATGTTAATTTCTGGGCAATGGGTTATAAATTATTTTTATTATTTACACCTTATTTTCCATTTATATACATAGAAAAAAATATAATTTAAAAATTCTCTGACCAAAACCCCCCCCAAAAAAACCACCAAAAACCACCTCCCCCAAAACAAAACCTCTCAAAAATCTAAAAATTGTTATAATTTTTTTCAGCTGGTAGACTGAAATTGAACAAAATTTATTTTGATATTCTTTTTTTTTTTTTTAGTAGTGAGTCATATATGGTAAAAATTAATCCTATTCTTGGGGACCAGCAGTTAGTGTAATGGCTATGTCGCTGGACTCCCACGTAGGCGACCACAGTTTGAGTCCCAGACTTGGTGGCTTAAACTCACACCGGGCTCATGTGCGTGCATGCCCGAGATCCCAAGAAGAGAATGGAGGAGATGGGATTGTGGCGTGGCCATCTCCCCTGTGGGGTGATTTCTCGCTTTCTGTCTCTCTGTCTCTCTCTGTCTTTCTGGCAAGTGCACGCACCCTATAGCAAAAATCTCTCCAAAAAAAAAAAAATTAATCCTATTCTCTTAAGTTTATAACAGAATAAACTATAAGAAGCACAGATAGGTGGAGAAGACAACATAAAATACTGAATAGTTGCATCAATCTAATTTTTTTATAGCTTTATGGGGAATAAGTGATTACATTAATTTGTGCATATTTAAAGTGTACTCCCCCCCCATAAGAAAGGAGGGGAAGAAAGAAGAAGAAGACTAAGGCTGGGAGAGCAAGGTATCTTTTTTTTTTTTTAAGAGGTTTTTGGCTTAGAGACGGTGGGCTCACGAGAGAGAGAGAGAGACAGACAGACAGACAGACAGAGGAAAGTGAAGAATCACCCCCTGGAGGGATGGCTATGCTGCAATCCCTTCTATTTTATTTTCCTCTCAGGATCTTCGGCACATATGCATATGCACCTGGTATGATTTTCAAGCCACCAGGTCCGGACTCGAACCACAGTAAGCTGTGTGAGAGTCCAGTGAAGTAACTACTATGCCATCTGCTGTCTTTGTATTAACACTAATACTGAGATAGGAGTTACTTAGTGAGTGGGTAGTTAGTGCTACTGCTACTCCTGCCTCAATATCTCACTTCATTATATTGACCAGGTAAACATAACATATAGAAACAGGGAAACAGCCAGAAAATAATGTTGTAATCATGTGCTTAGTAGTGGTGTTAACTGTATATAGTGCAGAGGGAAATTGAAGAGGCATGGGGAGAAGAAAATCTTACAGATGGAGCAAGACTATAGTGTAGTATATAGGGATGGGCTCCGGATACCTGGGCCAATTTACTGTCCTTTGTATTTACTAGCTATATGACCTTGGGCAAGTTATTTACTCTCTCCATGTTTAGTTACATCTCTATAAAATGGGGGTGGGAGATGGGAAGTACCTATCTCAGAGGGTTATTGTAAGAACCGAGTTAGTACCTTGAAAGCATCATTATATTTATAATATTGATTATTATTGTATCCTAATAGCGACCCTACAAGAACTTTGAATTTAAGGAAGCAAGAAGGAACAAATAGGGAAGCATTCCAGGCAGGAGAGCCAACAAGAGCAAAGGCATAGGGAGGGAATGCACTTGGCATGGAAACGGGTAAAGATGGTGGTAGCAGTAGTCATGAGATAGGAATTAGACTCACTGAGTAGGTAAATAGGGCAGGGACCCTGAGGAAGAGTCACTAAGATAGGAAATGGACACACACGTACATTAAGGTAGAGTCAACTTATAAAATGGAGTCACTCTAGTCAAGCTTTTGAGAAGGGTCCTTTACTGCTCTCACTAGAGATCAAGTATTATCTCTGACTGCTTGTTCACAGAGAGCTGTTTACAACCAGAGCTGTTTTTCGGCTTGCTTAATCAATTACAGCCTATCAGGAAATGAGATCAGACTCTCTTTGAACTCCCTTCCTCCCACTTCTTCCTCCCACCTGGTTCCTGGCCCTGTGAAGGTTGTTTTCTTCCTTCTTGCTACCCCAGATATATATACAAAAATTCACCACTGGGATGGGACACTAAGTCAACATCCTGATTCCTACTGGGGCAATAAACTAATTGGGGAGTCCATCCAGATATGGATGTTCATTCCTTCAAAGACCATCCTGGGCGTGTGTAACTAGATAATTAAATTCCTCACCTGAGAGAGATATGCAAGTGCAGGAAAAAGTCCTGGAAACCAAACGAAGAGGCCAGGTACTAGGACACACCTTCCCTGCTATAAATATTCATGACCAACATCAGGATAAATGTAACACCTAACCTCATGCCCAGTTCAGTTGTCCTTCTCTGGAGCTGCTTACCCAAATACCTTTCAGGCATGGGAGTATATTTCTTTCATATTAGAAGTCTTTACTGTTCTATTAAAATTTCTCTCTTCTACTTTACCAGTGTTTGTGGTTTCTCTTTCTGCATCTCAGGGCAGGTCTCTAATCTTAGATTCCTGGACCTAAAAATTCGGATTTCACGCAACACAGCTCAACTCCCCCATCCCATAGCGGCATTCTCAACAGCCAACTCACTTCCTGTAAGCTCCTTTTGAGCAGCACTGAGCTTGTGAAGGAGCTGCCGCTTCCCTTAATGATAGCCAGCCCTTCTGCAATTTGGTTCTCTATTCTCACATACGGTCAACCTCTCAGAGACTGAACAAGCCTAAATAAAGACAAGAAGCCCTAACAAAGCCCCTCTGACACAGATAAAAACCCCTTGCCTCGGTTTTTCATCAGCAACCCATTTTTCGGGACCCACTCCCTGACTGGGAGCTCTGATCTTTCTTCCCTCTCTTTTTTTTTTTGGAGAGGTTTTTTGCTGTAGGGCGTGTGTACTCGCCAGAAAGGTAGAGAGATAAAAAGTGAAAAATCACCCCCCAGGGGGGATGGCCACGCTGCAATCCTTTCTCCGCTATTCTCCTCTCAGGGATCTTGGGCACGCACGCACATGCGCCCAGCATGAGTTTAAGCCACCGGGTCCGGGACTTGAACTGCGGTTAGCTACATGGGAGTTTAGCAACTTAGCCATTATGCTAACTGCTGGTCCCTCTTCCCTCTCTTAATATTCTCCACTTTGCTATTCCTTCTCTGTGTTCACGTCCCTAATTCTTTATGAGCGTCAGACAACGAATTGGGTTCAATGCTGTTCCTGCCTTGGGTGTTGGGCCTATGCACTCCAACTTCCTGCATCATATTTTTCCTGCATCAGTAGGGCAACTCAAACGCAAGCTTTTGTTGGGCACTAGCAGATAAGATTTGCTGAGTAAAATAAGTTTCAGGCATTTTAGTTGTCAAAAGGCCTGAAAAACCTTGGAAAGGAATTTGGTTCTGGTCTATAGAGACAAGAGATTGACATGATGAAGGAAATAACACGTAGAAGGATCAAATCTGGTAGCGGTGTTCTGGCTCTTTAAGGGACTTTCCAAAGTATTTAAATTCCTCATTGGTTGTTGACAAGAAACTAAGACATTAGATAGGTCAAATCTACTTCATGCAATCTGTTCATTTTACTGAGAAGTCATTTCCAAACCTTTGGTTTGATTTTATCAAATTCGATTGGCTATAGGTTTCTATCCTCCCCCTCTAGACTTCCTCATGTATTTATTACTTCAAAATAGAGTGGTGGATTCCGATACCACATATGTCTTTTCGTTACTAAAAGCCTGAGAGATGGTGAACTGAGAAAATAATCTTGCCGAACTAAAAAAATAACACCAAACAATCTGCATGCAAATTTGGGGTGGCAGGTTCATGCACGAATGGGTAATAAGATTTCTAGCCTCTTGGACAACTCCAAAGACAAAATAATGGTTATTTACTTCTGTTTGTAGAGGCTCAGGCATGTCTGACAAATCATCAAGCCCTCCATCATCTCTTGGTCCCTGTCTTGGTTAATTTATACTGCAACTTGGCTAGGCTATGGTGCCCAGCTATTTGGTCAAATGATAGTCTAGATGTTGCTATGAAAGTATTTTGTATATGTGATTAACATTTACCATCAATTAACTTTAAGTAAAGCAGATTATCTTCCACAGTGTAAGCTGGCCTCATCTAATCAGTGAAAGGCCTTAGGAGGAAAATTGAGGTTTCCTAGAAAGTTCCTCAAATAGAAGTGTCTGCCCTGATTACTCAGATCCCAAGCTCTTTTTCTGATAGTACTTTCTTTCCAGGACAGGTTTTGCAATCCCATGGGCCATATTAGCCTATGGGCATATTTAATTTGTCTTGTTTGATATTTAAAATATTTTCAGCCAGCATTTAATAACATGTAGATTTCATACGAAAATCTGTATTTCCATCTTCTCTGGCAGTGATAGGCAAGGGCTGAGTTGACAGGGCGTATGCTCTCCAGTTGGGCATCATCCTCACCACTCTACTTGGTTATACCAGCCCTTTCACTCATTTCATCACCTACCTGGCCCTGGTAGGCAGGAGTCTACCACCTGTGCTCTCAGAGCCTTTCAGCATTTCTTTCCTATACTGAGCAGTTGAGTCATTTAGGCAAAGACTCTAAGTGCCTGAAACTCAGACAAATGTTTCAGTCTCTCCTAGAAACTCACCTCTAGGTCAAGCAGACCATTTATAGCACATAGGCTTTTTGATTCTCAAAAAATAACTTTTTTTCTTTTATTATTTTTTTCATTTCATTTTCTTCCATACATTCAATCACATTATTATTTGTCTTACAAAATGGATATTTAAACAGGTGAACATTTCTCCCTAGTACTGTTGATAAAACTACGAAATATCTTCAACAGATAATACCACACCTCTTCGGGCCATTAATGCTTTGCCTCCCTGCCCCTCCCCCAAACGTCCTTCCTCAGACCCTCCTCTTTCACACACATTATACTGGTATTTACATCTATATACTGTGTTTCTATGACCTTTAGACAATTAGTTTCAGTCATAGAGTGCAGACACTTGGTATATATCAAGTGGGGACATGCAATGCCTAAAAAATAACTATTTTAATCAGACCAACTAGTGTCAATCTGAAACTTTCCTGAATCAAGAAATTTTCATTGACGACTCAGAGAAACTTAATGGAATTGGACTTCAGGATAGTTCTGATCTAAACCACATTTATTCTTTGGTTCAAGTATGAGTGTACAGTGACAAGATGTATATTGAAGACAGACTTTCAGATCCGTAGTGGAAAATGGGATGAATGCGAGGCCAATTCCATTCCTTTTACTCATTTTGTGCCTATTTGAGAACTAAATAACGTATGCAAAATTCTTATAATTCCTGTTATGTATGGTCAATAAATACCATGTATTATTTTTCTTGTATCATTTTAAAAGCTCGAAGAACAGAAGTAAAAATAAAAATTCTAACTATTGAGTGGTTCCTGTATCACAATTCCAGACCCTGGAACTTGAAGGTTTTCTAGGGTTGTGTTCATAATTGATACCTCTGGAATTCTGGCGCTATATTAAGCAGAATTCTAAAATGTATAGTTTGTAATATTCTGAGTAGCAGATGCAAGGTTATTTAGAAATTTGTTATGCCTATGATCATTATGGTGAACTCAAATTCATATGTTAGACCATGTGATTTCTACATTGCAAAAGGGAAGGCAGCTTTTCTCAAGCCAGAAATATCCATTTTCCAACATGATCCAGGCCTGTTTGACCCCGATATACTGCTTCCACAGGGTCTAAGTTTGCCATTCAACCAACCTGAGTGCTTTTAGCAATCCTACTTCTGATCTCCACATCAGTTCCTTTCTCTTCTACATATTCCAGCTCCAAGCCTGTCAAACTCATGAAGAGGCTTCTACTGGTATTGCTTTTAACTTACAGCCTCAGATGCTGTGCTTAATCATTGCTGCAAAGATATCAGCTGTTGATTGCAACACAGTTAAATATCTTCTTGCTGTTACAGTTCTGTTTTATTTTATAAGTTTTTATTTACATCTTTGTTGTTATACATCTTTGTGGGTATAATATGAATTTTCAAAGCATTCATGTGGTGTGTGATAGCTGTTATTTTTTTAACAATTATTTTATTTAACTTTATTTACTTATTTATTTAAATTTACCAGAGAGGGACAGAGTAAGAGAGAGAGAGAAAAGGAAAGTGAGAAAGCAAGCCACCAGGCCTGGGACTTGAACCTTGGTTGGCCATATGGGAGTCCAGTGCACTTAACCACCATGCCACCTGATGGCCCGATAATTGTTATATTTTATTTATTTTAAAATTAGTAGACTTTATTTATTTATTTATTTATTTATTAAGGAGATTTTTGGCATAGGGTGTGTGTGCTCACCAGAGAGACAGAGAGAGAGAGAAAGTGAGAAATCACTCACCTGAGGGTGGTTGTGGAGGCCATGCTGCAATCCCTTCTCCTCCAGTCTACTTTCAGGATTTTTGGGCATGCACAGACATGCAGCTGGTATGAGTTTCAAGCTGTCAGGTGTGGGACTAAAACCGTGGTTGACCATGTGGGAATCCAACACCTGAAACCGTGATTGACCATGTGGGAATCCAACACCTTAATCACTATGCTACATGTTGGCCTCAACATGTTTCTAACTATGGTGCCCAGAATACCCGTGCAGTACATTGTAGGAGTTCATAGGAAGATAATATGACTTTTCTGGGGGCTGTACAGCACCCACCATCTTTGCTCTCCAAGAAGGGTATGGAACAATACAGGACTGCAAGAACAAGCCTCAGCTTAAATGCCACCAAGAAGGTTTTGTATTAACAAGAACTATCCAGTTGCCCTTTGTAAATTAACAGAACAGTGACTATTTCTTATTTCAAGCTGGGGCGGGGTGGAGAGGAGGTGAAAAAGAAAAGCTATAATGCTTACTCACAGCTCTGTTCACTTAGATCTTTCTGTTGTGTCTGGAACAAAAATACCAGAAATAAGATTAATGAGAAAGTTGTGCTGTTTATAAACTAAAATATGACAGAATAAGAAGTTAGTTCAAATTAATTGACTAGAGAAATGCAAATGTCCACTGTGGCTTGGGACCTCAGGCTGAGGTATTAAGCTGTTTCTGCAAGTCATGAAACTGTTTCAACAGGGAAGTAGAAGAATGGCAGTGGATAAGACTTAATGAGCTGTATCTGCCACAACCCTCTAAAATCATAGATTTTCAGAAGTGACCCTATTTAAAAGTCAAAATTCAGGCCAGCAGGTGGCGTGGTGGTGGTTTAGGTGCTGGATTCCCACCTGGCTGAGTATGGTTTGAGTCCCAGATCTGGCGACTTACTTTCTCACTTTTGCTCTCTCTGTTCTCTGTCTGTCTCTCTCTGGTAAATTCACGTACTCTGTACCAAATTAAAAAATAATAATAATAACAAATAAAATTAAATAAATCATTCTTTTTTTTTAAAGTCAACGTTCTTTTTTTTTTTCTTTTTTGAGAGGTTTTTGCTATAGGGCGCGTGCACTGGCCAGACAAAGAGAGACAGAGAGATAGAAAGCGAGAAATCACCCCCCAGGGGGAATGGCCACGCTGCAATCCCTTCTCCTCCATTCTCCTCTCGGGATCTTGGGCACGCATGCACACGCGCCCAGCATGAGTTTTAAGCCACCGGGTCCAGGACACAAACCGCGGTCGACTACACAGGAGTTTAGCGACTTAGTCATTACACTAAATGCTGGTCCCCAAGTCAACATTCTATTATACAATCCAGTAATTTCTCTTCCTTCACTGTTAAGCTCCCTTCCTCTCCATTTTTATTCCCTATCCAAACCCACCCCCACCTTCTCTCTCTCCCCCTTCTCCCTTTGCTTCTCTCCTCCTCTCTTCCTACCCTCTTGCTTTCTCTTTTTACAATAACTTCTTGAATTCTACAGTGAGTGGGCTGGTGGCCAGCACCCAAGCTGTTGCACACATAGGGTAATAGACAAATAAATATGACAGTATTTCATGACAGGTGAGACTGTAGAAGCTATGGCCATAAGTGTAGGAAAGCAACCTCCTTACCCTGTCTTTCTCTTCCCTCCTCCATCCCAAGTCCTCAAATAATACTGGCCCAAACTCCAACTGAATTATTCCCAAGTGTTATTTCCTTTTCTGTAGACGAGGTCATATATAGATTACAGGGAAAAGTTTACTGGGTGCTGACAAAGCGACAGTTTAGGAAAGCACCAGATAGACCTGCATACACCCTGGGGATTTTGTGGGCAGGCTCCTCCCAGGAAACCAAAGACAGACACGCAACCAACTGAATCCTCTGTCTGGGGCTCAAAGGTACAGAGCTCAAAGCTACTCCTTTGCCCCAGCTGGCACAATGGACTAGAGTGGGTTGTTGCGTGCACAGCAGGATAAGCAGCATTGCTGAAAGACCTAAGGGCACCACCTACCAGGTGCTTTCTCTGTCCCCAAATGGACCCACCAACCTTTTTTTCATTCCTTACCTGATAAGGTGATTCAGATTCCTGGGAGGAAGAAGGCAGATTTAAACAAGGTCAGATCCAGAATTGAGAAAAGAGGGATGAGAACAAAAGCAGTCCTTAGAGAGGATCCTGGAAACCCCCCACCAGCAAACTGACCACCTACCCTGTTTCAGAAGGAGAATGATCTCATTGCTCTCCAACTTCTGATTGGAAATTAGGATTGTTCCGTCATTCATTTTAGAGTCTCTGGAGCACCCCCACACTCCTACTCTAATTTCTGTGTTTATTTTACTCACTGACTTCTGGAGAAGTTTGTGGTAAGAAATAGCATGAACAGCTCAATTTATAAGAATAAGTAGAAAGGGAACAATCATGGGACCAGCAGGTGGTGTAATGGTTACTACAACCACATAGTCAACCACAGTTTGAGTCCCAGACCAGGCAGCTTAAAACTCATGCTGGGGTGCTGATGTGCCCAAACTTCTGAGAGGAGAAGGGATTGCAGCATGGCAATCCCCCTGGTGGGTGACTTCTTGCTTTCTGTCTCCTTGTCTCTCTCTGTCTCTTTGTCTCTCTCTGTCTCTCTGTTGAGCACCTGCACCCAATAGCAAAAATCTCTTTCAAAAAGAGAAAGGGAAGGGACCAGCAGTTAGCATAATGGCTATGTTGCGGAACTCCCACGTAGCCAACCGCAGTTCGAGTCCTGGACCAAGTGGCTTAAACTCACGCCAGGCACGTGTGCATGCGTGCCCAAGATCCCAAGAAGAGAATGGATTGCGGTATGGTCATCCCCCCCGGGGGGGTAATTTTTTGCTTTCTATCTCTCTGGCAAGTGCACGTGTCCTATAGCAAAAAAAAATAGGATTGTTCCGTCATTCATTTTAGAGTCTCTGGAGCACCCCCACACTCCTACTCTAATTTCTGTGTTTATTTTACTCACTGACTTCTGGAGAAGTTTGTGGTAAGAAATAGCATGAACAGCTCAATTTATAAGAATAAGTAGAAAGGGAACAATCATGGGACCAGCAGGTGGTGTAATGGTTACTACAACCACATAGTCAACCACAGTTTGAGTCCCAGACCAGGCAGCTTAAAACTCATGCTGGGGTGCTGATGTGCCCAAACTTCTGAGAGGAGAAGGGATTGCAGCATGGCAATCCCCCTGGTGGGTGACTTCTTGCTTTCTGTCTCCTTGTCTCTCTCTGTCTCTTTGTCTCTCTCTGTCTCTCTGTTGAGCACCTGCACCCAATAGCAAAAATCTCTTTCAAAAAGAGAAAGGGAAGGGACCAGCAGTTAGCATAATGGCTATGTTGCGGAACTCCCACGTAGCCAACCGCAGTTCGAGTCCTGGACCAAGTGGCTTAAACTCACGCCAGGCACGTGTGCATGCGTGCCCAAGATCCCAAGAAGAGAATGGATTGCGGTATGGTCATCCCCCCCGGGGGGGTAATTTTTTGCTTTCTATCTCTCTGGCAAGTGCACGTGTCCTATAGCAAAAAAAAAAAAAAAAAGAAAAAGAAACTTGTGGGAGATGTGTGATTTGGGTCTGCATGTTGTTGTGAGGCTCAGAACAGGGAAAAGTATGTCAGTTACAGGGTTAAAACATCCCATTTGAAAAACTCAGTGAAAGGAGTTCAACTCACTGAAGACAAGTTATTTTCTTCTGGGGAAAGTTAAAGTTTCTTCTGGGGAATACTAAATGAGTTCAAAGTGGTTCATAAGTTCAAAGTGAATTTAGTGTGAAATTGGGAAGCCACAGGCCTGCAGTGCAGAGCCGAGGCTCACACTACAAGTACTTATTCCCCTTGGTTACCATGAATAAAACTCACTTACCTTTTCTAGAACACAGCTTTAGGCAGAACTGTTTTTTTAGGGCTATCATTGTGACTATGAACATTAATGCAATGATGCAGGAAGGGATGACAATATGAAGCAGCACAGGCTTAACATCTTTAGGTTTCTTCTGACCTGTGTGAAGGGAAAACACCAAAATCCCATTACAAGGCTGCTCACAAGTCGACCAGCAAGATGGTCATATGAGAGGGCTAGCACCAACATGGTCGACTTGTGCTGTGCATTTGCTCCACACTAGGCACTGTTCTAAGTGCTCTGAGGCATTAGCTCACTTTTCTTTACAGCTCTGTGAGGTAGGCCATATATTGATCCACATTTTACTGGTGAAGAAAGTGAGGCACAGAGAGGAGAGTTAATGACTTAACAATGCCAGCGGTCAGGTTCCAGATTCTATACCTTTTGCCACTCTATTTCCTTCTCTTTCTTTTCCTCCCTCTCTTCCTCCTTCATTCCCTCCCTTTTTTGCCTCCTTTCTCTTCTTCCTCTTGATCATATTTCATTTAATCCTCACAATAACTCTACAAGGTTTCTGCTATTATTTACTCTCAGTCCACACATGAGATATTGGGTTCTAGGGTAGCTAGAGAGTATGTTCAAGTTTTCAAAGCTAGAAGGAAGAAGAGAGAGGGTTTGAAATTCAAGTCTGTCTGACTTCAGAGCCCAAGTTCATGACCAATGCCTCCCAGGAGAGTTTCTTATTCTGCCATGTTCACTACATTCTTTTTTGTAGTGATTTCCTATGCTCCAGTCTCATTATGTTTCCTAGTGAAAATGCAAAATTGAGAAGAAGAAACCCTGTTTCAAAAGGAGAATGATCTCATTGCTCTCCAACTTCTGATTGGAAGTTAGGATTGTTCCGTCATTCATTTTAGAGTCTCTGGAGCACCCCCACACTCCTACTCTAATTTCTGTGTTTATTTTACTCACTGACTTCTGGAGAAGTTTGTGGTAAGAAATAGCATGAACAGCTCAATTTATAAGAATAAGTAGAAAGGGAACAATCATGGGACCAGCAGGTGGTGTAATGGTTACTACAACCACATAGTCAACCACAGTTTGAGTCCCAGACCAGGCAGCTTAAAACTCATGCTGGGGTGCTGATGTGCCCAAACTTCTGAGAGGAGAAGGGATTGCAGCATGGCAATCCCCCTGGTGGGTGACTTCTTGCTTTCTGTCTCCTTGTCTCTCTCTGTCTCTTTGTCTCTCTCTGTCTCTCTGTTGAGCACCTGCACCCAATAGCAAAAATCTCTTTCAAAAAGAGAAAGGGAAGGGACCAGCAGTTAGCATAATGGCTATGTTGCGGAACTCCCACGTAGCCAACCGCAGTTCGAGTCCTGGACCAAGTGGCTTAAACTCACGCCAGGCACGTGTGCATGCGTGCCCAAGATCCCAAGAAGAGAATGGATTGCGGTATGGTGATTGTTCCGTCATTCATTTTAGAGTCTCTGGAGCACCCCCACACTCCTACTCTAATTTCTGTGTTTGTTTTACTCACTGACTTTTGGAGAAGCTTATGGCAAGTTACAACAGTAAGCAGCTCAATTTATAAGAATAAGTAGAAAGAGAACAATCATAAGATACATAAAAATGACTTTGAGTAAAAGAATGAAGAAACTCGTGGGAGATATATGATTTTGATTATTTTGTTGCTGTTTTTTTGTTCCATAAACCAGGATGTCATCTAGCTGCTCGGCTATGACTGTCCACACAGTCTGGCCACTAGGATGATGGGACTGGGATTATCCAATACTAAGTCTCCAACCCAACCCATCAATGCAACAATTTTTTCCTTCCTTCCTTCCTTCCTTCCTTCCTTCCTTCCTTCCTTCCTTCCTTCCTTTCTTTTCTTTTCTTTTCTTTTTTGCGATAGGGCACGTGCGCTCGCCAGAAAGAGAGAGAGAGACAGAGAGACAGAAAGCGAGAAATCACCCCCTGGGGGGATGGCCATGCCACAATCCCTTCTCCTACATTCTCTTCTCGGGATCTTGGGCACACACACACACATACGTGCCTGGCGTGAGTTTAAGCCACTGGGTCCAGGACTCGAACCACGGTTGACTACATGGGAGTCCAGCGACATAGCCATTACGCTAACTGCTGGTCCCTCAATGCAACATTTTTGATCACTTATTATAGGCAAAGCACTTTCTTTTGCTTTAGTCTCTATTTAAAGACTCATGTGAACAAGGACTCATGAGAAAATGTGGAATATAAAATAGCAATAAAAAAGACCAGCACAATCATAAGGCAAACAAACAAACAAAAATAACAGTACAGGTAATAGATTTTAAGAGGCAGGGTGAAGGAAAGACTTCCTTGTATCCTGCAGTTACTTGGTATGTCTTTGAGAGAGGGTGGACTTAGAGCTGGTAAAGAGAAAGAATTATGATGCTTTATGTGGAAGAAACTAACCGAGCAAAGAAAGCATGGAAGTAGGAAAGGTAAGAGCAAGTTCAGAGAGCATGTAGTGAGGAAGGGGCACTGAGTGGAGCACAGGGTATATGTTAGGGAACAGTAGGATATGTATAAAGCTGGGAAGGATGGGTAAACTGGAATTCCTAAGTGCTCAAAGATCCCCCCCTCCGGGTCACATTCACGAGGGATGCCCTGGGAGATCCTGAACTCTGATATGGTGGACCCCACAGGCTCCTTCCATGGCTGTTGACTATTTTATCAGCTATGTTGGCGCCCTTGGAGAGAGGGGCCATCTTACTCCATTCTTAATCTTTCACAGCAGAAAGGCCTTCGGAGAGATGGTCAATCTGTCCTTGCTCTTCTCAACCATGCAGAAAAATACAGTGAAGTAATTAGTGGGAGAAAGGGTAGACTCTACTTCTTTTGTTTTGTTTTACTTTATTTATTATTTTTGTTTTGTTTTGTTTTTATACCATAGGGTGTGCACATGAGAGAGAGAGAGAGAGAGGAGAGAGAAAGTGAGAGAGAGAAACTCCCAGCTGGATATGATCATACTGGAATCTCCTTTCCTCCATTTCTCCATCCCATCAGGATCCTGAGCCCACATACACATGCCCCCAGGGTATTTTTCAAGCCTCTGGGGCTGGGATATCAATTGCAGTTGGCTATGTGGGATCTGGCTTCCTCTATACAGCACTTTACCACTGTGCTTGTGGCCAGACCTAGCAAGCCTCTGGTTCCATGAAGAATTTCTTATATAAATTGTCTTCTAGAAAATGACATTTTAAAAAAGTATATATTTTATTTATTTTTTAAAAGAATTATGTGCTCAGGACCAGCAGTTAGCATAATGGCTATGTCACTGAACTCCCATGTAGTCAACCATGGTTTGAGTCCTGGGCTGAGTGGCTTAAACTTATGCTGCGTGTACATGCATGCTCAAGATCCCCAGAGGAGAAGGGATTGCAGCATGGCCATCCCCTCTGGGGGTTGATTTATTGCTTTCTGTCTCTCTGTCTCTTTCTGTCTTTCTAGGGAGCGCACGTGCCCTATAGCAAAAATCTCTCAAAAAAAAAATTATGTGTTTGGGGCCACCAGATGGCATGGTGGTGAAGGGTGTTGGATTCCCACATGGTCAACTGTGTTTTGAGTCCCAGACCTGGCGGCTTGCTTTTTCACTTTCTCTCTCTCTCACTCTATCCCTCTCTGGTCAAATTAAAATAACTAATTAAATACATACATACATACATAAAGTTAAAAAAGAAAGAATATTTCAGACTTTAAAAAAATCTTGTAAATATATATATATAAAATATAAAATAATTATGTGTTTAACTTTATTTTACTATTATTATTATTTTAATTTGACCAGAGAGAGACAGAGGGGTGGAGGAATGAGAAAGCCAGCCTCCAGTTCCAGGACTTGAACTCTGATTGGCCATGTGGGAGTCCAGCACCTCAACCACAGTGCTAGCTGCTAGCCTTGAAAACCACATTTTATCCAAAGTACTGACCTATACTTAACCAGGCAGTAAATCCCACAATAAAGGATAGCTGAGTAAACAATTCCAAGAAGAAAAAAAACCTTGGGATTATTAATATTTAAGAATCTTAAGCTTTAGTATAAATTAGTTGTACCTCATGTTTTCATGATAACAACTCTGGTTAACTGTGATAAAAAGAGGTAGTGGATATAGAAAGACTAACTCACCTAATTCATTCTTTCACCCAAGTTGGCCCTCAAATTGGTGTCTTTCTAACATCTATTTCTATTAACTTCACTTCAGAATATAATGATTTAGTTGGAAAGGATATGGGTTAACTTAATGTTGAAATTGGGTGATGAAGTATGGATAGGTAGGAAAATGGGAAGAGGTGAGGGTTGACAATGCATCCAGCTGCCTCTAAAAACTCTGTCAGAGGTGTTTTATGTTTGTTTGTTTGTTTTCCCAGAAGAAAATACTAGAAAAGTAATGTTGGAGGTTGGGGAGAGACACCTCATGGAACCACAAGGGTCCTTAAAAGACGAAAGAGGGAATCAGGAGAGTTAGAGATGTGATGCTAGAAGCAGAAGGCTGAGTGATGGGATTTCTGGCTTTGAATATGAGGAAGTGACTATGAGCTAAGGACTGCAAGTATTCTCTAGAAACTGGAAAGGATCAGAAAATGTAATATCCCACAGAATTTCCAAAATCCTACTGACACCTTGATTTGAACCCAGTGAACCCCTCTTTGGGGCTTCTGACATCCATAGGTATAAGATGCTAAATTTGTGATATTTTAAACCACAAAGCTTGTAATAATTGTATCTAGGAGCAATAGGAAACATAGGCGTGGTGAAAAAGCTAATGGCCTCATATGAAATGATTGTGATACTGGATGTCAGGTGTGCTTACGTGGCAAATAAACATTCTTACTTGGCAAATCAAAAGTTGTTAGTTTCCAAGAATTGTTTGAAATTTTGCTGGTAGATAAAGTTCAAAAGTAGGTGATCTAGAGGACAAGGTTCCACATGGCTACAGTGAACTAGATTTTTAAGGGAATGAAGATTTTCTACTAATAATTCAGCCTCCAACAAACGAGCTAGCGGTAGGGAGCCCCCCTCTGCACCCCCAGCCTTCTCTCTCTGTCTCTCAGTTCCTGTCTCTCCCTGCTTCTGTCTTCCTTTTTTTTTTATTTTTTTGGTAATATTTCCTTTTTACCCTTTTTTAAAAAAAAAAAAAAAACAAGGCCCAGTTTTTCTCTGGCTCTTAGCTCCGCCTTCTTTCTTGTTAATTTTCGCTCTGCTCCTCCCATCCAGGCAGAAGAAGCCACGGGCCTTCAGGACAAGGTTCCACATGGCTACAGTGAACTAGATTTTTAAGGGAATGAAGATTTTCTACTAATAATTCAGCCTCCAACAAACGAGCTAGCGG
>NW_006159849.1:481059-482109 GCF_000334495.1 Tupaia belangeri chinensis
TTTTTTTTGTAATGTGCATGATTGAGTCACTATGCAGTGTGTACTGGATGGGAGATAGCATTTTGTGTGCTGGGATGATGCTTCGGGAAGGAATGTAAATTGAGTTACAAAAAAAAGTTTCAGGACAAAAAAATATATCTATTCAATGACTGCAGTAGGATATGTAGCCCCAGTTAGGTGCTACTTTATAGGATGTGTAAAGTTAGACTTGTGCTCATGGAAATGTGTTTGTCACATGTGTTTGCTAGGAGGGTATTCGGATTGATTAGGGTCTTTGGTGATTCAATAAAATGTGGGGGGGAAATGATATAGAAAGCAAACATAGATAACAGAGACAGTGTGGGAGGAGAACAGGAGGTGGCAGAGGGTAAGAGAGGGAACCAAGGATGGGGGGAAAAAAGCAAAACATACAGAAAACAAGAAATGGGAGATCATTTGCTAAGAATAACATATTTGTTGATGTGCTTGATTGAGACAATATACAGTGTACTCTAGATGGAAAATCTCATTTTGTATGCTGTAATGATATACAGTGAATGAATGCACATAAATAAATTGGGAAAAAAAAGAAATAATTCATGTTTTTAGAGAGAGAATTTTTTCTATAGGATTTGTGTGCTTGCCGAAGAGACAGTGAGGTATAGAAAGACAGAAAGCAAGAAATCACCCCCAGAAAGGGAATCTGAAGCAGGGACATTCGTTGACATTAGGATTCAATGTAATATGAACAATATTATTATAATAAATAAAATGGGAAAAAAAAAAGTAGGTGATCTACTTCCAAAAATACTCAGCATAGTCAGTTAAGGCTCTGAAGGATTTTGTAAAAGGCTCACTTTCCTGGAAATAGCCCAGCTGTCGGTCAGCAAAGCCAACAAAGGCATATTTATCCTGCTGACTCATGGTACTGAGTTACAGCAGTTAGTAAGGGCTGCATAGTTTCTCTTTCCTCTCCAGATCCATTTTCTACATTTGACACTTCATTCTGAGCCTTAAGAGGATTACCTTATTTTTTTTTTTTTTTTTTTTTTTTGGGTTTTTTTTTCCGGG
>NW_006159849.1:482119-578925 GCF_000334495.1 Tupaia belangeri chinensis
AAAGGCAGAGAGAGACAGAGAGACAGAAAGCGAGAAATCACCCCCCAGGGGGAATGGCCACACCACAATCCCTTCTCCTCCATTCTCCTCTTGGGATCTTGGGCACGCATGCACACGTGCCTGGAATGAGTTTAAGCCACCGGGTCTGAACTGCGGTCGACCACATGGAAGTCCAGCAACATAGCCATTACACTAACTGCTGGTCTTGAGAGGATTACCTTTATAGAATGCATCAATAGCTCCCTGCTGCCTGACTTTTGGCCTGGTCTCACCAGTGTGAGGCACCAGCAGGAGACTGCAGAGTGGGGGCAGAACAAGGTTGGCGTGTTTGTTCCAGCTTCCACCCTTTAGATTTGCTGTGGGTTTCATCTGCCCTTTTCTACAGGTCATAATTCCTGTTCAGTGGTGTTTCCCTGCAGC
This sequence comes from Tupaia belangeri chinensis, assembly GCF_000334495.1. Taxonomy (NCBI): domain Eukaryota; kingdom Metazoa; phylum Chordata; class Mammalia; order Scandentia; family Tupaiidae; genus Tupaia; species Tupaia belangeri. The sequence continues at coordinate 482,540 of NW_006159849.1, forward strand.
TGCCCTCTTTTGGTTCAGGTAATTTCTCCAACAGTTGTATTTGCTCCCCAAAACTGAAGTCCCAGTGTTGTGCACTAGTTTCTCTCAATCCTTACCATGCCTTCGTAAGCAGTCCTTTTGTGGCACTCTCCTCAAATGACAGGATTTGAGTGTGCTAGCTGCTTCTTGCCTGACCTCTGACTGCCAGAGCTAGGAAAGGGGCAGCGCTTACCTAAAGAGTCAATAGTGGCTGATGTACGTTCCTTCACATTAGTGTTCCAGAACACACAGCTGACGTTTCTGCCAGGGTGTGACTTTAGGCGCAGAACACTGGTGACTTGGTAGAGGCCCTCAGGTGTTCTGGTATGGCTGGTGTTGGCAGGAACACTGACATTTGGCCAGAACACTTCTGCCAGAGGGTAGCCTTTAGCCTGACAGGAGAGCTCCACCTCACCTGTCCCTGGGATCTCTTGGCTATGAATATTTATATTCTTGTAGGAAGCTGGAAAATATAAGAAGAAAAAGAAATTAGTTTTTCTTTTCTGATTCTTGTAGAACTCACTACTTAATATCACATAAAACGAAAAAAGATAATTATTAATAATATTTTAAACACTTTCTATGTCCCAGATACCATGCTATTTTGTATATGTTGAATTAAGACTTACAATACAACAAAGATGGCTTCATTGCGGTTCCCAATTTGTCTTTATATGTGTGTCAGAGGGTGTGTGCACTCACCAGAGAGACAGAGGAGAGGGGCAGAGAGAAGACATAGCCCCTTAGCGAATGGTCATGACACAATCCCTATCTTTCTCCATTTCTCCCTCCTTTCAGGATTTTGGGCATGTACGTGTGCCCAGTGTGGATTTCTCAAGACACTGGGTCTGGTGATGTGCAGCCATCTGTGTGGGATCTGGCTATCTTAACCACCAGGCCACAGACCCAGACCACTGTTCCCAGTTTTCACGGTTGGTAATTGAAGGTGTTTTCCCTAGCGATAATAACTGGTGGAGCCAATATTTGAATGTTGGAAGGCTGATTTCAGATCTCAGTAGTGCTCTAAGCTACCATTCTGTGACTCTGTGGCTTCTTTTTTTTTTTGAGAGGTTTTTGCTATAGGGTGTGCGCACTTGCCAGAATGGCAGAGAGAGACAGAGAGACAGAAAGTGAGAAATCACTCCCCAGGGGGGTGGCCAGGTTGCAGTCTCTTCTCCTCCAGTCTCCTCTCAGGATCTTGAGTACAAACGCACATGCACCTGGCATGAATTTAAGCCACCGGGTCCAGGACTGGAACTGCGGTCGGCTACATTGGAGTCCAGCAACATAGACTTTATGCCAGCTGCTGGTCCCACTCTTGACTTCTCATAGTGCTGTAAATGAACTCACAACTGGGGGGGCTAGAAAGAGGATGGATAAGTAAAATCATTAGATAACCCCTATATCTCACTTTAAAATGCTTTTCAAACACATTCAATAGAAAATTTACTTACTACTTCCTTCCTCTGTTCTGATATAAGGAAGAGAAAAAAAAATAAAGACCTAGATAATGCATATAGACAGTCAAGAGTTGAACATATTCATCATACACTTCTACCCAACACACCTACCCACACACACACACACACACACACACAATTCATGCACACACATTTCTGTGCAGTACATGCTGAGCGAATTAATCAAGTATGGCTCCTTGCTTTCTAGATATAAAATTAACAAGGGTATACACCAAAATAGAAAATAGTATACATACACTAATATATATCTAACATATGATAAAATGAAAATATTATGTATATAAATATATCTACATAATGGAAAATTTATTTATATACACAATGAGATACTATTATATAGCCCTAAAAATGTGGGTGGGGAATTCTGTCATTTGCAACAAGAGTGAGACCGGAGGACATTAAGCTAAGTGAAATAAGCCAGGCTTAGAAAGACAAAAAACGGTATGATCTCACTTAACCTGAAATCCAAAAAGTCAACCTCATAGAAACAGAGTAGAAAGGTGGTTACCAGGGGCTGGGTGTGGGGAAATGGGGGAAGATGCCTAAGGGGAAGATGTTTGTTGAACAAAGGGTACAAAGTCTCAGATAAAAGGAATGTTTCCTGATCTACTGCATTGCTTGGTGGCCAAAGTTAACAATGTATCATATAATTCAAACTGCTAAAAGAATAGATTTTTAACATTCTCAGCACAAAAAAATTGGTGAGGTAAAGAATATGTTCATTAGCTTGACTGACATTCTATAATGTGTACGTATATCAAAGCATCATCTGGTATTCCACAAATATAACAATTATTATTTGTCATTTAAAAATTAATGAACTAAAATAAAAAACTTAAACATCCCAAAATAACTTTAAAATAAATAGACAAAGGTGATATTGAAACCAGGAGACACAAGGATAAGCTGTCCAATGATTTTGTAATAGATAATAGCTAAAAATAAATATTAACACAGATAGACATCAGAGCATATATAAAGCAACCTATTGATATTTGGTGAGTGCAAGAGGGAATGAACATTGGCTTTATTAGGCAGGATATATTTCTGTAAGAAATAGAATTTCAATATGATCTTTGAAGTAAAGGTAATCTTGAACTAAGGGCACAGGTATGAAATTTTTTTTCCTTCAATTTTTGGAAGTATAGATGGGTACACCCTTTGTGAAAAGTGATTTCACACTAAAATAGTAGATAACAACCACGTGGAAAACATCAACTACATATGATTTACTGTTTGCTATGTGTTAAGCTCTGTGTCACATCTTTTACATTCTATAGAGGAGGAAGAAATATTCATGTCCCTTTCTACAATTTTTGCCTGCCTGTCCACCTCCCTCATGTGTGTCTCCATGTTATGAGATGCCAGTTTGACTAGTTACAGCTGAAGATACCCACTGGATCAGGGCTCACTAGAGAGCAGGGTGAATCGTCTATGGAGCCTTTTGAAGTATTGATCATGACCTGTGGAACTTTTGATGCTCTCAAAGTCTCTGTCTCCACTTGGTGGGTACCTGCCAGTGTGTCTCAGAAAGCTCTGACATCTTCCCAGAGTATCCCAGCTTCTGCTTGTGACCGGGTGAGCAAAGCAGATTTTCTTACCCATGAGGTGGAATGGATGAGTGAGTTTCAGATGTGATCTGTAAATCTGGACCCTTAAATTAAGAATGGGTGAGCAATAAATAAGCCTCCTATTATAAGTCATGTTCTCCAGCATGGTCAGAGAAGCCCCAAAGGGAGAGGAGGAGGGGAAATCACATGCCCATCCAGCTATTAATTTAAAACATGGTATTCATGTTTGCTTTAGCTACAGATTCTTATGTGTATAGCTTACTTATTCAAGAACTTGGAGAGAAGCAGGGGTGTTTCTAAAACCAGACCCCACTCCCTTAACATAAACATTACCTCATTTAAACGATACCAGAACACTACGAGGTAGGAAAATATCCATATTTCTATTTTTAAAATAGGGCAGTAGCCAGAATCTGAGGGTCTGTGGAAGACTTGAACTCAGAGCTTTCATAGCAAGAGTATGCTGTATTCTCCTTCAGACTCACCATAAGAAGATTGTTATATAAAAATCGGGGGATGGAATAACATGAATAGGAAGAGAAATACGTTCTCCTGGGGGATGTAGGAGCACCTAGAACTCATGGAAGATGAGGAGAATCATATTCTGAAGCAGTTTACTGAATGATATGACCTGGTTAGACTCACCAGTCTCTCTGAAATCAAATTATAATCAATCACCATCAACTAAAATGTATCTGAATCATGCCCATTCAGTACTCACTTTATTTTTCACTTTATGTTATTTATCTATGCTTATTTTCTCTTGGTTGCTGTCCTCTTGTAAGCTCTCAGGTTTTGTGAGTATGGAAACAGAGTAAGTGGATTCATAGGAACAGTGCATTACAGGTGAGGGTCCAGGGCACTCCTGCAGGGTGGTTAAAGACAATAAGGTGATCTTGGTGGCTAGGTTCAGAGATGATTTCAGAGGTAGAAAGGCCAGGAATCAGGAGCTCAGCTGAAACTTAGACTTGGGGTAGATAAATGAGGGAGCAGATGGGAGAGAAATGTGTAGCTAAAAGAAATCAGCAAGGTTTGGGGAAGAGACAGGCGTCTACATCCTACATTTTCACTATTTCAAAAATGCCTCCAAAACCTCTTCCTAATTTGGGAAGTGTCTGAAAAAGCCTTGTTAATAACCGTACACAATGAGGAAGCTGAACCAAGGGTGGTATTCTTAGGAAGAGATGAGTAAGTTTTAGAATTTCAGAGGTGGAAGTGATCTTAAAATTGAAGTTGTCCAACTTCCTGCTCAATAAGAAATATCTTTTCCAACTCTGCAAGATGCGTGCTAGATAAATCTTAATGAATGCTGCACCTGTGCTTGAAAATAATGTAGTTTTTGAGTGTGACTTCTATATACAAGGGGATTTCAAAATGTTTACAGAAAGATGGAATTAAAGTGAAATGGTACAAAAATTTTTTGGTCATATTTCACATATTTTAATGTATTTTTAAATTTTAATTTACATTTTATCATGTCTTTACAGTATACATTTCTTTTTCTAATGCAAATACCATGCATGTCAGTCAAGACAAGGCTATTACTATATACATTATCATCAGCAAATAGCTCTCATTTTGTCATTTAAGCATACTTTTACCCATTTTGTCCTTCCCCTTTCCCCTCCTTCCCTTCCATACTAAACTTTTTTCCCCACATTTTATTGATTCACAAAAGATCTTAAAGTATGGATAAAGCTAGAATCTAGTGACAAGTGCACTGTAATTTTCTTCGGAACCATTTTCCCCCTGTATATTCCCCCTTTTACAAAAAGAGGTCTAAACTAACTTATTTGCCAAAAAAAAAAATTAGGTTAATCTCAGTTTGGTCCGTTATTTGCACAAAGCCCCATAAGAATTCAATTTCTGATGCAAGGCAACAGATACTATTGTATTATTGAACTTATGCAAATAACCATCCTGCCACAAAATAAGAATGCTCACAAATATTTTCCAATCACAAAGGGGTCAGGAAGAGAGGAAAGTTTATGTTTCAATTAAAAAAAAATTTTTTTTAACTAATTGCTGATCCCAACAACTCAAAACAAAATATCTTAAATCTGAAGACAAAGCAGAGAAAAAAATCAGTAATGTTTTAGAAAAAAAGTCATAGAATTCCATTTTACCAATTCAGTCTCTTTGGTTGAATTCGCAGTGTAAGTGTGGTCTGATCTTTTCATTAACATTCAACATTATTATTGATATTTAAGAACTTGTCCCTACGATTAAGTTGGCCTTTTTCTTGATCATTCTTTGTTCTCTTATTTGTCTGTCTTTAGTTTTCCTGGTATAGCACTCCCTTCAGAACTTCTAGAAGATCTGGTTTGGTGTAGTAAATTCAGGTTTTATTTATCTGAGAATGTTTTTATCTTTTCTTCCCACTTGAAGGATAATCTTGCCAGATACAGTACTTTTGGTTGAAATTGTTTTTCACTTAACACTTTGAATATATTTTCCCATTCTTTCCTTGCTTGCATTGTTTCCAGCGAGAGGTCTGCTGTTAGCCTGATGGGATATCCTTTGAAAGTAACTTGATGCCTTTCTCCTGACAATTTCAGTACCTTATCTCTGTCTGTGGTTTTGGTCAATCTGGCTATGATGTGCCTTGGAGAAGATCTTTTTGTGCTGATTCCATGTGGGGTCCTTTGTATTTTTGGGGTCTGGCTTTCTCCTGACAATTTCAGTACCTTATCTCTGTCTGTGGTTTTGGTCAATCTGGCTATGATGTGCCTTGGAGAAGATCTTTTTGTGCTGATTCCATGTGGGGTCCTTTGTATTTTTGGGGTCTGGATATTTGAATACCTCTCTAAGTTTGGAAAGTTTTCTTCCAGGATCTCATGGAATATATTACCAATGCCCTGATTAGTTTCTTCACCTGGGATACCGATTATCTGGCTGTTTGGGCATTTAATGGTATCTAGTATTACTCATATACTATTCTCATGTTTTTGGGTCATTTTCTCAGTCGTTTTGGTGAGTTTTTCTAGGTCAGAGGTTCTATCTTCTCCACCTGAGATCCAATCTTCTCCATGCTCTAATCTGCTGTTTATACTTTCAAGGGAGGTTTTGAGTTCCTGTATTACAGCCTTCATCTCTAACAGTTCTGTTTCATTCTTTTTAAAGGTGTGTATTTCCTCTTTCAGATTGTGGAAGAACTTTCTCACCTCCTGGAACTTGTTGTCTCTTTTCTCCTGCCTTTTCTGGAGTTTGTCGTCTCTCTTATCTGTTGGCTTTGTCACTACGAATATCCTAAATTCTTTATTTGATGTTTCCACGAATTACATTATACTGTCTGTGGATGATGAAGGGCTGTTCTTTCCCCTAGGGGAAGAGATATTTCCTTGATTTCACATATTTCTCTGTGGTGGTGGTTTCTGATCATCTGATGGATTATACGTTACTTCTTACCTAGCTTTTCGCTGGCTATTGGGCCGGAAGGAGGGTCTGGGACAGAGGCTTTTTTCAGTTAAAGGGGGAGGGCTAGGCCCACCTCAGATGCACATGGATTGTGACTTTTTGCTGGGTGTTGGGCTGGCTTTGGTGCAAAATTTTAAAATTCATGATTTTCCCCCTATAATACATAGTTTCCATGAACTTTTTGAAAACACCTTCTATTTCAAGCACAATAGTTAAGGGCTTTAGAATTTGAAAGATTCGACTAGGCTTTAGCCAATGGCTATTATGTGGCTTTGCAAACCCTCAGTTTCCTCATTTATAAAATGGGTACAATAACGCTTATCTTTAACAGGAGTATTACGATGATTAAATGAGTTAAATGCCTAGAACATACTAAATACTCAATTAGTGTTAGCAATTAATAACTCTTCCATATTATAGGGAGGCTCAGATATTTGAAGATGAGCTAGGTTTTTCAACCCTAATCAGAACATGCCCACTTTCTTTAACTATATCTAACACATCATAGTTTTCAAACTCACTTCCAGATATCAGTCTTTGGACACAACTTATTTATGCCAATGTTCTCTAAAAAGTTATATTGTGCCATGCTCTATATTCCAGATATTATCTAATGAACACAAAGTATACTGTTTAGTTCCTATGAGCTAAGCATATTTTGGGTCCAACCCAGGATTTTATGCAGCTTATGGTCATAAAACTAATTTTACTAAATTGTGCTAAGTGCCCAGCTAAGTTGGTTATATCCAAAACCTAAATAACAGACCCTTAGCACTTGGAGATGGTCTTCAAGTTGACTCTAGACCATCAATCACCCTGTTGGCCTTAACTAAACAACTACTAGTTGTTATAAAATAGGTCTGTTATAAAATAGGTCAGTCAGCTGTACTAAATAAGTCACATTTTACCACATTATGCACCTGGATTTGTTTATCCTTAGACCTAGCCCTCACTTTTTCTTCTCTGCTCTATGTGGCAGAGAAGCAGATTCCTACAGGTTGAGTATGCTAGGCTCTTCACAGCCAGTAGGAAGCAGGACAGGAAGGCTGGAGGGTGGGTGAGAGGGAGAAATAAGGGTATTCCTCACTCATGCTTTATCTCTCTAGCAACAGATGTCTCTCTTCCCTAGCTCCAGCTCCCAATGAACAGGGTTCCAGTATCTGTCAGGTGACTCTCGAGAATCTCTGGGCTCTATTTCACCCTGGCTTCCCTCCTTTTCCCTTTAGCCCAACAGTAGTAGCAGACTTCTGTGCTGCTGCTAATTGCTGATTTGCTTCCCTGTACCTGCTTGGCTTCTCCGTCTCATTAAAAAAATTCCTATTTTTTGCTTTGGGTGTCCACAGGGTTAAACTGTTTCTGTTTCACTGGTTGACTCTGGCAATCTGATACACACATGTTACCAGTAACAATGTCATGTCTAAAATTAACATAAGACTATCTACTGTATCATCATGAAGTTTTACATGCTATGCTCTTAGAGAATTCATTCAGGCTTCTAGAAAGCACTAAAATATATCATTCAGGATTACTTTCAGTTCATCTGTTAATCAGCCTGGAGAGTAAATTTTGGTTAAAAAGTTTATAATCCCCAAGAGTTATTGTCCCTTCAACATTCAACACACACACACACACACACACACACACACACACACACACACACAAAAGCTCCAGATACTCTTATTCCCCTTTTTCTGCCTTTTTCCAAGGCAGAAAATTTCCCAGGCAAAGATGTGGTTCTACCAGTCTTGCTAAAAGCTTTCTTATAGCAAATGTTTTCCTTGGGCCTAGATATTTAAATGTGCAGTCATCTTTTCACTCCTGCCTGCTTCTCTTCGACTATTTTCCTCCCTATGCCCTTTGGCTCCCACTTCTTAGGGTGCAGCCCTTCTAATGAGCCCCCTTCCTGCACTTGCTGCAGTTGCATGCTTGCCTGGCTGGGGTGTGTGTTGGTTGGGGTACTTCTGCAAGCTGTCACCCACTCCTGGTGTGGTTCTGCCCCAACCCCATCCCGTGCCCAGGTCTCAGGCTGGTTTGACCCTTGTGTTCTTAGTGCTTGCTCTGTGCCTGTTTGGGATCCTTTGCACTGGCCGCTGCAACCCTCACCACCTTGGCTTGTGAGACTCATGGGTACCTTGGGCTGGATCTCTTTACTCATTTTTTTAACCATGCTCTCTGCCCTTCTTCGGAGGAATTGCTCCCAGCCACATAGCTGCAAACCATAGCCATTTATTATGGTCTCTTCCAGACTCTAGCTATTCCATCTTATTTTTTTTTTTTTTTGTCCTTTTGAAATCAACACTCTTTTCAATATATTTAAGGTAAATTGCTGCCCAGATATAGAAGGAGATGCTGTACACCTATTTTCAAGGTTCATGTCATGTATCAGGCATTTAAAAGAGTATACACTTTCCTCTACTCCATCTATAGGAACCCTCACTGGGGCCCCACATCTAACCTGCTTCCTTTAGAGGCCCCTAATTGAGACAAGAGATTCTCGGGTTTTCAACTTTTTTTGTTGTTGTTGTTCCCTTGTTCTCCTCTAAAAGAATTGTGATGCACTATGCACTCTCTTACATATCAAGGTGATTCTTATAGTTTTTCATGAGTTTCCGTTTTAGGAGAATACATAATGTTTCGCACTTAAAAAATATTTATACTTTTTGTAAAACAATTACTTCACTCTCACACATGTATACAATGACATCTAAATATCAAAGAAGGTGTCTTTTATGCAGACCATCGTCCATTGAAAAATACTAAATTCTTCTGTAAGGGTCACAGCTTAACATTGTTTCAGTTTATTTTTTGAAACTTGCTTCCTGTTCCAAGTGCCCTACAGAATTTTATCTTTTTTTTTTGCTTCTGACTCTAAAGTTTATTAGGGTAGGAACTGTATTTTCCAATTCAATAGTACATCCTTCTCTGGCTAAAAAAAAAAAGTTACAGACAATATCCAAATAGGCTATCTTTTAATTTTCATTTACTTATGTTAACTACATTTTTTTTTATGCTATATCATCTTTAATTAAGTGTGAAGACCTCTCCAACATAAAATCTAGAGACTGTTTCACCCACTGCTCTGTTTGGCGGCTGGTCTCTTGTCTCTCTCTTTGGCAATGGTGAGGCGGATACCTTTTCCTCGGGGAAGAGAAATCCCTGGCTTGTTGCCGTTGCCAATAACAAAAATGTTGGAGAGCCGAGTGGCAAAGCTGTTGCCATTGGCATCTTTCACATGAACCACATCAAAAGAGCCAGGATGTCTCTCTCTGTTGGTGATCACACCAATTCTTCCCAAGCTAGCACCTCCTGCCACCATACACAGGTTACCAGTGTCGAACTTGATGAAATCAGAACTCTTGCCCGTCTCCAAGTCAATCTGAATGGTGTCGTTCACCTTGATGAGAGGATCCAGGTAGCGGATGGTACGAGCATCATGGGTCACCAGATGAGGGATTCCTTTTGTGCCCAGAAAGATTTTCCTCACTTTGCACAACTTGTACTTGGCCTCCTGAGGTGTAATACGATGGACAGCAAAGCGACCCTTGGTATCATAGATCAGACGAAAATTCTCTCCCGTCTTGTCAATGCCGATGACATCCATAAAACCAGCAGGGTAGGTTATGTCAGTACGGACTTTGCCATCAATCTTAATGAACCGCTGTGTGCAGATCTTCTTTACCTCATCTCCTGTTAAAGCATACTTAAGAGTTTAGCAAGATGCTGGGTCCAGCTCTGGGTAGGGCTTCGTAGACTTGGAATTAGGGGTGCTCTGATTTTGCCGCCGGCAGGTTAGGCTGAGGACGCCGCAAAGCCAGAGGAACACCCAGAATTTTACCTTACTACAATATTTTTTTAATGCTTTACAGCTCTTCTATTATTATATGATTTATAGTTACTAAAATTAATTTTCTTTTTAATGACTGTGAGGCTATAAATGTTCAGTTTTCTTCTGCACTGAGATCTAATTTCCAGAGCTGGCAGGTGGCGTGGTGGTTAAGAATGCTGGACTCCCACATGGCTGACTGTGGTTCAAGTCTGAGACCTGGCAGCTTGCTATCTCACTTTCCCTCTCCCTCTCTCTCTCACTCTATCCCTCTCTGGTCAAATTAAAATAAAGTTAAATAAAATAATTCTTTAAAAAAAGAGATCTAATTTCCATTATTATCACTACATATAATCAAATTTGAAATTATAAACATTGATCATTATTAATAATAAGAGAAATAGTCACTGACAATGTATGTCTTTTTTTTGGGGGGGGGTGGGGAGAGGGTTTTGCTATAGGGCCCGTGCGCTCGCCCGAAAGACATAGAAAGACAGAGAAACAGAAAGCGAGAAATCACCCCCCCGGGGGGGATGGCCACACCGCAATCCCTTCTCCTCCATTCTCCTCTCGGGATCTTGGGCACGCACGCACATGCGCCCAGCATGAGTTTAAGCCACCAGGTCTGGAACACGAACCGTGGTCGACTACATGGGAGTCCAGTGACATAGCCATTAGGCTAACTGCTGGTCCCAGACAATGTATCTCTTGATAGGACTTTCTTTTTCAAATTGTTTATGAATCTGAGGAAGCATATGACTTATGGTTAGAATGACTCCATGGTAAAATTCAGTGTCCATTTTATTTCTATTTTTCATGTCTATTGTTATAAGGGCTAAGGGAACTTGTTCATATGAGAGAGTTGGTGGGGATGGAAGCAGTTTTATTACAGCAATGTCACTTCATTCTTCGAAATTACATGATTTATATGGCAAAAATCAGTCAATTTTGATTATCAGCCCTTATTTCTAGTAGGGCCTCTCAATTTTCTTGAAAGCAGAAAAAAATGATACCACTTGATTTACGAAAGGATTTATCCCTCATGACAATCCATAAGGTGTCAACGTTTCCCAGTACCCTTGTTTTTAGGACTACAGAGGTTTGTACACCCTGGAAGAGTCTAATACATACTATTCATGATGGGTGAGAACTAAGCTTTATATGAAGTACAAGAAAGCAATAATATAAGAGGAAGTGTTTCAGGGGAACCCCAAGAGCCTTTCCTGGCAGACATATTCTCAGGCTCATCAATTTTAGGGAAGAGTATTTTGGGGAAAGATGAGATTTGGAAACTCATTTCCTAAAACTGCCTGTGATCATGCATCCCTTAGAAAGTCTTTGGATCCCCATCTACCCCAGTTTGATCCCACTGTTTTTTGTGTTGTTTGTTTTTAGATGTTTCTGTCTTAGGGCATGTGTACTCACTAGAGAGAGACAGACAGATAGTGAGAGGGAAAGTGAGAAATCACCCCCCAGGGGGATGGCCAGGGGACTTCTCCTCCATTCTCCTCCCAGGATCTTGGGCATGCACAAACACATGCCTGGCATGAATTTTAAGCCACCAGGTTCGAGACTTGAGCAGGTCAGCCTTGTGTGAGTCTAGCGGTGTAACCGCTATGCCGTCTGTGGGGCCCTAATACCACTGCCATTTTTTTTTTTTTTTTTGGAGAGGTTTTTGCTATAAGGCGCGTGCGCTCACCAGAAAGACAGAGAGGCAGAGAGACAGGAAGTAAGAAATCACCCCCCATTGGGGATAGTCACACTGCAGTCCCTTTTCCTCCATTCTCCTCTTGGGACCCTGGGCAGGCATGCACATGCTCCCATGCGAGTTCAAGCCACCTGGTCCGGAACTTGAACCGCAGTCGACTACATTGGGAGTCCAGTGACATAGCCATTACACCAACTGCTGGTCCCCCCAATACCACTGTTTTAAGGAATGGTTCCCACATCCAAGAAATTCTTGTTTTAGGTAAGGAAGTCGGCATAGTGCCTTCCTGGGAATGAGAGGCTACCCCAAACCTGAGACAAAGAGCAAGATGACTGGCTCCTACACCACGTTCAGGTAGAGATTAATGCACCGTGGGGTGGTGGTGGTGGTATAGGGGTGCAGCTACTCTATGCCCTAGGGGATCGTGAGAATATATGCCATCTTTCCTCACAGTAAATGAACTGAGACTAACTTCGGTATTCTAGAGTTCCTCCCAGCTGATGCCTGCCTAAATGCAGGAAATGCAATAATGACACAAAACACACCATACTGGTGCCTGAGGTTATGAGAAGCAAAACAATCTGCCCAAGGACACAGTGAAAGCAATGTTCACCTTCATGTCTAGTCTTTTTAAAAAGAATTATTTTATTTAACTTTATTTATTTATTCTAATTTGACCAAGAAGGACATTATTATGTAGCAAACCATGGTTTAAAAACTCTGGACTAGAAGAATAAACTCCTGAAAAAGAGAAACTTCATAATCAGGATAGGGATGTTCAGTGGGAGAACTGTGTTTAGGCAAAGCTTACCTTTGCTTCTTCTAGCCCTGTCTCAGTTTTTTCAACTTCTCCTCTATTAACCCTAATTTCAGCTGCTTGGTACTCAGATGTCAAAAGCCATTTCTGAGAAGTGCTTTTGTTTTCTCAGCAATAGCTGTTTCCTTAAAACCAGTTTTGGCCTGAACTACGTTTCGTGGGTTTCTGTAACAGTTGGAGCAGGTCCTTGCAGGAGAGATGGCTCCATGGAGTCTAGTCCTCGAAACCACTCACCTTTGACTTTCAGAGTCAGGTACTTGTAGTCCCAGGCCAACCCATAGATGATCAGGCAGCGGTACTGCCCTGCGTCCCTCACTTGGACGCTGGGGATGTGGAATAAGGCCTTCCCGAGGGGCAGCTGCTCCTCCAGCAAAGTGGCTCTTTCACTGTTTGGGGATGTTTCATTTTCCACCTTTTGCAAACTGGCTTTTATTGCTTCAAGTTCCACATGACCTCCAGTGTCAAAATCACACTCCAGCGTCACATTGCCGCCGTAGTCTACTGCGTACAGTTCCTTAGGGACCGACACTGTGAATAAGGCTGAAAAGGAAACAAGACATTTTGCCATGGTCTCCCATTTTAGTTTTCAAGGAATAGGAGCTGAGGTCCGCCTCCCACCTGCAGACCCCAAAAAGATACCTGCCATAATTTAGGCATTCCCTTGGGATCCTTTCTCTCCTTTGCCCCATCTCTTCTGGGCAAGAGTGGGATTCTTGATCCACTTCTCTGAGGAAGTGCTCACCTCAAAACAATCCCACCTGTGCAGCTGACCACCCTCCTGCTCCTCCCTGAGTGCCCAGCAGGAGTGCCTGATGCCAGCACTGTTTGCTCTTTGTAACATCTCCCTCCTCCCCGAAAGCCCTGCAGTCATCCCAAACCATCCCTTACGTGTGAACAGTATTCCTCCTTACAACTCCCCTACCATCACGGTCTGAGTCCATTTTACTTCATTGCCTTCACATCCTCTTATTCAGATTAATTTTCTTTAATCCATATGGGGGAATTTATATATTTCCCTGCCAGATATTACTTCCTCTTACCAGTGATAATAATAACAACAACAATGGCCATTACTTTTTGAATTCTCACTGTGTGCTAGACACTCTACTGATACATTACAGATAAAGAGGCTGAGATTCCTAGAGGCAAACTGAAAGGCGCAAGGTCAAAGAGCCCGCTATCAGGATTTGAAAGCAGGCTTACCTGCCAGTAAATCCTACACTCTTCCCATGCCACATTTTATAATGAAACAACCCTTCAGCCCTTCAGAGAGCTAATGCTGAGAGGAAGCCTTCAAATATTTGTTGATTGGAGCATCTGACTGAATAAATAAAGCAAGCTCTACTGAATATAATTTGAGTTCATCTGTGTTGATTCATAAATTACTTCAAGATCATCCTATACCTCCTTCACAATGAATACAGTTTGTACAGTTTCTCACACTTTATTCGTACAAACACTGTTTCGCCATGTTTGGCCACTCCTTATGCTATTGTTTTTTTTTACAGAAGTGTTTAATTCAACTCAGCTTTATTATTATTTTTTAATGAAAAAGGAGACACCTGTGGCAGATGGAAGACCAGTATCACTTGAACTGGTTAGTAGAGAATAGAAACAAATACAAATGTAATGAAAATCAAGCAATGTTATTGAATTCTACCCAGATGTTATGTTTTCCTGGAAGCTTTCTGCTTTATTAAAAGGAAAAATATCCAGTGTTAGAAATATAGGAGTCTAATTGCAAATTATATGTAATTGAAGAATTGAAATACAATTGAAAAGGGAATAAACTTGTCTCTGAATAATTAAACTCCTTTTAGGTCTTGATTCTTGCCCCATCTAAAATTATCTTACAGACTTCCAGTGGTATGTGCCTTACATTTTGGAAAATACTCTCCAAGTGGAAACTATAAACTTTTGAAGTCAAACATTTGACTGGCTCTGAATTTTCACTTTGTTAATTGTCCTGGAGAAAACTTCTTAGAGTCAGTTTCCCCAACTATAAAGTCATAATGACAATACATATTTCATGGTCATGTTTCCAGGATTAAGCGACATGGTTATAAAGTACCTGGTGCATAACAGTATACATGAAATATTATTTCCATTTTTCCTTTTCTCTTATTGATAGAAAATAAAAAGGATACACAGTGGGCTTGTATAATGTGGGGGTTCACAGCATTTTAGGCTTAGAAATAACTGGTCTAATCCTGGGTACGCAATCCTGGGCAAGCTGCTTACCCTTGCTGTGTTAGTACCCACCTCTCATGATCGTGGCAAAAACTGGATAAGGTGGTACATGTGAAATGCCCAGGTCTGGTGCTAGTAGGTACCCAGCAAATGTTAGCGTCTTTCTTTTGTACCATGTTTTAATTCTTTGGAATTAATCCATATGGTAACCTATCTGTGGAATGTATTGCCATTCAGTACTACCAGAATATTCTACTAACCAGGACTGTCCATTCCCTGACTAGATTCCACAATATAAGTCACTTTTGAGTTTTCTGTTGCCTGAAGGATTCACACTGCAATTATCTTCTGATTCGAGTTTTTCTTCCCAATATCTTGCAAGTCTTTGAAGATAATGAGCAGGTTGAGTTAGCTTAGCTATCCCTAGTACCTAGCACATACCAAGTTCCAGTTAAGAGTTTGGGAAATAAATGACAGAGAGAGGAGGAGAAAGAAAGGATGAGGCTGACCATATTCATATTTGTTTTCCTCTAATCAAGTCACAAGTTGTCCAAGATCAGATGAATTGGCACTCTTAATCTCCACACAGCATACATGATAGTGATATGCGCAAACCTAAGAATTACTAAAACTGAGTTTAATCTTGCCTCCACCCTATTTTAACTATGGCCAGGACAATCATGTGTCTTTCTGGAGAGATCTATGGTACAGAGAGAAGTTAACATAAGCCCAATATTCTTTAGTGCAGGATTGGGACAGAGAGAGGGCTATAACGTCAATATTTCTGTGTAAAATGATTTTAATCACATTTGTGCTTGCTGGGCCATGTTGAGAAGACCTTGGGATGATATTTGTGAAAAAGGATATCATGCTTCAGCATTTCCATTGGTTCCATTTTGCAGAATCCACTACGCTTAAAATAACTTTCACGTTAGGCTCTCCCTAATGGGACCTGCTTAAGGGTGGTTAAAAGAAAAATAAACTATTCAATTTAAAAGAGCAGAGTTTTATTGAGCAAATTTTAACATAATTTCAATCGGGCAGTTGTCCCTGAACTTTCAGACAACTCCAGTGAGCCTCATCGTCAAAGTTGGCTAAACGGGAAAGTGACATGTGCAATAAAAGGAAAAATGCTGTATAAAAAATGTAAGTGATGGAGTGAGGTAGAGAAACTATTGGTTACAGGGGGATGGTAGGCTAAAAGAACAGCCTAAAAGGCGGACTTTCTGTGAGTGACTGACGTGTGGGTAGTGTAATTGGCTGTAACTTAGTAACCAGCTGAAGAGAAACAGCCTAACATGCACGATTTTGGCTTATGCACAGGAATCCAAGAGTGGGAGTTTGGCAGCTGCTTTAGGCCAGAATAGTTTAGTTTAAAAGAGTAGATTACTTTATGATGAGAACCATCTCTAAATACTTGAGTTACTAAGTCCCCTTATAACTAAGACAGAACCACCTGGTATCAAATCCACTTTTCCCAGGAAGAAGATTCATTAGATATGTACTAAGCATCTTCTATGTGCCAAATGCCATTAAATTTGATCATGTTTTCTTTTCTCTGACTACAAATGCAACCTGCACATGTGGTTAGTAGAGCATTCTGCACCATTTTTGGTCTGACTATAGCCTGATCCATGAGTCATTTCTTTGTTCAAATAATCACTGCTAAATTTAATTTGTCTAAAGTTTTTCTTTTAATACCAGGCTTAGGAACTTATTGCTACTTTTACTGTTTTATAGTACTGTCTTCTCTTATTATATATGATAAGACAGAAAATGGGAGGAAATAGGTCTTGGAAGGAAGGTTGATGAGTCTCAGTAACAATAAGAATTAGGTAGAAGACTTTGGGTGTAGACTCAGTTGCATCTAATTAGCAAATTTACTGACCACAGTACACTTTCTTCTCATGAGAGAAAGCTACTGCTGCTTCCTCTGGAACTCCCCTCACCGTGAAGCAGATTCACCTGTTCATAGCCTGGGCCTTTAATAAAAGTCCATTTTCTGCTTGTCTTTCCCTTCTGTCTTACAACAGAGTATGTGCTAGGAGTTGTAGGTATAGCATTCTTCAGTTAATGTTCAAAAGAGGAAAGAGCGATTAGCAAATATGAATCACATATCTGAGTAGTTCAGAATAACTAAAAGAGTAATTGTTATTTGGTCTAATTTTGCTCCAATTAAGGCTTCGTTCTAAGTCATACAAAACTTTGAGCTTGATTACTCCATATAAAACAAGGAGTTTAGGAAATGCAATACAGCTTTGAAATCCTAAAACATTCTTACTTATTGTAAATTACAGAGGAAATCAAAGTACTTTTACAAACACCTGTGAAGAGGTTTTTTTTTCAAGCCTGGCTGCACATCAGAATAACTAAGCAGAAGGCCTTGAACTTGGCTGACATTGGAGTCACTTGGGAGGCTTTAAAAAACTACTGTTGGGGACCAGCAGTTAGTGTCATGGCTATGTCGCTGGACTCTCATGTAGTCGGCCATGGTTTGAGTCCCAGACCCGGTGGCTTTAACTCACGCTGGGTGTGTGTGCGTGCGTGCCCAAGATCCCAAGAGGAGAAGGGATTGCGGTATGGCCACAATCTGGGGGGTGATTTCTCACTTTCTGTCTTTCTGGCCAGTACACATGTCCTATAGCAAAAAACCTCTCCAAAAACAAACAAACAAACAAACAAAAACCTACTGTTGCCCAGAACCCACATTGGCTCTTTTAAAATTAAATTCCTTTGGTAGGAAGGCCAGCGTCAAATAAAAAAAAAAAAAAAAAAAAAAAATCCTTGGAGCTTTCAATATGGAGACAGTAATTTAAGAACCATTAATCAGACAAAAAAGACACTTGCAATTGAAAACTTTTTTTTTTTTTTTTTTACCATTTTGCCATTGAGAACATCCCCAGTTTCACCTGAGAGTGAGGTAAAAAATGCAGACTCTCAGACCTGTCCCAGACCTACAGAATCAGGATCTGCTTTTAGCAAGGTCAGTGATTTGCCCTTGTGTTAGTATTTGAGTTGTAACACTGGTCTGCATTTGGACTATTTTGGGGAAGTAGCATAACAATTAACATTTCTTTTCCTACCCCCCCTTCCACCTCCAAGGGTGTGTGTGCTCATGAGAGAGGGACAAAGCATCTTACAATGGGGCATGTCTACACTGTAATCCTCTCTCCTCCATTTTTCTATCCTGTCAGCATTTGGTGTATGCATACACTCAGTGTGTATTTCAAGCCCCAGGGGCCAGAATCCTAATTGCACTCTTGACCATGTAGGATCCAGATCCCTTAACCACTAGGCCATGAGGCCAGCCTGGTTAACATTTCTTAAACACTTACAATAAGTCAAACACTAGGATAATTCTTATCATCTCGTTTGATGTGCCCAGCAATTATGCGAGATAGGAATTGCTATCTACATTTTACAGATGGAGAAATGGAGGCTTAAAGAAGAGACAAAACTTGCCCTAGATCGAAAAGTGGTTGTTCATGGAACTGGAATTCAAATTCACCTTTGTGCTGTCAATGCACATTCATCTCTGTGCTCCTACTGATGCCCATATATATCCACTGACAGGGGTATACTATCCATGAATGAGACAGATGTTCTTTTTCAGCTTTATGCTAAGCAAAAGATGTTTTGTTTTCAATTCCATGTACCACACCGTTATTTTAAAAATTATTTTACTTTATTTATTAAATTTCCTAAGGGCATGTGTATTTACCAGAGAGAGAGAGAGAAAATGAGAGAGAGAGAGAGAAAGCTACCAGTTCTGGTACTCGAACTGCAAATGGCCATGTGGGAGTCCAGCACCTAAACCACCATGCTACCACATAGTTATTAAATCAAGCCTCAACCTAGCATTGAACTCCTGAATTTATCAGATAAAGGAGAAAAGTGGAAGGTTTCCATGACTATGAAGTGAAGCAGACAACACAGGTTTTCCATCTACTTTAGGACCCTTCATTAAACAAAAGGGCTAAGTACTTGGCAAAAAGCATTAAAAAATTCATACATGCAAGTCCTTTAGTTAGATTAAGGCAGATAACTTGGGTGATGCTGGAGGCTTTTTGAAAATTCTTGGGGAAACTTTACATTTTATTTGCAACCAGGCATCAGTGGGAGTCAGCACCTGCCACATCTTCAGGAAACACAAAACAAATCATTTGCATTTTCTACCAACATAGCTTCTCCTTCAAACTAATTTTATACATTTTATTTCGCATTTAATAGCAGAAGCTTATGATTTTTCAGACTTCCTACATAATGTACTTGAAAGGTGAGGGTAGGGTGGGGGCTGCTTTACCTAGCTACATTCTTCAGAAAACCCTCAAGTTCCTGATTTAGAACAATGCCCTGCTTTGTGCACTGAACTCATGCTCTGCTCTATGTAGGGGAATTGCATAGAGACATAGCTTGTCTTAGAAGAAATCTTTTCTCCAGCCTGATTCTGGTCTTTTTTATATCTCAGCTGTCAACAGAAGTAGTTTTGGCTGAAGACAAGACTGCAGGATGACCTAGGGTGTGGTCCTTGCTTCAGAGTGACCTCATATATTACCGTGGTCATATGGCCTCTGGGTATTCATTCACCTCTGGAGCACAAAGAGAGAAAGAAGCATCAATGAAAGAAAGAAGACTGGGATTGCTCTTTTCTCCAAGACATGCTAAGTTATAAAAATAAAATTACCCCTCAGATACATCTGGGTTACAGGAAATCCTTAGGTTTTAAAATTTAAAAAATACACAAAAATATATACAAAAGATAAACTATAAAGCAACAGTAATAAAGGGAGTGTGATATTGGAGAAAGAATATGTATATATATATATATATATAGAAGAAACAGAGTCCAAAAACAGACCCACACAAATATAAGTACAAGACTTTTTTTTTTCTTTTTTTGGAGAAGTTTTTGCTATAGGGCGCATGCGCTCGCCAGACAGACAGAGAGAGACAGAAAGCGAGAAATCAACCCCCGGGGGGATGGTCACACCACAATCCCTTCTCCTCCTTTCTCCTCTCGGGATCTTGGGCACACACGCACACACGCCCTGCGTGAGTTTAAGCCACCGGGTCTGGGACTCAAACTGCGGTCGACCATGTGGGAGTCCAGCAACATAGCCATTATGCTAACTGCTGGTCCCATAAGTATTAGCTTTTTGACAGAAGTTCAAAGACAGTTTTACAGAAAAAGAATAGACTTTTCAATAAATGGGCTATAACAACTGAATATTCATATGGAATAATTAAATGACCCTCGATGGGATAAGATATCTATCGCATCAGAATAAAAAATATGGACAACTGAATACATATTTTTTTAAAAAAACTAGCATAACTATTAATAAAATTTGATTATTGTACACTACATGCATGCCTTAAGAAACACTGTAAACTACTGATTATATGTAAACCAGAAAATCACAATAAAAAACAGGGGAAATTGCAATTAAATGTAAGTAATAATAATGATAAGGTAGCAAAGTATTGTATAATAATAGCAAAATAATTAAATGAGCCTTAAGGTGTACCTCACACTTTACACAAAAAGTAACTCAAAATGAATCATAAACTTAAATATAAATTGTACAACTATAACTATGTAGAAGAAAACATAGAAGAAAAGTTCTTAGATCTTGGGTGTCTCAGTCAGTAATTGTGTTGCTAAACAAATGGGCTATACCTGAGACTTGCTGATTTGTAAAGATTTGGGTCAAAAGTTCAGGAACATGGGGCTAGTGGCTGGCCAACCTTCGTTGCATCACAACACGGTAGAAGAAAATGGAAAAAGGCAGCAGATATGTGCAGAGAGAAAGAGGACTTTGGGCAGCTCTTACTTCTATAACAACCTGCTCTTGTGGGAACTAACCACATTCCACAAGAGTGAGAACTCACTAGCTTTTATGAGACAGCATTGATCTGTTCATGAGAGCAATGCTGCCATGATCCAAACACTGCCTCTAGGCCTCACCTTAAAGGTCTTACTACCTCTCAACACTCTTAGACTAGGGACCAAATTATAACACATGAGTCTTTGGAGGACAAACTATTATCCAAACTGTAGTATTGGGTTAGGCAAAGAATTCTTATATATGACACCAAAAGGACAGCCCATAAAAGAAAACATTGATGAATTAGACCTCACCAAAATTAAAATCTTTGCTTTGCAAAATACATTGTTAGGAGAATGAAAAGACAAGCTGACTAGAAGAAAATATTTGCAAGTCACCTATATGATAAAGGATTCATGTCTGGAATATTAAGGAACTTTCAACATTTTACAATAAGAAACAACCAAATTAAAAGCAGTCAAGTGATTTAAATACAGACTTCATTAGAGAAGATCTATAGATAGACAGTAAGTGCATGGAGATATGCTTAGCATTATTAGTTATTAGGAAAATGGACAGTAAAACTACAATGATCTTCTTCTATGCACCTATTAAAATGACTTAAAAATTAAATGATACCAAGTGCTGGCAAGGATGAGGGGCAACTGGAATTCCCATGCATTCCTGGTGGAAATGCAAAAATGGTAGAGCCACTCTGGAAAAGTTTGGCAGTTTCTTATGAAGTAAAAGCAAGTACTTGCCATATAATCTAGCAACTCAACTCTTAGGTATTTATCTAAGTAAAATAAAAACCTATATCCACACAAAAACCTATATGCAAATGCTTATAGGAACTTTATTTATAGTCACCAAAAATGAATTTTTTTTTAGTTTCAATTTCCCCTTGCCAAATGGTTATTGTTAAGATTATATGAGATATAACATACATTAGTTGCCTAGCATGGTACTAGGAATTTAGTAAGTCAGTAAATATAAACTCTCTTCCCTCTGCAGTGTTCTTTTTGTGTTGCTTACAAGAGTCGTACTAACTCAGAGTTAATGCCTTTCGTCACTGCTTTGTGCTGCTATCCTTAGACGAAAAGGTTCTGCCTCTGTACAAAGACCTAGCAAGGACTGAAATATGCTGCCCCTTATTATCATAGCTCATTCTTTTCCTAAGAGAAGTGGCAAAATAAGAACAAAAACAAAAAGCATTGTCTCAATGTTCTTAAGCTTCAAATCCACAGAAATTGCACAATCCCCATGGTTTTCCCTGAAGCCTTCAATTCTGCCCCAGAATGGGGGGTGGGGGGGGTGGGACTGAGCTTCTGACTCTTCTTTTAGCCCTTTGTTCCCTCATTACATTATAAGGACATGAAGCTTTTTGTAGTAAGGAGGTGTTTACTTCTTTTGCATGTCTAAAATCCTAGCCAGGTGGGTTTCTTATGACAGAATCATGAAGTGTTCCTTTAGCTGGCATGCAGAGGCAAAATAGGAGTAAGCAAAATAATGTGTTTTCTTTGAGGAGGACCCCAAGTCTATGTCTCTGGTGCCAGACCAGGCTGAGCTGCCCAAGGGAAGAAGAGGAATATAACTAGGAAAAGAGCAGTCTGGGACCACCTACAAAGGGCGAGAACACTCTTCAAAAGGTTGTCAAATGCCAAAAGAGCCACTGTTTCTCAACCAAGAGCAAAATTTTAGATGATTTCCCATGGGGTTAGGGCTGCTATCACTGAGAACCTAATCCCCTGTCTCCACCTCTGTCTTCCTATCTTTCCTCCTGGTGTTTACCCACAACAATGCACTCATGACTGTACAAGTGGTTTGAACCACTTTCTCCAGGACAACCAACTCTGAAATGCTTTCCTTCCACCTAACCCACATCCTTCAACAGAAGTCCTTTCTTCAAATCCAAAGGCATAGCCTTGAAGTTATTGGCTAAGGTTCATTATTCATTTGGATTTCAGGAAGATCCTGAGCTTCCAATTCAAGTAATTGAGGTATGAATGACCAATGACTGATACTGTTGCTTTTTTAAAAAGGAATTCACATGAATATCTAATAATTGGCAAAATGTCTACAACAGAATCTTCAGAGCAACAGAATCCTCTAAGTGTCTCCTGACCATTGTCTCCTTACTCGCTCAGCCAGAAGAGTAGAGAACAATTGCTGGGCACCTTATCTTAAAAGGAACTCAACCCCTGACCTCTTGTATCAGTTCAGATGCACAGGGTCTGATTGGTCCTGTCTTCTTGTCACTACCTTCACTGGATAACGGGGATAGATGGATCAATATTCTTAGTCCCTGTTTCTGTCAGATGGACATTGGCATGCACAGACCATCAGGGCATTGTTCTATTTGTGGTGCTTACAAAAGCTTTACTATTCAAACTTTCTCTCAATGAAAGCCCCAGCCTGAGGACCACATTCTCAGTATTGGCTTTAGCCACCAATTCCTGTTAGCCCCTTATACCTTTGTTCTTACCTGCTATCTGATGAAGTTGCAATCCCAAGCTCAACATTAGCAAGAGGAGGAACATCTTCTGTACTTGGTCTGAAATAAACAATTGAAAGTTTCAGGGCCTTATACAGCTTTACTGGGTCTCGTGATTTGGTGATTTGCTCATTCCTGAAAATGGGGAAATGACGTGTAAACAAATCTTTTGGAGAAGGCAATAGACCATGGTGGAGTAGCTGGGAAGAGTAGTTATAGGTTGATTGCCTGGAGCAGAGGGGATGTAGGGTAAGAGGAAGTGAAGCACTCTTTGTCATTCCAAATGAGCTGCTCTTCTTCCTTTTCTGATGGTTCTTTCTCAATATGAGACAATCCTTATGAGCCACCTACACTGCCGGGTATCTGCATCTCTTTGTCTCTCCCGTGAAACCTTCTATAGGTCTTATAGGTCCTTGAAAACCAACCTTGTTTTTTCAAATTAATACTGCACATAATCATCTCTAGCCAGCTCTTAGTTATATACTAAAGAACAGATTTCAGTAAAACAGATTCTCCACAATGCTTGATCCCTTTCCTCCTTACTCCTGAAAACTACTGATCTATTTTTTGTCCCTATCAATTGCTTATTCTGGGCATTTCATATAAATGCAACCATACAATATGTGGCCATTTGTGACTACTTCCTTTTACTGAATATGATGGTTTATCTGTAAACTTTGTTTAGCAGATATTTGTACTTCATTCTTTTTCATGGCTGATGATCTGTTGTATCCTATATCACATTTTGCTTATCCACTTAGCAATTGATGAACATTTGGGTAGTTTTTGCTTGTGGGCTATTTATGAATAATGCTGTTATAAAGAGCAAGTTTTTGTGTGCATGTGCTTTTAATACTCTTGGATATATGTAGGAGTAAAACTGTTGAGTCAAATAGAAACTCTGTGTTTAACTTTTTTGAAGAACTACCAAACTATCAAATATGTGATTTGCAAATACTTTCTACTGTGATTGACTTTTCAGTTTCTCGATGGTATCCTTTGAAATAAAAATGTTTTAATTTAATTTTACAGCACAAATTAATGAAATCCACTTTATCTATTTTTCCTTTTATTACTTCTGCTTTAGGTGTCATATCTAAAAAATCTATTATCTAATCTAAGAGCACAGAAATTTATATTTGCTTACTTCTTTTTTTTTTTTTTTTTTTTGATGGGGTATGTGTACTTGCCAGAGAGACAGAAAGTTAAAAATTGCCCTACCTCCTGCTCCGAGAGGGGTTGGTCCCATGCTGCAATCCCTTCTCCTCCATTCTCCTTTCAGGATTTTTGGCATGCATTCACACATACCTAGCTTGAGTTTTAAGCCACTAGGTCCAGGACTCGAACCACAATTATTATGTGGAAGTCCAGCAATGTACCCATTATACCACCTGCTGGTCCCTATATTTATTTACTTCTAAGAGCTAAATATGTTTTAGTTCTTATATCTGGGTCTTTGATCCATTTTTAGTTAATTTTTGATAGAGTATGAGGTAAGCTCCAAATTTGTTCTTTTGAATGTGGACATCCAGTAGTTCATGTACTATTTGTTAAAGAAACTGTTCTTTCTCCATTGAATTGTCTTGGTACTCTTGCAAAATATCAGTTGACTATAGATGAATGGATTTATTTCTGGACTCCTAATTCTATTTCATTGTATTATATATCTACCCTATGTCAGTACCATGCAGTGTTAATTACTATAGTTTTGTGGTTATGTTTTAAAACTGGGAAGTGTGAGTGTTCCAACTTTATTCCTCTTTTTCAAGATTTTTCTGAGGAAGGAGAGTGGTAATTCTGGTTTTCTTGTGGTTCCATGTGATTTTGAGGATTGGTTTGTTCATTTATGCAAAAAAAATAAAAAAGAAAGAAAGAAAGAAAAATAAAAGACAGCAGAAATTTTGGTAGGAATAGCATTGAATTCGTAGATCCATTTTGTGAATATAGCTGTCCTGACAATACTGTCTTTCAATCCATGAATATAGCATGTCTTTCGATTTATTCAGGTCTTCTACATTTTTAAAGAAATTGGTAACAAAGAAAATTGCTAACAGATTGGATATGTAGTTTGAGAAAAATAGAGAAATCCAGGAAAATTCCTAGGTTTGAGGCTTGAGTCATAAGGGCAATGGAGGTGCTATTTATTCAAAAGGGGAAGATAGGCGAAGAAGATTAGGGACAGGAAACTAAGAGTTGTATCTGGTACATGTTTGGTTTGAAATATCTAATAAACATTCAAGTGGAGTTGTTTAGTAGTCAGTTGGATAATAGGTGGTCCAGAGTTTGGGGGTAGAGATAAAAATTGGAGCATCATCAATGTATGAGTATTAGTTGAAGTCATAGGACTACATGACTGCACCTATACAGAGATAAGGGAAAATATCCACAGATTGATACATGGGATAATCCAACATTTATAGTTCTTTGGGAAGATAGGACACCCTCTCAAAGCAAAGAAGATAGAGAGGAAGTCTAAAAAGGGAAAGGAGAATGTGTATAACAGGTCTCCAAAAAGTTCATGAAAAGTGTGTATATAAGGGACCAGCAGTTAGCGTAATGGCTATGTCGCTGGACTCCCACGTAGTCAATCGCGGTTCGCGTCCTAGACCCGGTGGCTTAAAATTCACGCTGGGTGTGTGTGCGTGCGTGCCCAAGATCCAGAGAGGAGAATGGAGGAGAAGGGATTGCGGTGTGGCCATCCCCCCTGGGGGGTGATTTCTCACTTTCTGTCTCTCTGTCTCTCTCTGTCTGGCGAGCGCACATGCCCTATAACGAAAACCTCTCAAAAAAAAATGTGTATATAACAAAACTATGCATAGATTTCAACTTTTTTTTTTGCACCAAAAGGAACTTCTACACTGTAATTGCACTTTTAAAGGAACTTTTTTGAAGTCCTTTCATATGAGCCAATTTTTAAAATTTTCTGCATTCTGGTGCTATAACATCTTGGAGCCTTGCTAACTTTGAAGGGGCTGCTTCTCCAGACCAGATTTAGCTAATTCCAAGACACAGTAAACAACTTGATCGTTAACATGTCTTTCAAATGCAAAACAACAAGCCCAGGGCTCAGACCTCCCCAAACTTTATTGAGGGCTTTCATATTCCCAGGCATTATCCTCCTGCCCTAATCACCCTGGGGCTAGGTACCAGAAAATTAGGCACTGCCCCTATGTCCTGGAGCCTGCTGAAATTATTCATATTAGCCAACCCTAAATCTGCTTACCCTGCCTCACCCATTCCTTTCTGTGGAAACTACAATAAAGACTCTTACCCACATTTCCCACCTCTCTCTGCCTCTTGGATAACCCTGGTGCTTCTCTGTGTGGCCCCCTGTGGCACTGCATGCCCTGTTCTCTTGGAATGTGTGAGAATAGTAAACTATCTTTTCAATAGTGATCCTCTCCTGCTCTGTTGGCCTTATCATATTTAAATACTAGTAAAACCCTATTTTAAAGAATGCTATAAGGAAGGAGAGATCAGTAGGGCTACAATGCTTCTGAAAGTATGTAGGTCATCGACGATGTTGCCAAACACAGTATCAGTAGATTTGGCGCAGATAAAAACCTGAGTGGGTACAAGAGAGAACAGAAGGAAAGGATGTGGAAATATAGGCAACTCTTTAAAGAAGAGTGTGTGAAAAGGAGAATAGAAATGAAATAGTAGCTAGAGGAAAATGTGAGGTCTATGGTTGGCTGTATTCTTATTTTCAGAATGGAGATATTACAACAGGTAACAATTGTGAATAGAATCAAATGCGTTCCACAGAGAAATGCTCATGGTATATATTAACTGGACCTGAAAGTACTTTTCCTTATTAAAATGAAAAATACATCCATAAGCAATATCATCTTAAGCTGTACCAGCAGGCCTGCACTTGCCACCATTCTTATTTTTGAGCATGAAAGGATGGCATATAACAACGTAGTTTCAGCAACAGAAAGGACTCCTGGTCATACACTGCTGGCTTAAACTTCCCTTTCTTCCTTGCCCATCCAAGGGGACTTTCCTGGAACACTACATCTTTGAGCAAACTGAGGGAAGGCACTGTTAGAAAGGTGCTTTCCAACTAGTAGACCCCTTTCCTATTAATCTTGCTTCTAGGGAAAATAAGCTCCATGAAATGGTTAACAGTTCTGACTCTAAAATCAGAAATATCTGAGTTCAAATCCTGGGTCTACAAATTACTGAACTTTAACACCTTAGACAATTTATGAAGACACTTTATGATTTGTTTTCCTATCATGCCAATGATAATACCTACCTCAAGTCATAATTTTGGGAGTCATTTTAGACCTGCTTATCTCTCATCTTGAAAATCCACGCTACCCCTAGTCCTGTTAATTCTACCTCCAGAATAATTCTTGAATGATGCTCTCATTTCTGAACATCCCACTTCTATTACCATAATCCAGCTGCTCCTCATTTCTCCTTATATTAGCAGTCTCTGCACTGCTGTTTTTACTGTCTAGTCTTGCTTCCCTCTGCTCCATCCTCCACTGGCTGAGATGAAGAACATAAATCTTAGAGTCATCCTCAATTCCTTTCTTCCCTCACCCTGCATCTGATTCATTCACGAACCCCATAAGTTCTTCAAATATATCCAGAATCTGACCATTTCTCATCATCATTTTTGCTTCCAGGTCAGTTGGAGCCATTATTGCTTCTCATGGTGATGAGAAGTCCGATAACTAGACCCTGAGTCTAATGTAGACTTCCTACAGTTGATTGTAAACACAGCAGCTAGGGTGATTCTTTACAAACACAACTCAAAACAACTAAAAAATATCTAACAGTTCATTAATTCTCTCAGAGAAAAATCCAAAGTCCTTCCAATAGCTTACGTTAGGGGGGTCTCTCTGTTTTGAGCTACAAATGGGGTAAGGAGATCATCACCCTGGAGAGGTTTAAGTAAAAGGTCCATGCTGAAGCAAGGGTTTCCATAGGAGGTGAAAAGTCACCCTTTCAACAGTAAGATTATTTACAAAGTTGTCACACAGAAGAATATTTTCACATATAGCTCAAGTCCCTCACCAACCTCATGTAAAAAATCTAGTCAATCTGACAAGATCTCTGCCTACTCGGTTTTTTTAAGAGAACTAAGTTTTCTGAAAGAACAGGTTAATAGAGCCTTTAAAGTGAGGGAGGTATAAATTCTTTTATACCTAGGCAGGTAAGGCCAAAAAGAGTTTATTCAGTGAACTTACAGAGTACATGGCCAAAATTAGCTCATCAAATCATTTAGAGAGCAGTCATGAGTAAAACACCCTACTATGTAAATTAGCATTGTGTTGACTGTTCTCCAGGAGACAAAATGAAAGTATTCAAACAACCATATTATTACCTCTTTAGTCTCCCCTTTTAAAATTCACTTGTGTTTTATAAATAAATATTTACTGTCTGTTTCTGTGGGACTGTTCATTTTCATCTTAATTTTACTAGAGGGGAAAAGAAACTAGAAATCATCAAGTTCTCTAACATCCGAGTGTCCTGGCTAACCCACAGGTAGTAAGCAAAAATTCTTGTGGGTCATTGGACAATGGATGTAATTGCACGAATTACTATATGACCAGTCCTTTCACTAACTCCACTAAGATCCCACTTGGTAAAAGTCTATGTAGTCTTGAAGAATTACTCAGGATTACCTGCTTCATATGTTCTCTTCTGAGTCTCCTAAGCAAATGTTTGTACAACTATTGTACAACTATTGTACCTCTCAGGGTATTTCAGATCCACCTCATATTTAATGGTTTATACTGGCCTTAGCCCTTGCTAGACTTTTAACTCCTACTTTTTTAAATTCTACATAAGAGTTTCTAATATAATTTAATCAAATTCCATCATGAAGTTGTATCTTTCCAGAGAAATCAAGAAAACTTTTGTAATTTTCTGAGGAGAGGTTTGTAAACAGAATATGAGGAAAACTTTTCCAAGAAAAATTTGCATGAGGATCACGAGTCATAGCAGATGCTAGCAGTTTCACTTCTTGGTTGCCATAGGCCTAGTTTCTTACCATTTCTATGGTTGTCTGAAATCTATTTGCAAACTGATAGGTTAAGTAAAATTTGTGGGACTGCAGTAATGTACAGAAACTTTAATTATTTGTTTTCTTTATTTCATTCAAAATATTTACTTGGCATTTACTATGTGCTAAGCTGTAGTACATAGAGGTAAATATGGCACAGATAATGCTTTCAAGGAATTCTCTGGTTTGTAGAATAATTGAGGCATTGACAGTCTATGAAAATCTCAAGAATCAGCAAAACATGCCTTTGTTTTCTCCTTTTTTTGGGAGAGGTTTTTGCTACAGGGCACATGCGCTCTCCAGAAAGACAGAGGGAGACAGAGAGACAGAAAGCGAGAAATCACCCCCCAGGGGGGATGGCCACACCACAATCCCCTCTCCTCCATTCTCCTCTCGGGATCTTGGGCATACACGCACACACGCCCGGCATGAGTCTAAGCCACTGGGTCCAGGACTCAAACTGTGGTGGACTAAGTGGGAATTCAGCGACATAGCCATTATGCTAACTACTGGTCCCTACAAAACATGCCTTTGTTTTTTGTTTGTTTGTTTGTTTTAGAGGTTTTTGCTATAGGGTGTGTGCGCTCTCCAGAAAAACAGAGAGAGACGGAGAGATAGAAAGCAAGAAATCACCCCTCCCCCCCCCGGGGGGGGCCACACTGCAGTCCCTTCTCCTCCATTCTCCTCTCAGGATCTTGGGCACGCACGCACACGTGCCTGGTGTGAGTTTAAGCCACCGGGTCCGGGACTTCAACCATGGTCGGCTACATGGGAGTTCAGCAATACAGCCATTACGCTAACTGCTGGTCCCAAAACATGCCTTTGTTAAGAATAACCGGCATGGGGCTGGCAGGTGGCACAGTGGTTAAGGGCTCTGGACTCCCACATGGCCAATTGTGGTTTGAGTTTCAGACTTGGAGGCTTGCTTTCTCACTTTCTCTCTCTCTCTCACTCTGCCTTTCTCTGCTCAAATTAAAATAAATAAATAAATAAAGTTAAATAAATTAATTCTTTAAAAAAAAAAAGAAAAGAATACTCAGCATGGTTTTGGCCCTGTGATCTGGGGGTTAAGGGAATCAGATCCCATATGGCTGACCACATGGTTTAAGTCCTGAATCCAGCATATTGAAAAACATGCCAGCCACATGTCCAGCAATGGCCCCAAATCCTGTAAGGACGGACAAATAGAGGAGAATGGATTGTGGCATGACCATGTCCCGTTGGAGAGCACTTCCTTTCTCTCCCTCTCTCCGTCATGTGAGTACACATGCCCTCTGGTGAATTTAAAAATAAATAAATCAATAACTATAATAAAGGATTATTTTATTTCTCTTTCCTCTTCTTAAGGGTCTAGAACAACTCTGATCACCTATGAAGACCTAGGTAAATACACACAAAACTGAACTGAAATGGGTGAATTAACCACTGTTTCTGAAACAGTGTCCAAGCAATGAATTAAAATTAACAATTTTTTTAAAGACTTATTTTAACTTTATCTCTTTTATTTATTTATTTTAATTTGACCAGATAGGAACAGAGAGAGAGAAAGAAAGAGAAAGCAAGAAAGCAAGAAAGCAAGCTGCCAGGTTCAGGACTGTGGTCAGCCATGTGAGAATCCAGTGCCCTTAATCATCACACCACCTGCTGGCCCCCAAATTAACAATGTCTTAATAATTTGAATTGGAATGTCTTTGGGCAAGTAATACAAAGTTTGCTCCAGGTCCTTCTACTCTTGTTGTATTGTATTATACTAGCTGTATTTACATATTATTGTTACCTGCCAGTCCCTATAGATGTTTGAGCTTTTAGGAGGATCTCAGAGCCAGGGCTCTGCTTCATGGTTATATGAGTAGTTTTTCAGTATAAGTTTTTGATCTCTAATCCATCTGCTGCATAGGACTACCTGTGGCCTTAAAATACTGTTCTACTCAATTTAATGAGCCATTTGAGTACTAACTACATTTCAATTTTCCAGTCACTAAATGCTGAGCTCCTACTTTTGGCAAGTCTTTATACTGTACTGTGAATTCATAGAACTCATCCAAAAAAGGGCCCCCACCCCTAAAAGACATTATGACATAGTTTAAAAAAAGGTTAAAACTCATATACATGAAAAATAGTAAGAACTGATGTAAAAAGAGTGATAAAATGCAAAAACCCCAGAAGTCAGTTAGAGGCAGGAAGACTTTCCAAAGAGGTGGAACACAAACTGGGCCTTTGAAGTATAGTAGAAGATCTGGAAAGTTGACGCTATTCTAGAGGGCACTGCCAATGATAGAAGCAAAGTCTCAGAGGTGCAAATGCACAGGGGTGTTGACAGGCCAATGAACAGACTAATTTGGCCATAAATTTAAGTTGAAATGAGAATGTCCAGGGCTAATGTCAGGCGGAGCTGCCAATGGGAAGATAAAGACAATCACTCAAAAACTGAGTAACAATACCAAAAGCACGTTTAAAAAATATTAAATCTGATTTTCTTTTTATGAATAGAATTGGAGGCAGGGATGGAATTGAAAGTCAGTCACTCAAATAGTGGGTCATCTATTCATCTAGATATTAGGCCCTAACTTAGGATCAGAAAAAGAAGGCAAAGGGGTGGAAGGAGAAACTTCTTATAAGACAATTGATAAAACAATTGATAATGAATCAGCCACATAGAAGAGCAAAAGAGAAGCAGCAAAACTGATTATGGTTTTAAGGCTAAACCGTCAAGACAATATTGGAGGTGTGAGGTGGAGGTTGGAGGATATAAGATGAAGAGTTAACTTTAGAAAGAAGATAATGAGCCAGATTTGAGTCATAAAGTAATGGAAAACATGACAGAAAAATGTAGGTCTAGAGTTTGGGACATTTTAGGGCTAGAAATAAAGATGAATAAAGAAGTTATGTTATAGATATGTTAGCTGTTATTGGGAAATGAATGAGCTGTCTCAGGGGAAGAATATAAAAAGAGAGATTTTAAAAAGGTCTGAACTCAAGAATGACCTTAAATTTGAAGAGAGGACCAGCAAAGAAGGCAGAGAGAGATAAGTGCTTTGAAGGATATGAGAAGCTCTGTCATAGCAGCATCTCTAAGCCAATGGAGGAAAGTCCCCCAATACAGGGGTGGTTAATAACAGAGAAGTTGCAAAGAAATCTGCCCATAGGCATGTTTGAGACAGCAGAAAACCATCAGTGGTTACTGGAGATAAATAACCTTTCAGATTCCTTTATCCACTGTGGGATTCTGTAAGTTGATCTGAAGGTAAGGGAGCCCAGATGCAGTAGAGCAAGATCAGAACTCAGTGACCTCTCTATAAGGTAACTCAAGTATACAACAATTATGGCATGTAGCATATTTGGATGTCAGCACATTGAACAAAAATGGTATACAGCAATTTATGGGTAGCTGACCAATCCCTTGTAAAGCAAACTGACTCTGAAGTATGACCCAGAGGACATTTGCATTGTCTGCTTCTCAAATCAACCCCAAACTGCCCCATTCATATTACACAAACATTGTGGTTCCAGTGAACTGCAGTTCATCAAATAAAATTCCACAAGCACCCAGTGGACAAGTGTGTGTGCTACCAGGCACTGTGTAAGGTAGGTGGGATTCAGAGGGCCTTAACAGTGTGGTCTTTGTCTCCAAAGTCCAGTTCAAAGGAATGGCTTACAGTTAGGAGAAATCTGAGAAGGCATTGTGAAGTGGCAGACAAAGAAAAGCAAGAGCAAGACTCATCAGTATGGTAATGAAGGAGAATAGACCGGGTTCTGAGTAGCAAAGTAGCTACAGCAATATTGTTCACAGAATATTAGGCTTAGATGGGAGCTTGGAGAGAATCAGGTCAATTAATATTCGACTCCTGATACTACTGTCTCATTATTGCTCATATAAAACATTCTTGCTCTGGGGAACCAGCAGTTAGCATAATGGCTATGTCGCTGGACTCGCACGTAGTCGACCGCGGTTCACGTCCTGGACCCGGTGGCTTAAAACTCACGCCGGGCACGTGTGCGTGTGTGCCCAAGATCCTGAGAGGAGAATGGAGGAGAAGGGATTGCGGCGTGACCATCCCCCCTGGGGGGTGATTTCTCGCTTTCTGTCTCTGTCTCTGTCTGTCTGGCGAGCGCACGCGCCCTATAGCGAAAGCCTCTCCAAAAAAAAAAAAAAAAAACTAGGTTAAAAACATTCTTGCTCTGCAGTTTGGCAGTTTGTATTATCATTCCTTTCCACAGAGCCTTGGAACATCAGGGTTAGAACAACTTCCAGTTAATAGGCAATCTGTTGCTTCACTCTCCACCTCCACTCCCTTCCACAGGACTCCACTGCCCTCTCTCATCTGAAAGGAAACTTCAAAAAATTCAGAAAATGCATATAACAACAAAACTATGCATGGATTTAAAAATTTTTTGCACCAAAATAAACTTGTACTTTCATTTTTTTACAAACTTTTAAATGTTTCTTTCTTCATAATATGTGTACTCAGGTGGTGAGCAGTAAATAGCAATAATTACAGTTTTCTTTAATTTTACTATCCTTTCTCTGATTGTTGTATATATAAAAATAAGCCTTTAATAGTCACCAGATCATGTGTTTGCCAAATAATGATGATTTCTGAGAGTTAATGAACAAATGTTTTTATTCCTAAAGCTGACTCTGAGAGCATAGTGGTAAACACAGGCCAGCCTGGTGTTGACTGCCTGCTGAAGAAAAAAAATCACAAACAGATGTCAGTTGCAGGAAAACACATTTTGAAGTTTTTACCCATTAACCTTCTTAGCTCAGAGACAATCTCAAGAATAGTGAAATTTTTCTACGCTGCACATTTTTGGTGCAGAAAATATCTCACCTTATAGAACAGCACTACAACAGAGGGCATGAGGACAAGGGACAGAAATCCCGCTATTTGGGCAACAGGAGGAAACTAGCTTTTTTGAGCCCCTAAGCACCAATTCTTAGGCAGTTTCTCCTGACTCAAATGTGGTAGAGAGAAGGCACACCCACACTCCCCCACTGTGGCAGCCTCGTAGCAGCCTATAACACAAACCCTCAATGTATGAGAAAATCTCAACCCACTCGGTACTCACATGGGTGCTTGGCACAGCTCCTCAGGCCAAGAAGCAAAAGAAAAGGCAACAAACAGTTGCTGTTTGTGTGAGAGTCCCTTATAGAAGCCAACAAAATTAACAGCTAAAACCAAAACCAAAACCATAAACAAGCAGTAGCTCCAACCCAGGATTTTTTTTATTTTTTTCTTCTTTTCTTTATTTTCTCCCCAGGGGCTGTTTGTGCTCTCCAGAAACAGAAAGGGAGAGAAAGAAAGCGCCCCCCAATGGAGTATGATCACACTGCAATCCCTTCTCCATTTCTCCAAAATCCCTTTGGGATTGTGCAAAGGCACATCCACATGCCTGGTGTATTTTTCAAGTCACTGGGGTCAGGACTCATGACCATGTGAGATCTTCCTCCCTTAACCACTAGGCCACTGGCTGGCCCCAGGATTTCTTCTAGAGGGGACATACAAGGATGGGTAACACAAATATCATCAGAATTTGGGGTTAAACTATATCAGCAAGAGAAGAAAAGGTGTGGTCATCCAGCTCAGGCTTTCCTGTAACATGAAGGTCATTTAAAACAGAACTGCTTCTGAGGAACTGATAGAAGCCAAGCCTATTGGGAAATTTGGGTTTTGCTTTCAGCATCACTTCTCTGCATGCAGGTAGCTGGTGCATACTCAGAGGCATACCAGCAGGACCAAGCTAGGTGCTGGGAACTTCATCAGATTCCTAGGGCTCCTATATCAACTCACCCCAGACTGGGTGCTCAACACAACAGATCTTTATTCTCTCACTGTTCTGGAATCTCAGTGTTTAAATCAAGGTATCACAAGACCACACTCCCTCAGAAAGGCAAGAATGTTTCCCTGGCTCTTCCTTGTTTCCTCTTCCTAGCTTCCTCTCCAGCAGCTCCCAGCAATCCTTGTCATTCCTTGGCTTCTAGCTGCATTATTCCAATCTATCTTTACATGACGTCTTTCCCTGTGTGTTTCTCTGTATGTCCTCTCCTCTTCTTTTAAGGACATAGCCACTGGGTTAGCACTGGCATAGTCCAGCATAACCACATCTAAACTAATTACATTTCAAAGACCCTATTTCCAAATATGGTCACATTCTGAGATTCCAGATAGATACACTTTGGAGGAGAGAGGAGCTATTCAACCCTCTATAGTACCTCATTTAATTCTCAGAGCAACTAAATACCATTAGATCCATTTTACACACGTGAAAACAGAGTCAAGATAAAGCAAGGTTTCCTTAGCTACATGACTGTATTTGAAGTCAGGCCTCTGTGGCTCTGCCATTCCACGAAGCAGTTAGTGGTGAGATTAAAACCAGGTGGGAAGAGGCCACCTGAGAGCAGATCTGGATGACCAATTCCCATCCTACTCCCTCCCTATTCCTCTTGGGTTCATAAGGGTGGAATCGACAGAGATGGGGCCTGAACTCTCAGGATAGTTTTCGGAGCCACATTTCTCTAATTCTATTTGTTCTCTCTCCATTCCTTACCTCTAAGCCTTCCCTGCCTTCTTGTTTTTCTTCTTCTGAGCCAGAAAACTAATTCTAATTGTTCTCTAATTCTATTTGTTCTCTCTCCATTCCTTACCTCTAAGCCTTCCCTGCCTTCTTGTTTTTCTTCTGACAAAGCAGGGCTCTCTTCTCCTACTCATTTTGCATACTCTTTGCATATCAACCTTTAAACAAGAAAGAATGAATGTTATAGTGCAACAAATAGAAGTGACTGCCTAGACCACAAGGATAGAGGCTAGCTGTGGTTCTGGTCATGTGGTTTGAGTGGGTATTGCCATGCTCTAACATGACTCTCCTTCCCTGGCCACACAGTGACTGACTGTGGAAGGATAAAGTGCCCCCTGAATAGCTCTGAGAGTTCAGTATATATGAAGTCCAAGCTCGCCACCCTGACCCCACCAGAATTCCTGTCCCTCTTTAGGACTGAAGTACTCTCAACTCTTTCCATCCCCCTCTCTTCAGAAAGCTTCCTCTGGCTCAGCTCACCTCTCCTCTCCATTCTCCTTTGGGCTGCTCAGCTTTGTTTCTCCACATTTTTAGGTTTGGGAATACAAAGACTCATCTTGGAGCAAGGGAAGGCCCAGGTATTTTCTAATGGGGCCCAAATAAATTCAACGTAATGCATCAGCACATTATCCTGCCTTATAAATCTGTATGCCTAAAAATATACTAGAGAGGTAGATACCAAAGAGTTAAGAGGGTATTTTGGGATGGAGGACTCCCAGGTCATTTTTTATTTGTTTGTTTCTTCTTTTTTACTTACATTTTCTTTTCAAATAATTATTTATTTTATTTGTTCATTCACTTATTTTAAAATTTGACCAGAAAGGGACGCAGATGGAGGGAGAGAGGGAAAGTGAGAAAACAAGCCACTAGGTCTAAGACTCAAACCGCTGTCTACCATGTGGGAGTGTCTAGCATCTTAACCATCATGCCACCTGCTGATCCCTAGAAATAATTTTTTAAAAATCAGTAATGGAGGATATAGTTAGAGCATTGAAAAATAACAAGATAATGTTTTAAGAACTTAGCAAAGAGCTTATGTAAGTTTCTAATTTAAAAAAATATATATTTTTTTGAGAAATTTTTGCTAGAGGGCATGTGCATTCACCAGAAAGACAGAAAACCAAGTTTATCACGAGTGTGGTAACAGGGAGTGATATCTAACCTCTTCACTTGAAAATGTATACAGGGGGTTCCTGGATGGGGAGAAAGTCATAAGCAGCTGGGGACAGAGAGAGGAGGAGTCCACATGGAAGCAGCCCGAAAATGAGCCTCCCTATGTCATAGTCAACCAAGGCCTGTAGGCCGGCCACTCAGTCAGACTATAAGCTGCGCACTTGCTCTCTACCTGCTCAGTTAGGCCTGGTCTCCAAGTGACAGGAGGAAATGTTTGAATTGAAGTTCTGGCCACTGAGATACTTTTTGTTTTTGGACAGATGGCAGTCTAGGTTTAGCTCATTTACAGAGAAAAACTTCCCAAACTAAAGTGTAATGGGTTTATACTGGGCATTAATTAAATAATTTTCCTTCCTCAGTTTCCCCTAACCCATGTTACTGAATAATAAAGAACTATTTGGGAAAATAGCTCCTGCAGGGTCAACTTTAAGTAAGGCCTAAGCCCTCCAGTGGTCTTTCAGAGCAAGTGGTAGGAGGCAAGAAATGAGAAGGGAGTGGGATGGGAGAGACTGAACTGGCCCACTGGACTTCAGCACTGATAAATTAAAAGAGGAAGACATGAGAGACAGGGGGAAGGTTTGGAGAGCCTAGAGAGAATGTATATAGTCCTATTTCTCTCTCATTTATGGGGAGAGGGAGAGAGTGATGAACACATATCCCTGATGTCTGAGAGTCTGTCACACAGAAATGAACATCTGCTTCTTGCCTGAAGTTTCTGAAGGTGAAAGTTCACTTGGTGTCTCAAACCCAGAAGGTGTGAAGGGCTATAGGATTATGGACAAAGAAGATAGAGGCATTCCCTCATTCCAGGCCCCTGAGTCCTTAGGGATTATCACAGATGCCAACAATTACTATGGCTTCAGGCAATGCAGGACAGAAAGAATCCAGAGCAATGGGAGTCTGGCCTTTATCAGAGACCACTGACAGGAGACTGAACCAAACTGAGAATGAGGACATTTCAGTCCCTCACTTTAAGACAGAAGGGGCACAAATTTAGCCTATTTTTGAGAGAAGGAGAGGGATTTGAAAAAGATACAATGTTAGAATTTTAAATTGGACTATCTCTTTCAGTTCTTTGAAATGTTAAACATAGAGTTACAGTATGACCCAGTATTCCACTCCTGGGTATGTACCTAAGAGAAATGAAAGTATATATATCCACACAAGAATATCTACACAAATGTTCCTAACAGCAGCATTTTGCATAACGGTCACAAAGTGGAAACAACCAGTCCAGAAATTGATGAATTGGGAAATAAAATGTAATGTGCAATGTGTCCACACAATGCAAAACAATCCAGCTTTAAAAAAGAATGAAGTACTTATAGATAATGCGACATGGGTCAACTTTAAAAACGTTGCGCTATATGAAAGAAGCCAGTCACAAAGACCATTTCGCGTATAATCCCAGTTACATGAAATGCCTCAAGGGGTAAATATATAGAAACAGAAAACAATTGATGGTTGCTTAAGACTGGAAGGTCTGAGGGGAAGTAGAGAGATGACCGCTAAAAGGTACAGGATTTCATTTTAGGATGATGAACATGTCTTAAAATTGTAGTATTGGTTGCACAATCTGCATGTACTGAAAACCATTGAAAAGTATACTTTAAATGGCGAGTTGCATAGTATGTGAATTTTATCTCCAGAGCTGCTAGAAAACATGGATCTAGGCTAAGTTCATGTAAGTGACCTGCAAATTATGAAACTGGACTGAGATATGATGAAGGCTACTCACTACCAACAGGCTAGGAGGGTCTGACGGACTACTACTGGCAACAGCTAAGAGATAAATTTCTCTCCTCAATCAAATTAGTGTCATAAGTATAGGCAGGACCCAAAACCCATCAGAAACGAGATAGCACCAGCCCAAGCTGCTGTCCTTGGCCACGTCTTAAGGTATGCAGAGTCTCTCTCCCCTCGGTTGCTGATTTTCTCTGCACATACCATCTGTGAAACCTTGCTAGTTCTTTTCATTCTTTCCCTCTACTCAGAACGTCCTATCTCTTCTTAGTGGCTTTTGCTGTCCCCACACTGAACCTGGCCCATCATAGAGTCCCGTGGCTTCCTGGCCCTTCAGTATCAGGTCTGCCACCTGGTCTTGAGAATCTGATTAGCCAATTCAGCCTTGAAGCCAGTCCTGTGCCAGGTCAACCAGCCTATATGTCAACTCTTCTTTAGCAGTTGTAGAAGGTGGGCCACAGCAAATGAAACTAGCTTCCTCAGATGACCTTTTGGCGGGCAGAAAGCAGGGAGGTTTCTCTCAGACAAGGGACAGGCTTGAAACTTGACAAAAGAAATGGAAGGGAGAAAGGCAGACACTTCTGATTAAGGCTTAGGCCTGGATAACGATCCTAGGCTGCAGTTATCATTTGGCTACTTGGAAGGGGCTCTGCACTTCCAGCAGCTTTTCTGGTTAAGGGTCTTGGTCAGATTCAGGTCCTGTCCCTATTCAAGGTAAAAGATACCTTTGTGTCTCAGGGCACCTTCCTTCTCTAGAAAGTGCCACAGACTGTAACATTGGCCCCTGATAGCCATATGAACCACACTTTCTACCCCCTACAGACATTCGACTCCAAAGAATCAGATTCTTTTTCCTGGGCATTTGAGGTAGATCTAAGAGATAGTTAGTTACTTATCTCATGTGAAAGAAAGTACAGAATATAAAAGTGGGGGCTGGGATCAGCATATGGTGTAATGGTTATGTCAATGGACTTCCATATAGTTGACTGTGGTTTGAGTCCTGGACCTAGCGACTTAAACTCACTCCAGGCACATGTGTGGGTGTGCCCCAAATCCTGAGAATGGAGGAGAAGAGATTGTGGTGTGGTCATCCCCCCTAGGGGATGATTTCTTGCTTTCTGTCTCTCTGGTGAGCGCATGTGCCTTATAGCAAAAAAGACTCTCACCAAAAAATAAAGTGGGGGCTAATGTGTGCATGTGTATGTGTGTGTGTGGGGGGGGTTGGGTGGGGGAGGAGTCATCTCCATGCACTAACCTAGAGAAGCTCTTAGAGAGAGACAGAAGAAACAGTTGGGAGAGACAGCCCTGCCTGGATTGCTGATCCTTGTTTTAGTTGTGGTCCCAGCCTCAGGTTTAGCTAGATGTCTGTATGCACTTATGAAATTAGCTCCAATGGGTCTCTGATGCATCAGACAATTTGAATGGGACAGAGGAGCAGAGTACTGAAACCTCTGCTGCATGCTGACCCTAGCCTGAGTTCATTTGTAAGGTAGTGAGGGATAAAGGACAAGAAAGACCTAAGAAACTAAGCAATCTAGTTCTTTCTCAAAGTCTTCTGTTTTCCTGGTTCTGGCTTTGGGAAGCCTAAGGGAGGCCAGACTATTGAAGGTGTGCTGTTAAGAGGAGCCTGGTGTAGCCCCTTGCACCTAGGAACAGAGAGACCTCAAGAGCCAGCTGGTTCTCCCAGGGATTACCTAACCAGGGCTGCTCAGAGCCACCATGTTCCTAGAGCTAATGTCAGGAGGGAATTAATTGCTGAAACTGGGCCTACATCTTTTGGCCTTAAGGCCTGAAAAAACAGAAAAGTGCAGGAACCAAGTGTAGACTTCTGAATTTAGACTTGGGTAAAGGAAATCAAAGTGAAATGGTGATAGGATGACTAATCTATTCAGATACAATCAAGAATGTGAGAGGAGACAACTGACTCATACTTTAGGGTCAGGTCAGTGGGTGCATGTCAGAATCTCCTGGGGAACTTTAAAAACATAGGGGTGCCTGGGCACTACCCCAGACCTCCAGATTCAAAATCTTCAGGGGGTTGAGTCCAGGAATCTCCATTTTTCAAAATCTATCACATGGTTCTGAAGTACCAGCCCTGCTCTAATCGGTGGATCTTATTAGGGTTTCCCTGGGTTTGATGATGTTGGTGACAGCAATCTTTGAAGAAAGGTGAACAAGAGGGAGAAAAAGAACATGAGAATCCAGAAACAAACGTGAGCTATTTCAAGATTTGGCTTACATCTGTCCATACTTCTTGGATTTTCTTTCACTAAGAAGAGCTGATGGGCCAGCCAGGCATGGTGGTTAAGGCAACTGGATCCCACATGGCTGCTTGTATGGCTCAAGTCCTGGACCCTAAGCTTGAAAAACATACTGGGCATGTGTGTGTGCTTGCTTAAAATCTCAAGAGGAGAATGGAGAAGAAAGCGTTACAGTGTAGTCATCTCCCCTGGGCAGTGATCTCTCTCTCTCTCTCTGTCCTCTCTCCCACTCTCTCTCTTTCTCCAGTGAGCATGTGTATCCTCTGGCAAAACTTAAAAAAAGTCAGGGGAGGAGACTCCTGGCCCCTTTTCCTTAAGTGGCATGTTAAAAACTAGAGACTTCTTTATTTAATGAACATTGTGCTAGGTATGCTACAAAACAAAAACAAGACATTAAGAAATTAATATGAGAGTGTTGCTTTCCCTACCTATTACTCTGGAATCATAAGGCTGCATGATTGTAATTTCTGCTTATTCACTCAATAAAGGATGCTTATTAACTGAATAACATTATGTTCCAGGCACTGAGGATATAGAGGGGCTCATGTCTAGGTGAGAGAAATGACAAATGAACAGAATCGTCACAGAGAGTGGTAAATGCAAGGACAGCCTGCTCAGATGAGTTACCCACTGGAGGCCACTGTGTCTCCCAGCCTGAAATGGGATGTATGTCATGAAGGTGGGGGCAGTGGAAGTGCCAAAATAGGAAAAGCTACTAGGTCCAGATATGGAATCAAGAGGAACTAATTAATTCTAAGTTGAGTAACCTTAGAAAGCTCCCTTGTTTTACAAAAGAGAAAACTGAGGCTTAGAGAGGTTAAGTAAATAGTTAACAGTGGGAGACTGAACAGTAGAGGGAAGAGGACAGAGTCCTAGCTCCCCACTGGCAGAAGCCACCTATGCCTTCTCTACTCCCTTCATCATCCTTCACACCTTCT
This sequence comes from Tupaia belangeri chinensis, assembly GCF_000334495.1. Classification (NCBI taxonomy): domain Eukaryota; kingdom Metazoa; phylum Chordata; class Mammalia; order Scandentia; family Tupaiidae; genus Tupaia; species Tupaia belangeri. Next base: position 524,600 of record NW_006159849.1, read on the forward strand.
CAGACCTCAGCACCTTGTCCTTGTCCCTTGCAGACAGGGAGCAGGTGAGCTGAATGCACAGCAGTACAGGGTTCATGCCTGGAGACTCTGGAAGCAGTCCTCTAAATCTCTGTTTTACCAGCCTTCAACATTAAACAAATGACTTCCTCTTTTCATGCCTATTTCATTATATGCAAAAGGGGAATCATAAAAGACCTGTCCCATAGGGTGTTTGTGCAAATTAAATGAGCTGACGCATGAAAAGTGCTTGAACAGGGCCCGCTGACCCATGGCAAGTGTTCAATAAATATTAATTATATATACTCTTAAACTACGATGGGGTTTCAATAAGCTCAACATATGTTGAAAATGTCATAAGGCAAAATACATTTACTACATCTAATGTATCAAACATCATTGCTCAGCCCAGTGTATCTTAAATGTGCTCAGAACACTTACATTAGCTAACAGCTGGGCAAAATCACCTAATACAGAGCTCCTGTTATAACAAAATGTTGAATAGCTTATGTAAGCGGTTGAATACTGTACTGAAAGTGAAAAATAGAATGCAAATCTTATTTTAGGCAAAACTCATTGTCGGCTTTTTGAAACAAAACAATTGGCAGCCAGCACCATCATAAAGTCAGGAAATCTAAAGTCAACCCATCAACAAGATCCATTTATATTTTATTCTTATGCTATTACTTGGTTGGTGTGGCCACCCCAAGATCACATTCTCAGACCATGATTAGATTAGCTAATAATTTCCCTCCAAAATTAAAATGAAAAAAGTTAATTTTTTCCAGAGTACAAAATAACACATTGTATCAATGTAAACTATTTTTGAAAAAAAAAAAAAAGTAAAAATTAAAAAATAAAGAAAGTAAAGATTACCCAAATGCCCAAGCCCATGGATAATTGTTGTATTTTGGCGAACATAATTCTCTATATCTCTTTGGACAAGTCTATGTGAATGCAATTTTAATAAGTGTTATTATATCAGAATACAGTTCAGTGAACTGCATTTATCACTCATCAAAGATATCCTGGGCTTTTTTCCTTGTTAATAATTATAGATCCCATGATTATTTGTAAAGACCAAGAATATATTGTTGTATGGACATGCCACAGTTTATTTAAGGCATCTCCTAATGATGGCCATTTAGGCTCCAGTGCTGTTGATAGGACAAAACAATGACACCATTAATGCCCCTTGCCCCCACACACAATTGCCTCTGATCCCTGGACTGATTATTTCCTTGGAACAAATAGCTGTAAGTGGATCAAAGGGTATATACCTGAAGACATGTCCTGAATAGAGTAACTTCTATTGGAGAATACAGATTGACTAATTTACCAAACACAAGTTTGGTAAAACTTGTGTTGACATGTCTTTTGCAACAAATCAGGACCTATCTGTGGCAGGGCATCTAGACTGAAGGCCAGTTTCTGGGAGGGCAAATATTTGGAGGCTGTCCCTGCCCACAGGTTTTAAACATGCTACAAGACTAACAGGTAACTTTTCAGGCCTCAACAGGGACCCTATGGGAGAATTTACTAACCTCTTCACTATACCACCAGTGCCCTACAATTTCTCCAAATTTATGGCTTTTCTAGGAAATCAGTTAGGGAAGTTCAATTGGCTAAAAAATGTCACGTAATTTTGGGGAACCTTCTGAGGGTATAATGTCCAATGGTCTTTTCCTTTAATTAGGCTTGGGACAGATTTTTCCAGGCTTCAAACTTTAGCACCCAACAGTGATCCTAAGCATTTTCCTTAGTAAATGAAGCTGGGATGTGAAGTAGCAAACAAAAGTGGTAACCAGGAGATCAACCAGCTTCTACTGCCTAGAGAGTAGAAAAGGATGAATAGAAGGGGGCTGGATGGTGGCGCAGCAGTAAAAACAATGCTCTGTAAAGCAGACCCACACGGGAAAGGTGCTGGTTTGTGTCTGAGACTTCCCTAAGTATCCCAGACACATGTGTGCTCATGATCAGAGCTGAGTGAAGCTGGGTGTGAATTACAGAATCAAGACACTGTTGGGGTGCTGTATCTCTGTCATTCTATCTCTTTGTCTCACTCATGGAATGAACAAATAAATAAACCTTAAGAATAAACACTTTATAAAAAGATGCATATAGGGTAAGTAGGAAATGGTCATAGGATGGACTACATCAAGGCTTGGTTAACTCAGGCTGGCACTTTTCCAATTGGAGAAGGGAGAGCAGGACCGTGTAACCCAAGCCAGAGGTCAGCCAGTGTGGACTGAAACCTCTCTTCCTGATTACCTTAAACGTAGCTCTGGGATAGAACAACCCCATTGTACAGGCTTAGGTGGGTGAAGCGTGACCAGGAAGGAGTAATGGGAACATGCAGTCTACTACAGTTTTTATTACTCCTAACTGAAGAGAAAAGCAGTACTGAGCAAATAGTCATGGAGGTCTAAATGTGGCAAGTGCTTTATTTATCTTAACCCATTAAACTCTCACAACAACCAGAGGAGGCAAATAATTTCCTTGTTCCCATTTTATAAATAGGGAAACTGAAGCACAGAGAGGGTAGACAATTTCCTGAAGGTTGCACATTGAGACAATGGGAAAACTGAGATTTAACACTCATAATCTGACTCTGGATTTTATTTATCATAGTTTCTCTTTATTATTGTAATGGCTGTGCTAATGAGCATCTATTATTAATTCCATTTTGAACCAAACAGTTCTAAGATAAACAAGAAAAAAACATACATATGTACATACACACACACACACACACACACACATACACAAGTATATATGTCAGGGGTAACTCTACAGAAGCTAATGGGATCAATCATGAGCAGGCCAATCAAAGTGAAACCTCTTAAGAGTGACCAAAACCTCCTTAAACAAAAGATTGAATGGAGCTCCACCTGGATTGGGATGGGGACCTACGTTATCTTTAGGGACAGAACAACAGGCATTTGAGCTAAGAGTTTTGTGATTATCTGACACTGACATGTTCTGTATTAAAAGGAGAATGTATGGCCAGGAGGCAGTGCAGAGGTTAAGGCCCCTGGATCCCACATGGCTGGCTACAACATTGAGTCCTGGTTCTAGTGACTTGAGAAACATGCCAGGTATGTGTGCCGGTGTGCCCAAAATCCAGAGACAATGGAGGAGAAGGGATTACGGGCTGACCATCCCCCCTGAAGGGTGCTTTCTCACTTTCCCTCTCTCCCTCTCTGTCTTTTTCCAGCGAGTACACGTGTGCTATGGTAAAAAAATAAACAAAGTAGAATGTATGCAGGCATTTTTTGTTTTTACTCTGTCAACTCCAGGCCCTTTACTTTCCCTTCCCTTTTCTTCTACTGCAACTGCTGTGTATCTAAGAGATTTACACATTACTGTTCTCTCTGGTATGTACATATTCCGTGTGTGTGTCTGTGTGTGTGTCTATGTGTGTGGATGTATCATATATACAGAATTTCTCTTCACAGATTGTTAATTTTCTTTTTTTTTCTTCTTTTTGATTTGCCAGAAAGCGTGAGCGCTCACTGGAGAGAAACAGAGAGAGAAAGAGAAAAGGAGAGAGAGAGAGAGAGGCAGGGGATGTGAGAAAGCACTCATGGGGGATGGTCACACTGCAATCCCCTCTCCAGAGATTTTGGGCATGCATGCGCACACGCTCATCATGTTTTTCAAGCTACCCAAGTCTGAGACTTGAATCACGCATTTGCCTGTGTGGGATCTAGCTCACATAATCACCAGCCACAGGCAGGCTTCAAATTGTTAATTTTTAAAAAATGTCATCAAGTCATCTGATTTAATAAACATTTCACTCCATGCAATATGTCCAAGTTCATGAAATTATGACCTCACTCTTCAGAAAAACAGTTGGGTCAGATGAGATTCCTAAGACTGCCAGAGGTTCAGGCAAGAGGCTTGAGCCATGATATGATATACTATAGAATGAAGAGACAGGGATGTCCAGGGAAGTGACCGAAGAGTGAAGAGAGTCAGAAAGCCATTGTGCAGTGAACAGGGAGGGCTGATCTGGAGAGGGAGCATAGTGTGTATCGATTAGTATATACAACAACTAGGATATCCACTACCTGTAATATTCACACCAGGTAGTCAACCTCCCTTTTCCTCGAGCAAGGGATTTTAAGCAAAACCATACTTGAACTTACACAAGCTCATTCACAAAAGACCTTTGTTATAGTTTCTTTTTGATAGGAGTGTGTGTGTGTGTGTGTGTGTGTGTGTGTATGCACAAGCATATGTGTGTACTCATTTTCAGTGACATCTTGAATTTCAAACCAGAGCATTCTCATAATCATCCTGACCTTTGAGGAAATAACCCCTGCTTACTTCACTTTACTCACAATCACCCCTCAGTTCCTGTCATAGCCGCCAAACTCAAGGCTTTTCTGATTCTGTCCACAAAATTTTCCAGCATCTCTTTTTCACATAATCCAGGAAAAATATCAAAGAAAACTTTTTTTCTGAGCTTTTTGACTTACATTCATCATTTGTTCTTAGTAGCCATTTGGGTTTTCTGGCTCTATTGTACTTTCTCTAAAAGTCCCAACTATCTCCACATCTTACTCCTTTTGATCAAAGGAAATAGCAATCTTCCTGAGAACAGTAAGAACATTTCTTCTTTCCAGGTAACGTAATAAAACTATTTGGGGGTAAAAAACAAAACCAAAAATCTATATCCTAGGATTTTAGGACTCCAGGATGCCAGAAAGAACTTACGCTGTTTACAAGGGTCTGTAACCTGTAACATCCAATAAAAGCAGAGATGAAAAGTAGGGTTAGAAAAGTGAGGGGAATAATAATATTGTCAAAAGAACAGAGTTTCTTTGTCTCCCTGGGCATAGCCAGGAAGTCAGGCTTGCTGTCAGGATCCATGGGTTTGCAACAGTTAAGCCGTCATCAGAGTTTCCAAGCTCATGACACACGTGAGCCAGCTGCTCTCCGACTTCCATGCATTTTTGGTGCTTCCTCTGCACTGCACCAACAGTGATCTCATAACACAAGCTGGATTCATCACTGCCTTAATTAAAATCTTCAGCTACTTCCCGTGGCATTTGGAACAGAATCTGACTTTATCATAGCCCTCAAGAGCCTGCCTGACAAGTTTCCTGGTGTCATTTTCTGCCTTTCTCCCCCTCGCTCATCACTCTCTACTCAGCCTGGCTTCCTTTCTATCCCTTGAACTAGATAAACTCAACATCACCTCAAAGCTTCTGTGCACATTATTCCTTCTGTTGGGAGTATACCAACTCTGTATCGCTAGCTCAGTCTAAATTACATCTTTTTGAAGAAGACCTTGTCCTACCCATCTTGTTTTATTTTAAAAATGTATGTATATATATATATATATATGTGTGTGTGTGTGTGTGTTTATTCTGAGAGAGAGAGGGAGGGAGATACCCACAACACTACACTCCATCCCCAGCTTCGCAACACTATACTCCATTCTCTAGACCAGTCTGTGCACATGGGCCCAGTGTACACGGGATAGTGCCCATATGGGTTCAGTTATGCGTCCTTTGCACTACCGTCTGGCCCATGCACCCATCCTGCTTAGTGCTGATTCCAGCTCTGTTGTCATTTAGCTTGGCCTCCTACTAATTGGTATTTTGAACTTTTATAGTCACTCATAATGATATATTTCCACATCTACCCTCCAGCACTCAACTAGAATGTAAGTTCCATGAGGGCAGGAACCATGTGTCTTTCGTTCTTTTTTTTTAATCTTCATTATCAAGCTGGAATCTTGATATGTAGTAAATGCTCAGTAAATATTAGTTGAATGAAAGAATAAAATAGGCTCTAAGCTTTCTAAGCCAATCTTGGATAGTTAAATATTTCCAAGATAGGGGGTCAACCTAAGCAACTTGTCATTTGGGGAAACACAACTATTTTGTCATTAAGGTCCATGGAAATTTTTTCCTAATATTTTATTTATTTTTTTATTTTTTGGAGAGGTTTTTGCTATACAGCGTGTGCGCTCACCAGAAAGACAGCGAGAGACAGAGCGACAGCAAGCGAGAAATAACCCCCCAGGGGGGTTGGCCACACCGCAATCCCTTCTCCTCCATTCTCCTCTTGGGATCTTGGGCACACACGCACACGCTCCCGGCATGAGTTTAAGCCACTGCATCCAGGACTCAAACCGCGGTCGACTACATCGGAGTTCAGCGACATAGCCATTATGTTAACGGCTGGTTCCCCTAGTATTTTTAGAAAGCACACTGTGTGGCCCAGCAGGTGGCCTTGTGGTTAAGGTGTTGGCGTCCCATATGTCCAACTGCAGTTCAAGTCTTACACCTGGTGGCTTGAGACTCATGCTGGGCACATGTGTATGTGTGCCCAAAATCCCAGGAGAAGAATGGAGAAGGACTATGGTGTGCCCATCCTCCCTGGAATGTGATTTCTCACTCTACTCCCATCCCACCCCCCAGAAAGTATATATGCCCTATAGCAAAAAACTCTCTAAATAAGCAAAGAAAGAAAGAAAGAAAAGAAAAAAAGAAAGCACTACTTAGTGAAATGGACTCTGCACTAATATTCTCAGACTATACTCAATAACCAGTTCCAAAATGTTGTTTAATTAAAATAACCTCAATAGGGACCAGCAGATGGTGTAATGGTTATATTGCTGGACTCCCACATGGCCGACCATGGTTTGAGTCCTGGATCTGATGGCTTCAAACTCACTCTGGGCGCATGTGCATACATGGCCAAATTCCTGAGAAGAGAATGGAAGAGAAGGGATTATGGTGTGGCCAACCCTCTGGGGGGGAGGGGTGATTTCTTGCTTTCTGTTTCTTTGTCTCTCTGGTGAGCACACATGTACTGTAGCAAAACTCTCTAAAGAAAAAGAAAAAAGATAGGGAAATAAAGCCAGTTGTAGTGGCATAGTGATAATATAACACTGATGCGAGGCCAAATGGGAAGGTCTCAAGTTCATATCTTGAGATCTCCTTGTGCATGGCAGGCACATGTGCCTGTGATCCTACTGACTGAGGCTGGGGGGGCGGGGGAGTGGATTATGGCATAGAGACCTGTTGGGAGTATCTGTCTGTCTCTCTCTCTTACCCTGTCTCCCTTTTTCATGGAATAAACAAAGAAGTAAACATTTTTTTAAAAGATGGGGAACCATAAACAGAGAAGTTAAGTAATTAATCAAGGTCAGATAATAGGAAGAGGAAGAGCCAGAATTCAAACCCAGACAGGCTAATTCTAGAGTCCATTTCACAATCATTTTACTATTCTATTTCTTTGATAGAGTTTTGTTAAACTCTTTGTTGAATAAATAAATCCAACTTTAGTCTTTTACACATGTTTATGTTTCGTAGACCATGTGAAGTACTTTGACATTTGTCATGAATTATTTGGGGTCACTAAGATATTGTCTCTTAATCAATCTTTGGTATGTGTGGGTCTACCAGTGTAATTAATCATGGGTGGATCATTATCTCTGGGTTTCTTTTGTTTCATCAGACTTTTTAATAGGGAGATGGAGAAAGTGGTAATAGAGTATGAGTAGGTGTATATGTGGAGACTTGTACAACATATTATCTGCATGGTGGGGAAATATACCCATTTATTTTTCTAGCACATAAATCCATATACCATAGTCTTAAAAAAGACTAAAGTTTGGTTTATTTAGTTATTCTGTTCCTATGTCAACAGAGTACAATACAGTCCTAGAGGATGTTTTGATATTTAAAGTTGAATGGTCTAACTGAATTAATAAATGTACAAAAAAAAAATAGTCTCATTACTATAGTAAGGTTCTTTGATGATTTGTCAGATATGAAACCCAGACCCGTCTGGCTATATCATGCGTATATGTGTCCCATACCATTACTTTGTCATCTTTGTGGCTCCTATGGGTGTTACTTACACCTGTTTAGACCCAGAGGAGTAAGGACATTTTTATAAGGTACAACTTATGTGTGGTGTGCGGGCTAAATCTCGTTTATGACTTGTTTTTGGAAGTAAAGTTTCGCTGAAACAGAGCCACACTCATTTGTTTTGTATTATATTCCATATGGCTGCTTTTGCACCACAAAGGCAGAATTGAGTAACTGTAACAGAGACCACATGGCCTGAAATATTTACTATCTGGACCTTTACCAAAAAAATTTGCCCACATGTGTTATAAGGTACTAAAAAGAAGGAAGGATAAGGGATAGTTGGGGGTCAGATTATGTAAATTTTTTGGATAGTATCTTACTATGTCTTGATCTTCCTGCCTCCCTTTAGTTTCCCAAATAGTTGGAACTACAGGCATATGCCACTGTTTCTGGTTTTTAGGGTAAGCTAGGAAGAGTACCAGGCCTCCCATGTGGCCCTGGCCTGTTCAGTAGCACTGTCTGTCAGTGCACACTATTGCAGCTGACCTAACCATGGGGAGGATCTCAAATGAAAAGGCCAAGGTCTTCACTTTTTATCCTTTAGTCGGAATAAAGCCTCCTAGGCCTTCTGGAACAAGAAAGTGCTATGATGACAGGAATGTGTTAGGGCTTCGTTATAAATGTTGAAAAAATGGAGATAAAAAAACGAAAGGCAGGGCCACAGTTAAGATGTGGCTGAAAGTATTCTAAGGCAGGTAGGATCTAGAACAGACACTACTTGACTATTCTCTTGCATTCTGACCCCATCTTCTATGGTGACAAAACCCTAATTTTGTTTGGATATCCTTTCCCATGTGATCCAGGAGATGATCTCATCTATGGCTCCAGGGTAAATCCTTTACAGCAATTGTTTTAGGTATATGACCTGATTCTGGCCAATGAGAAGTGAGGCATAGTCTGCTGAATATAACCTGGACTTGCCATAGCTAACTAGTTAACAGTTTGGGACAACCCACCAGTAGGATGGGACCAAGAGAATGATGAGAAACAGAGACAGAGCCATTCTATCTGTACATTTCTTGTTTTATGAGATAATAATCTTCCTTATTGCTTAAGCCCATGTGAACATCCTGATATAAAACCTAAGAAAGTACAGTAACAATAAATTCACCAAAAAAAGGAACTGGAACAAGCAATTCTATGAACAGGGATTAAGTCTATAGTGAAGTTACACCATGGGGAGAGAGATGAATAAAAGTTGGCCCTGAGGTTTTAGCTCTGGTGACTGGGAACTTGATAAACCATGAACAGAATGGGGAAATAATGGGCATGGCCCACAAGTCTCTAGACAAGTCACAGCCTAGTAAGTGAGCCAATCTGAAGCCAACAGACACCACAACAGGGTATCTGCTTTGCATCTTGCTTCATGACTATACTCCTAGTCTGTGAGTTTGAGGTACTATAAAGCCTTACAACATACTGGTTCTGGCCAAACATCCTAGGAAGGCACAGTTATATACAATGTTCATTTTTTTTATTATAGATGTTTAACACAGTAGAAAGGGCACTGCATTTTAAAACAGTATGCTTTATAGTGATCATCACAACTTCAAGCATTATCCCAGCCCTAAAAGGAATATTTGAATTCATTAATACTATTTTTAAATAATTATTTATTTAATTAATTCATTAATTAAAAAAATTTTCTATAGGGCATGTGCACTCACCATAGAGAGAAAGAGAAAGAAAAAGAAAGCTGCCAGGTCTGGTACTTGAACCACAGTTGTCCATGTGGGAGTCCAGCACCCCAACCACCACACTACCTGCTGGTCCCCCATTAATACTAGTTTAACAAATTTAAAAACATAGAAACAAATGAGCTGATCAATGTAATAGAACAGAGTCCATAAACAGATAGAGATACGTAGGTAAATAGGTGGATGGATGGATGGATATAGATATAAATATAGTTACCTGGTTTATGATACAAGTGACACTATAATACACTGAGGGAAAGAATGGTTTTTCCAATAAATGGTAGAGGAACAACTGGATATCTATGTGAAACAATATATTTTGGCCCAATATCACCAACATGCAAAATATTAATTCCAAAAATATTACAGATATAAATGTGAAAGATAAAATGATAGTGATTAGGAGAAAACATGGAAATCTTTATGACCTTGAAGAAGGCAAAGTTTGCTGAAATAAACACAAAAACGTGCTAGTCATAGGAAAATCACTGGTAAATTGGACTATGCAAAATTAAGAACTTCTGTTCATCAAAAGACCCCATTAAAAAAGGGAATATGGTTGGGACCAGCAGTTAGCATAATGGCTATGTCACTGGACTCCTACGTAGTTGACTGCGGTTCCAGGCCCAGACCTGGAGGCTTACATGCCAGGTGCATGTGTGTGCATGCCCAAGGTCCCAAGAGGAGAATGGAAGAGAACAGATTGCGACGTGGCCATCTCCCCTGGGGAGTGATTTCTCGCTTTCTATCTCTCTGTCTCTCTCTGTCTTTCTGGCGAGTGTAGGCGCTCCATAGCAAAAACCTCTCCAAAAAAAGAAAAAAAAAGGGAATATGGCTAGACAGTGGTACAGTGGTAATATAATGTCTGCAATGCTGAACCCACAAGAGTAAATCCTAGGTTCGTGTCCACAGGCCTTCCTATACACACAGGATATACCCGTGTATGCCCATCATGCAGCCTGGCTATGGGTGTATTGTGGCATGAAGACCCTGTCAGAGATACCTCTCTTCTCTCTCTCTCTCAGAAAAAAAAAAATATATATATATAAATAAACTTTTAAAAAAGAGCAGGAGGGATCAGCAGTTGGTGTAATGGTTATGTCGCTGGACTCCCACGTAGTCAACCACGGTTTGAGTTCCAGACCCGGTGGCTTAAACTCACGCCAGGTGCATGTGCGTGTGTGCCCAAGATCCCAAGAGGAGAATGGAGGAGAAGGGGTTGCAGTGTGGCCATCCCCCCTGGGCCGTGATTTCTCACTTTCTTTTTCTCTCTTTCTCTCTGTCTGTCTTTCTGGCGAGTGCACGTGCTCTATAGTAAAAACTTCTCAAAAAAAAAAAACAAAGCAAAACAAACAAACAAAAACAAAAAATGAGCAGGAATAGACAACCTACACAATGGGAGGAGGTATTTTCAATTTATGTATTTCACAAAGGATTTTATATTTGTCTGTTACTGCATTGCTAACAGAAATACCTGAGATACAGTGATTTATAAAGAAATAGAGGGTTGGCCTGTAGCACAGTGGTTAAATACTGTGACTATGGAGCTGGATCTCACATGGATGACCATGGTTTGAATCAAAGCTCCAGTGTCTTGAAAAATAAGCCTTCATGTATGTGTGCATGCTCCAAATCCAGACAATATAGAGAAATGAGGGAAAAGGGTTGTGGTGTGACCATGTCCTATTAGGGGTTGCTTTACCTTTCTGGTGAGCACACACACCCTCTGGCAATTAATAAAAAGAAGGAAGGAAGGAAAGAAGAAAGGAAGGAAGGAAGGAGAGAAAGAGAAAGAGAGAAAGAGGAAGAAAAAGCTGGAGCAGGAGAAAGAAAAGAAAAGAAAAGGAGAGAAGTGAAAAGAAAAGAAAAGAAAAGAAAGAAAAAAAGAAAAAGAGAAGAGAAGAGAAAAGGAAAGAAAAAAAGAAGGAAAGAAGGAAGGAAAAAGAAAAAAGAGAAAAAGAGGAAGGAAGGAAGAAAAAAGAAAAAAAGAAAGAAAAAGAAATAGGGGTTATCTGATTTATGGTTCTAGTGGCTGAAAAGTTCAAAGGCATAGGGCTGGCATTAGGCCAGTCTACATCACAACACGGCTGACAGAAGCACAGAAGACATTGGGTGCACACAGAGGAAAGTGATGGCTATCTTCTTTTTATAACAGCCCATTCTTGTAAGAAGAACTAACTCCTCACAAGAACTAGAGTTCACTCAATCTTTTGAGAGACAGCATTAATCCATTCATGAGGCCAATGCTTCCATGATCTAATTACCTCCCACTAGGCCCCACTGCGTCCCAACACCATTGCATTGGGGACCAGATTCCAAAACATTAATCTGTGGGGGACAAACCATTAGCCAAACCATGCAGATTTTTATTTAGAATCTGTTAATAATTTCTACAAGATTAAAAAGATAGAAAATCTAATAGAAAATTGGGTAAAATATTTGAAAAGACATTTTATAAAAGTTTATTGCCCATGACCAATAAACATGTGAAAAGAGCTCAGCTTCATTAGTCATCAGGATAATGCAAATTAAAATAATAATGTGATTATCTCAATATACTGACCAGAATGCCAGAAATGAAAAAAACAGAAAACACCAAATATTGGTAAGAATTTGCAACAACTAGGGTTTTCTACAATGCTGGTGGGGATGCAAATTGGTACTTTTTGCAGCAACCTCATACTGTGACTCAGAAATTCAATTCTTTTGTATATATTAGCCATTCAATAACTGTGCTACCAGGTATAGACCAAACAGAAAATTAGTTCAAAGATTCATCAAGGGACTCATACATTAGGTTATCAGTAGCAGCATTAGTCAAATTAGCTCTCATTGCCTAGAACACAAAAGTATCCAGGCAAATAAACATTATATAGCTTTTGGAATTGTCCAGCCCTGGGAGGTATCAGCATAGTGCACTGTCCCAATGGTACTAAACTGAACTCTCTTCATTAACATGACTCAAATGATTATTCCAGCGAGGTATAGTATAGAGCAGTGATCCCCAATCTTTTTGGCACCAGAGACCAGTTTTGTGGAAGACAACTTTTCTACAGCTCAGCCACCGGGTTGGATTAGATGATTCAAGTGCATTACATTTATTGTGTACTTTGTTTCTATTATTATTACATTGTAATATATAATAAAATATACAGTTCACCATAATGCAGTATTTGCAGCCACTCCCCAGCACTAACATCATAGCCTCAGCTCTACCTCAGATCATCAGGCATTGATTGTCAGAAGGAGCGCACAACTTAGATCTCTTGTATGTGCAGTTCATAAAAGGGTTAGAACTCCTATGAGACTCTAATGCTGCCGCTCATCTGACAGGAGGCAGAGCTCAGGAGGTAATGCAAATGATGGTGAGTGGCTGTAAATACAGATGGAGCTTTGCTTGCTGGCCTGCCTCTCACCTCCAGCAGTGTGGCCTGGTTCCTAAAAACATCGGTCTGTGGCCCAGGGTATTGGGGATCCATGGTGTAGCTCTACACTATGGCTCTGAAGTCAAATAGTGTTCACGTCTTGGAGTCATACCTTATTAGCAGTATGACTTTAGGCAAGTCACTTAAAGTTTCCATACCTCCATTTCTTATCTGTCAAAAAGAGATGATAATAACAATATTTTCCTGTTTCAGGGTTCTCAGAAGACTAAATGAATTAATACATATAAAACACTAAGGACACTGTCCAGCATGTAGTAATAACTGGAAAAAAAACTTAGTTAATACTATTTATTAAATATCTTCTATGTGTTTTAGTGCTGTGAAATATCATCAAGACAAATGGAACTGAGAAAAATGCCATACTTGGATTAGAATCAATGAGGCATCAAACTACCTGAGCTAACTTATAAAGGTTTGATCAAATATAACTCAAGTGGTAGGGAATGTGCAGGTTGAGTTCAAGCTACTTTAATTATTTTCTGGTACTTCAGTACTTTGTGTGTGTGTGTGTGTGTGTGTGTGTGTGGTTTCTTTCTTTTTTTTTTTTTAAGGTTTTTGGCCATAGGGTGCATGTGCTCCCCAGAGACAGCAGAGACAGAGAGGGAAAGTGAGATATCACCTTCCAGAGGGAGATGACCACACTACAATCCCTTCTCCTCTATTCTCTGTAGGGATTTAGGTCACTTGTGTAGATGCCCCTGATGTGATTTTCAAGCCATCGGGTCTGGGACTTGAATTGTGGTCAACCATGTGGGAATCCAGCACCTTAACCACCATACCACCTGTTGCCCCATGTCTGTATTTCCGACAAATGTGTTTGTTTCATTTTGTTTTTGGAGGAGGAGGAGCAATGCCCATAAATCATGAGAATATATTTATTTCAATCTTTTGTTTTTAAAAACAAGGTGGACGTCTGAGTCATCTCTGTGTTCTCCACAATGCTTTGTGGATACAGGAGGCATTCAATAATTCTTTAATAAAAAGGATAAGGTATCAGTTATGGTGTACTCACTTCTGTGTAGTTAGAAACCAAGCCAGATCATTGTTTTGTTTTCAATTTGACTAAAGAATAGACAGAAATATTTAACTTGAGGTATAAAAAGAGGAATTGCTTTACATTAGAAAGCTATTCTGAAATTGACAAAAAATGAAGTATCTTTCTTAAAAATAAAAGAAAACATGGTTTATCCAAAAACAAACATTTACTAAATTGCCCTAAATGTTATGTTATCCTATCCTAAGTAACTTTGTCTTTATAGTAGCTCAACATGAGGTACCCAAATGACTCAAGAAGAAATTGATGCCAGAGTTTTAAATGTGCAATTTGAAAAAGGAAAAACATTCTACTTAAATTTGTACCATTATGAAAAGTTCCAAAATGATTAATGATTGCCTTTAGCATAGATCTTCAACCTGGCACTTTAATTCACAATTATTTTGATTTTAAGCTATGTAGGAAAATTAAACACTTTAATATTTTCAACTTTTTTAGTTTTAAAAAGTCTTAAATAAAATTTTTAATTGAGTAAGTTTTTTTTTTTGAGAGAGAGAGATTTTTGCTTAGGGTGTGTGCACTTACCACAAAGACAGAGAGAGACAGAGAGACAAAGAGCGAGAAATCACCCCCCAGGGAGATGGCCACACCGCAATCCCTTCTCCTTCATTCTTCTCTTAGGATCCTGGGCACGCACGCACACACACCTGGCATGAGTTTAAGCCACCGTTCCAGGACTCGAACTGCAGTCAACTACATGGGAGTCTGGCAACATAGCCACTATGCCAACTGCTGGTCCCATTAAAAAAGTTTTTAAGTCATCCATAACAATAATAATCTGCCTAGATTTATCGCTCTTAGATCTTAAAATAATTTAATAAACCAATTTTTGGAATCAATAGTATCAGTACAAAAATTTATTGTGAGCTTCCTCAGCACCAGGCATTGTGGTAAGCACTTTAGTTATGCTGCCTTATTTAGTCCTTCCCCCCATCTTATCCACAAGCAAGTAGACTCAGTGAAGTTAAGTTACATACCTGAGGTTGGAGTTCTGGACCTTGTGTCTGGCTAACTCAAGGTCTTCAATGCATTTTCCCACTTTTTCTAAGTCTATGGACATTTTTCAATACGGCTAGACTTTCTTTCTTTCATAGTTACCTAGAATGAAGCAATTTAGAAGATGAGTTTTCTGATAAGTACAAAATTTTTTTTTGCATTTTTCTCCCAGATACTGGAATTATTTTAATCAAGTTTTTAAGTCCCCAATTATCTTCAAATTCTTTGGAAGAGATCATTTTATTTGTTCTCCTATACATGAGCATTCACAACTGACCATGAGCTTGCTAAGTCACTTGTGTCCAAAAAGAAGAGACAGTTGACAGGTGAAGCCTGCTCTGTTATTTTCTGTTGGTGATGTCAGTTGTTGTTTTCATGTAGGCTAGATGTGCCATTTTCAATTCTTATGACAACAACTTTCTTCTAATCAGTTTCAGTTATGTAAATTCGTTGTCTATTAACTTCTCCATGACAAAAGCTTTTTGTGTCTTGTCAAAGACTGAATGCTTAATCTTAAGGCAAGCAGTCAAAGTTTCCCATGAAGAACCCAAGATGCTAAGTTGGGAAGCCTGGATTGGGGGTTTCTGGTAGTCATTAATAGCCCCAAAATGCTGACTGAAACCCCAACTCTCAGTTATGCAAATATTTCACTGTCTAAGGTATATTAAAACCAGTTATCAGCTGGATAAGTGTAAGTTGCGATCGTTCTTCCAAGTTTTTCTAAGGCCCAGATGTCTTGGTAATTTCATGTCTATGGAAGTACAAACAATGAGCTGATTTTGCCTTCTTTGTTTTCTTATACAATATTGTTTGCCTTCGTTTTCTTATACAATATTGTTTATATCATACAGATCCAAACTCATATATATATATATATATATATTTAATTTCCCATAAGTATATTTTTTTCAGAGAGCAGTATCCCCAACAGGGTCCTCACACTGTGATCCATTCAGAGTCTCAGCTGGCCTGTATCATGGGTATGTGAACCTGGTGTGCTCAGGGAAATCCCAAGACGCAAACCCAAGACCTTTCCCATGTGATCTAGTTGTCTTATTAGTGTACCACTGCCTGGACCCCTGCTCCCACATATAAAAGCTTGTCCTATAAGTGAGGCTAGCCAAAACAGCAAAAAATTAAACCAAATAAAATTATTCAATTTAGTGGGCTTAAGTTCAGAGTGAAATTGGGACGGGGGTGGATGAATTTGGTTGTTTGAACT
Organism: Tupaia belangeri chinensis; assembly: GCF_000334495.1. Taxonomy (NCBI): domain Eukaryota; kingdom Metazoa; phylum Chordata; class Mammalia; order Scandentia; family Tupaiidae; genus Tupaia; species Tupaia belangeri. The sequence goes on from NW_006159849.1 coordinate 540,910, forward strand.
CCCTTACATTTATATTTGGCTTTAAACATTAATGAAAGTTATAACTTCCTTAAAAGTGTATGAGTCCATGGAAGTGTATGAGTGCATGTAATTGTGCTCAGACTTACAATAAAAATTTTATTGGGGCCAACAGATGGCATAGCAGTTACGTTGCTGGACTTCCACTTGGTCGACCACAGTTCAAGTCCTGGACTCAGTGGCTTGAATCTCATGCCAGGTGCATGTGTGCTTAATATCCCAGGAGGAGAAAGAAGAAGGGATTGCGGCATCGCCATCCCCCCAGAGGGTGATTTCTCACTTTCCCTCTCACTGTCTCTGTCTCTTTCTCTCTCTGTCAAGTGTATGCACCCTAAAGCAAAAACCTCTAAAAAAAAGTTGCAATTTATTTATTTGGAATGGGTAACATGGTCATATGGTTCAAAATAAAAAGGCACAAAATTTTTTAACAGCAAAATTTTCCCACTAGTTACCCAATTTGCTGCCCTAGAGGCAAGCAATTTTATCAGTTTTTCAGGCATCTTTCTACATATACTTAAGGAAACAAATATGCATCTATAGCTTTTCAAATTCAAAAAGTACAAAATTTATATGTGGAAAGATTATATAGTGTACAAAATATGCAAATTAAGTGTATATAGTACTCTTACTATGTACCCAGTACACAAATTAAGAGTTCATAGCATGTTCTATATATAATTAATATAATGTACAATGTGTAGTATACTGTATTCTTTGTTCTATATCTTTTTCTTTTCTTTTCTTTTCTTTTAAATTACCAGGGGGGATGTGTTCTAGTCAGAGAGTGACAGAGAGGGGGAAGCTTATGACCCATTTTCAGGCTAATTTTTCTATAGTACAGACCACTCCATATCACAAAATTCCAGCAAGAACCAAGACTCATTCTCTATTTTCATCCCAAAAAGTGAGATATTTTGATGCACATTTTTATTCTTTGATTGTCCAAGAGTTGGCATGAAGCATTGCTGCAAAGATACTATATACTAAGGCTAGCCTGTGGTGAGGTAGTTAAGATGACTGGATCCCACATGGCTGACTTGACAGTTCAAGTCCAGGACACAGTGTCTTGAAAAACATGGCAGGTTTGTGTGTGTGTGCATGCTCAAAATCCCAAAAGGAAGGAGAAATGGAGGAGAAGGGATTGTAGCATTTCCATTTCCCATGGGGAGGATGTGCTTTCTCACCTTCTCTGTTTCTCTTTCTGTGTCCAGCAAGCATATGCACCATCTGGGATATTAAAAAAACAAAACAAAACAAAACAAAAAACTATTCTTTTGTAAATATCTAGAATCTGACATATAAGCAAGGACTCCAAAAAGTCTGTGGAAATATTAAAGTACAAGTTTATTCTGATGCAATAATTTTTGAAACTTACAGATTTTTATTCATAATATGCACTTTCAATGAACTTTTTGAAGACTCCTTGAATTCTTAAAAATAGCCATCATCATCCTTTGAGAGTATCTTATTCAGAGAAACAGTCAAAATTCTCTTTAAACTGAATTTGACGACAAAGTAATCACACTGGAAGACATATTAAGAGGTCTATATTTCTTCTAATGGTAAGAGTTGTTATATTTGTTTTAAAACTATAGATCTTTTTATATTCCCACAGGGTACTAGACCCTAATCCTCGACTTGCTTAGTTCTAGGTTTCTCACTTCCTTGTGAAAATCTGATTATTGAAATATATTTTTATATGCACTTGCCTACACATCCATGTTTACAGATCTGAGAAGAGTACTTTCTTAAAGGAAAGCCCCTTTGTTTCCCTGTGGTTCTCTTAAGTTCCACTTTTTCTCTCCCACCCTCTCTCCCTCAGATCTTCAATTTAAATGATAGAATCTTCATTATTCTTTGGTATTGTCTGAAAAGAAACTACTGAGTGAGAGACAGTATATCTTTTCAATAGGGTTCTGACAGTGTTGCAATGATAACACAACTGGACTCACATGGAAAGTTTCAGGTTCTCATCTTGAAGCCTATTTTCACACACCCAGGGCATAATGTGTTCTATATGTAATATGTGCCCTTGATCCAGGCTGGCTGAGGCTGAGGATGGATCATAGTGTGAAGAGTCTGTTGGGCACCTGTCTCTCTCTCTCTGTTTCTCTCTGTCTCATGAAAGAGGAAAATGAATAAACTTTGAAAAATATTTTTGCAATCAATTATTTTTAAGAAATAAAATTATTTTAATTTGTTCATCATGCAGGATTGAAAAGAATACTGTTAAACACAGAAGTTACCAAAAAAAAAAAAAAAAAAAGAATGAGCATGGGGGTTGTAGATATTTCAAGTAACTTTCTTCACAGGTATGTTAAACCGGGAGTGTTTATGTGAAACAATAGACGGCAATAAAAGAGACATGCTTGTATACTATGGAAGAAAATAAATAATACTTTATTAAATTAAGGCCAGTACAAATAGAATAAAATATAAAATTAGAGATTGTCTCTGCCTATGTCATTTATAGTAAAACACAAAAGGGATAAAGTGCCTTAAAAATCCAACACAACAAGAACGAATGCTTAAAGTGCCTTAATAAATTCAACACCACGAGGTGTTAAGACGTAGAGGTGTAGTGAATAGACTCAATGTCTTGGTTAACCAGAAGCCTTCCTGTACTTCACACAAAGGACATTGTCACACAAATTACTGTACAAGTGAACAAACAATCAGGTAACAAAAAAAAAGGAATTCTGTTGGAGATTCTGTTTCTTTAGCCTGATGTGTTCAGCAAAGTAAAGAAGATTTTCCTTGTCACTGATCCCAGCAAATGACCAAGAAGAAAAACTCGGACCTCCTGAGAGGACTTCAGAATGTCAAAGTCTCTGGAAAGTGACGTCTTTAAAGGCTTGTGTAGTGAAGATAGCTGGTGGCATTCAAGGGTCAAGCCCAGCAAATAGGCCTTTTCTGCCACAAATGAGGGATTAAGGCAATAAGCATTCAAGATACACCACTGGAATTTCCAGAAAGAACATGTAATTCTTCAAGTACAGCATCAAAGAGAGGTTTATACTTAAGAGAAAACAGATAGAAAGTGCCAGACATGACTCTTCACACAGTTAATAATAAGGTTGCCCTTTAGAACTAGACTGGCTCTGTGTACACCAGAGAACATTAAGAAATGTTTAAGTATACCCAACTCTCTCTGAACACATCAAACAGCCACCTAGAGTGTCCCCACACACTGGCAACATTTCTAGACTTTCCTTTGCACACCATCATTCTCCTCCAACACATTATGCTATGACACAGCACTAAGTTATAATAATAATTTTTTTATCAATTTCCTCATTATACTATGAATTCCCTAAGAGAAATTACTTTTTCTTGCTAACATCTATAGACTCAATACTTAGCAAAGTGATCACTATGTGAAGAACTTAATAGATTTTGAAAGACTAAGTCCCTTAAAGTAAAACAGTACAGCTGTAAATTGTATTCTCCATCTGAGCTCTGCTATGTATTTAATAGCTTAAGCAAGTTTAATTTCTCTGCTTCCTTAGATGCTAAAATGGGTATAAAAATAATGGTTACCAGTACAGGATGGTTAAAGGGATGAAAGTAGATTATGTGAGTAGGGTACCATATACTTACTGGGTCATAGGAAAAGTCAAGACATATTCCATTTTTCTATGCAAAAGTGTGTCCTGACTTTTCTGATGACCCAATAGTTATAAAGGTGATATTTAAATGAAACAGATGTTGCAAAAGAGACTTGAGGTCTGAGAATAAGATCATTCCTATCAACAGAAGTACCAACAGGTTAAATAGGATAAGATCCTATAAAAATCAATGGTTTGTTTTCTATGCTTCCTATTTTTACCAGTAGTTATGAAGGGTACCAAGCACCTCACAAACACTATAGTTTTTTTTCCCCCACCTAACTTGTTTGAATGTTTCCTCACAAATGGTGAAAAATACTAATGTACAGATAAGGAACAGTCATAATGTACCCAACATTATAAATATAGAATAATAAATTTAAAACGTTTTTCTGGTTTAAAAAATAAAATCTGGTAGTCAATGCAACCCATCATGTCTCTGCATTCCTGGTGGTGGTGTCCTGTATCCATTTTTCTAGATCCTCCACGTCTGGCTTGTCTTCCTTTCATCTGCTCAATCAAAGGTCTAGGGAGTCCCCCAAGGTCACCCCAATTTCCTCTATCAAAGCCACCTTGGACCATGCTCCAGCCAGCACAGTAGCCATCTCTGTCACCACCATGACCACCTCTGAACATTCCACTGGGACTACTGTGTCCATGAGGTTTCCTCTGCCTCCCCTATGCCATTAGGACTGCCTTTGCCATGATAATTACCTAGGGGTAGAAGGTGGCAGGAGAAAGCCTTCAGCCTTCTGGGCCTTAATACTGGTTGCATTCTGTTCTCCAAGAATAGTTCCAGTTTTCACCACCTGGGTTGGGACACTGCTAGTTTCAGCTTGGTGCTGGATATTTCTTCTCTTAGAAACCTTGGGGTCCTCTTAGAGGAAAACCCCCTCTGTCTCCTCTATGGCCTCACATGACCCCTTGGGCAACCTGGACTTCCATGAAGTGGTGGTGCCCCCAAAGGGTGGCATTCTACTCCATGTGCTATTCATTAAAGGTTTCTTCTGAGACAGAGAGACTTTAAGTTTGGTCCTTTGAAAATCTCTCCCATCAAACCACTCCACAGCATCCTTGGCAACGAGTGGCGTCTTCAGTGGACTTCATCACATACTTCATTACCCACACATTTGTGCTTTCCTGTTTCCTTGTCCAAGTAAATATGGATCATGGGTTACCCAGTTTTCCTGCTCATTATAACCACTCCATACTGCTTAAAGAAGTCTGGCAAATCATCTAGAGTCACATTGTTATTTAATCCTTGCACATAAATTGCACAATCATTAGAGTCTTCATCCAGATCTATAGGCAAGCCTAGACCAAGATCTGATCGTTCATCCATGGGTACACTAGGCTTATTGAAGCCACCTTGCTCTCCAGCACTGCCCATTCCACCGTATCCTCCTCCCTACCCATCTCTGCTCATGTCTCCACAATCAATCCCCCTCTGCTCTTGCCCAAGTTTTCAGGGCTTCTCTTGTTCTGGTTCTCTGCTGGTCCAAAAAAATCTTCCAGACTACAGTCCATAAACACCCATGCTACTAGGGTGGTCCTGTTGGAATGAACTCTGCTGCCTGAAGTTGTTGTTCTGTTGGCTATATTGACTGTAGGAAATAGTTTGGGAGTGAGTAACCAGTGAAAGGCTACTGCCCATAGCTGCTTTGTTGAGTATTGCTACTCTGCTGTTCACAGCTGCTCAGTTGCCCATAGGAGTTCTGCTGCGAGTAATTACTAGTCGGCTGTGTAGAGGAATAGCTGGTAGGAAGATAGGATAGAGGTGTGGTGGTGAGTGGCTGCACGGGGTAGTTCTCAGGTATCTGGAGATAACTAGTTGTTTTGTCCATATCCTAGGTTGGGCTGATTGAAAACTCCTGTGCTAGATTGACATTTACCAGTCTCAGGAGGCTTGTTATCATCTTTTAGTCTTGCAGGTATGGTGGCTGCAGGATACTGTCCACAGGCCCTAAGCAGGCTGAGTGCCATTTGCTGACTGAGCTAAGGAGGCCTGGGTAGTGGTGGTATCATAAGTGCCAGTGCTATATTCCCGGACAGGCTGGCTATCACCTGCGGGGCAGCTGTAATAGTATAACCAGTAGGAGGCTGTCCATAAGAAGTTGCAAAAGTGGTCTGCCATAGGTTGCAGAGATCTGAGCCTAGGTATAGCTGACATCAGTGGGCTGTCCATAGGTTCCACAGCTTTGTTGCCCATATGTCTGGGTGGACTGTGCACGTCCTTGAGTAAACTGGGTGCTTTAAGCACTGTAGCCCTGCTGGCTGCAACTTGGCTGTTGTTACTATGACCTGTGGATGCCATTTTATCTCCTTCCTCTCTGAGCTCTCAACATCTGTTTCCCTCTCACTTTCTCTCTAGGTACCGCACTGCCACAAATTCTAAAGGTTTTAAGATGTGAACAAGTCTTTGAAGGCAAGTCTAATTTGGTAACAAAGTTTTAACATCTATTGCAATGTATCTTTAAAAGCAATTATTCACAACCACACTCACATGACAAGATCTCTTAGACTCTATAAATAAATAAAAACAACTCATACTTAAATATTTAACACTTGCACTCTCAGACACACAGAAGACAACTGGAAATACTGAGTGGAGGAAAAAGGCACTTCTCAAGAACTGACCATTAGATCAGGGATTCTCAACCCGCTTTTCTAGGATGAGCGACGGATGATTTGCTTGGAGGCTCAGAAGTATTCTTTCTCCCTTTCACATGCATTGACAAGTCTCTTGGTCATTTTGATGTACCAAGGTTTCCTTGTGGGTTCCCTTTCCTATCCATCTTTCTTTGTGCTCCTCTTTTTCCTTTCCCAGGTTCTGTTTTCAGACTTTTAAAATCCTATATTATCTGCATCCTATGGGCCCATTCATTCTGGTGATGCTTAGCCCTGATGAACTCCCAAACCACAGGCTGAGAATCCCTACTTGAAGATCAGAAATTTCAATGCTAGATTATGTCTCCTCGGACTGCATATCTGAAAAGTAATAACAGTATATTAATTTCACAGAGGAGACATTTGGAAAAAAGTAACAAAAACTAATAGGAAACAATTCATATTCACTAGATAATACAATAAATGTATAGTAAGACAAAGAGGCAGATTATGTTTGTGCCCAAATACTCTTATAATAGAAAGGATGATGAACCACCCTGGTTTGTCCAGGACTGTCCTGGCTTTAAGTGGAAAGTTTGAAATCCTAAGAAACTTCTCATCCTGAGTGAATTGGGAGAGCTGGCTCCCTATGATGACTCGAACAACATTTACTCATTAGCTTTATAACACAAATGAATGCTGTGGCCCACCTCATGAAATCTGTTTAAGCCTGTCCAAGTTGACTAGACTACTTTAAACTTGGGCTCATTGTTAAGTCTGGTTTCTAATGACATTAAGAATTAGAAATCTTGGGACCAACAGATGGCATAATGGTTACATTGCTGGACTCCCATGTAGTTGACCACACTTCAAGTTCTAGACCTGGCGGATTAAAACTCAAGCCAGGTACATGTGCGCCCAATATCCCCAAAAGAGGATGGAGGAGAAGGGATTGTGGTGTGGACATTCCCCATGGGGGATTTTTCACTCTCTGTCTCCGTCTCTCTGGCGAGCACACATGCCCTATAGCAACAATCTCTCTAAAAAAAGAATTAGAAATCTTAATATAACTTTTTTCTTAGGTCAGTCACCTGGGGGAGGTTTTTCTGTGCTTAACAGATGTAGATATTTGTAGCAAAATGGATTTAAGCAGATAGCTTAAAAGGTAAGTTCCATGATCATGAAATTCTTACCATTTTGTTTCTTTGAGTTTGTATTTTGGATGCCACAGTTCTCCACATCCATCATTCTCACTTGAGAAAGAGAAAATTTTTAGATTTTCATATAGCACAACTACATATCCCACACGGTATCTTGAATTTAAATTATAGCTTCCTATAAAACATGCTTAATCCCTTGCAAAGTATGGTGGACTTCTTTCTTCCACTGGTCCCAACACTGAAGATTTATTAATTTAATAGTTTAGGAAACATTCTTTTGCTCCTAAAATTTTCTTTAGCAGTATTTACTAAGTAGATCATACTTTGGGGGTACTCTACTGGTTTTCTTTTGTTTTCTGAGAGATTTTCACTATAAGGTATGTGCACTTACCAGAGAGACACAGAGAGACAGGGAGACAGAAAATGAGAAATCACCCTCCAGGGGAACAGCCACGCCACAATCCCTTCTCCTTCATTCTCTTCTTGGGATCTTGGGCACCCACGCACACGCGCATGGTGTGAGTTTTAAGGTGCTGATTCTGGGACTCAAACTGTGTTTGACTCATGTGGGAGTCTAGTGATGTGTCCATTATTGTCATCTGCTAGTCCTGGTTTTCTAGCCATTTCTCATTAATGCCAGCTAGTCTTTTTTTCCCCTCAGGGAAATATGCAAATACAAGTTTGCAACAATCATTCCTTATGCAAATCAATTCCATCTCAGAATATCACTGTCATTGAAACTTGATCCTTATATTCTGGCTAACTATCTCAGTTCTAAATATTCAGAAACTATTCTTTGAAAACAACTGACCTCTACTCCCTTTTTATACTACTTTCCCAGATCCACCCACGCTCATCAGGGCTGGCGGGGAATTTCTTAACAACTATTGGAATTCCCTTCCATATTCTACTTCCCTATTTGACATCAGACAACTTTATATGCACACAATCATTGGATCTCTCGGTGTACTTCTCAAAGTATTGGGGGAAATATTTAGTCTGAGTCATCCTAAAACAGGAGGAAATTATTTAAATATACTATACTAACTTTCCTGTTCCCATAGGAAAGTAGAGAAATAACACATGAAAATTACTTCTAAAACTACATAAAACCCTCTACAAGAAATCTTGCAAAATCTTCTGGAGTGAAAATATCACATCTCCACAGAAAGAACTACTTTTATTATTTAGGATGCCCAGAAAGCAGCTCAATATAACTGTGTAGCTAATGCAAAATACAAATTCACCTGAAATCAGCAGGTATTTTAGCTTTTCTCTTTTGTAAATCTGTGGATATTTTACATGATGGGAAGAAATCCTATAACATTAAGTCTTCTTTAATTTCTATATATACCCATTCTCTCACCCCTCATCCCTGTATACCTGATCTTCATCCGGCAACCCTATTCAGCTTCACTATAACTGTGATTGAACACTGAAAATGTCTTTGTGCCATTTTGCAAAGGTAAGTCAGATTTCCCTGCAGTCATGGTCCAACTCCCACTCCCTCAGAAATGTTATTACCAGTGTTTATTGCCATGCACCAATGGAAGAAATGCTGCAGAACAGCAAAATGAGCAGGACTGAAGGAAGAGGGGTACACATGTTCATACCATGGTATGGGTAAAACCAGCTTTGCATAATTGAAAGTGGACCCCAGGAGGGAGGGCTAATAGGAAGGCAGCGTAGTACATAGTCAGTGTTTCCCAGTGGGCAGAACATTCTGTTACACGCACTGTCCTGCACATGATTAGCATCCATGGTTCTGCCTACTAACTGCCATTGTGACAATAACTCCTTTACATACTTCCCCACATCCCCAGCAGAGATGATAACAATAAATACCATTTTTTCTAAGACAGAAGACATTTGCCAGTGTTACACTAATGACCAATAGGACAGCTCCCAAAAATGCCAAGTGAATCCTCTTATGGGTAAATACTTCGGATGGTCCTGAAAAATAAGACAAAAGAAACTGACTAAAGTTAACTTTTTGATGGGAAGGGGTCAGGAGAATAATTATCTTTGCAGGTTAATCCACTCCAGATTGTCTTTTCTTTTTGATTGACTTTTCAGTCTTTTGTTCATTTTCTCTCAAGTGCCTGTAGTTTTCTGTCAATATCTGGTAGAGTATGGGACAGTAGGAAGTGCTTCTTCTCAAAATACTTCTGAGTTTATGATAATATCATGCTCACCCATCTCTCTCTCTCTCTCTCTTTTTTTTTTTTTTTGGAGAGGTTTTTGCTATAGGGTGCGTGCTCTCACCAGAAAGCCAGAGAGAGACAGAGAGATAGAAAGTGAGAAATCACCTTCCAGAGGGGATGGCCATACCGCAATCCCTTCTCCTCCATTCTCCTCTCAGGATCTTGGGCACTCACACACACGTGCCTGGCGTGAGTTTAAGCCACTGGGTCTGGGACTTGAACTGCAGTCAGTTACATAGGAGTTCAGTGACATAACCATTATGCTAACTGCTGGTCCCATGCTCACCCATCTCTTGTCCCCTACTGCTCTAAGCACCTTACCAAACTCTGTCTTCTGCTCCACCTACTTTTAGAGGGTAATAAGACAAAAAAATAGTTGAATCTTTGCAGGTAAAAAAATCTTAAATCACTGTCATATACTATTGCTCCTTTTATCCATCCAATAACCTTACCTGATAGGTTATAACCCTTCAGAGAAAGTGAAGCACAGGAAAGTCTACAATCTAGACCAGCCCACATAACCTCAGGACCTATACACTGAGCAGACTGTCTTTCTTTCTATATTTCCTTCTTTTTATTTATTTATATTTTAAGATTTGCTAGCGGGTGCATGCACTTGCCAGAAATGGATAGAAGTTGAGAAAAGAAAATAAATTGAAGAAGAAATAGAAAGAAGAAAACTGAGAAAGTCTCTGTACCCTGGATAAGGTTCACACTACAATTCCTTCTTCTCTTACAATTCCTTCTCCTCTGTTTCTCCCTCCTTTCAGGATTCTGGGTATGCATACACACATGCAGGGAGTGTTTTTCAAGCTGTTGGGTCCAGGATTCAGCAGTCGGCCATGTGGGATATAGATACCTTACTTACCATGCCGTGAGCTGCTCCCCCTTTAACATTTTATTTAATTGGAAGAGGATGTGTACATTTGCCAGAGAGAAACAGAGAGACAAGAGAAGGGGTAAGAAAGCATTCCCCAATGGGGTGCTATCATGCCCTAATCCCTTCCTTCTCCTTCACTTCTGTTTCTTTTCAGGATTTGGGCATGCATGCACACACATCTGGTGTGATTTTCAAGCTGTTGGACCAGGATTTGAACCATGGTTGGTCATGTGGGGGTCTCATTCCCCTAACCACAAGGGTAAATATTATAGATTATCTCTGAGGAGGCTCCTGAGAGAAAGTATTTCTCACATTTGGAATAAGGTAGAAAAGTACATTGAATTTTCTCCCTGTTATATAAACCCAAGGAAGAATGTGCTCTGAAACACTAGGATTTGGATTCCTGAATCATGGCCTGAGTTAAGTATTCTTCTCAGATATTCTTCAGTCTCCTCACCTACAAGTGCATTTCCTACATAGAAATCAACTGCCTATTTTCTTATCTGTTCCCTAGAGAGTGTGAACTGTGTCTTTTCATCTAAGAGCACATAGTTCCTAATGCAACGTCTGGTGCGTAGGGCCTATTCAATAAATATTTGCTGATGTTATGCTGAGTAGCAATATGACTTCAATAAATAGGGTTGAAGAAACAGGATGCATTTTGTAAACATAATGTTATGCATTCAATTAATATTTTTTTCTTTTTTTGGAGAGGTTTTTGCTATAGGGCGCGTGCAGTCGCCAGACAGACAGAGAGAGACAGAGAGACAGAAAGCGAGAAATCACCCCCCATGGGGGATGGCCACGCCACAATCCCTTCTCCTCCATTCTCCTCTCGGGATATTGGGCACGCATGCACACACGCCCAATGTGAGTTTAAGCCACCGGGTCTGGGACTCAAACCGCGGTCGACTACGTTAGCGACATAGCCATTACGCTAACTGCTGGTCTCTGCATTCAATTATTTAACAAACACTGAATGACTATGATCATCAGGCATAACCAGAGTTATTATGGGATGACATTGAGCACCTTTTAATGGACACATTCAAAATATTACCTGGAATGATCAATTCAGCTGTGCTGTTTGTCTCAAGATCTGATCCATGAAAAGTGCAGTAGAAAATCTCACCAGCTGTTGTGTTGATTCTCAATGTGCTGGTAACATTGAAAAATAACTCCTCCCTCTCAGAATTGGTAGTGGTTGTCTTGCTACTCAGGATCTGGTGGTCACTGTTTGTCCAGATGACTTCAGCCTTGGGGTAACCCTCAGCTTCACATGTTAGTTCATATTCAGAGGTGATAGAGTCCATGGAAATTCTTTTGTTAATTTTGTGGTACGGAGCTATAATACATGATGAGCAAAAAGAAGTCAGAGCTCTTGCATAGCACAGATATAGATGTGTGGCTTGGTGCTGGTTACATTAAAAGAGTATTAACACAGGCTGGTTCTTGGAGAAGTAAGCCTAATGTTCAGATGTCTCAGCAATGGAGAGCACCTGCTAGTTCTGCCTCAACTCTTCTGTTCAAACTTGGGCCAAGTTTGGGCATAAAGGAACAGCTATTTTGCTTATTGGGAACAAACTAAATGTACAGACTAATTAAAAGAGAATTGTCATCTTTAAACAAGCAGTTTCCTATCCAAAATTTTAATTAAACTAAGCATATTACAAAATGAACAACCAATTAAAAAGTTTTCCACAAAGAAACTGGGGTTTGGAGATGATACTAATAATTCAAGCACAAGTCAAAATGGCAGAAGTTTTTTTTTTTTAATCAACTGCTTTATAAAACAATAACTTGGACTAGTCTCATAGCATGTAGTTGAGTGCTATACAGAGGGAGCTGGATCCCATATAATTTGAATCCCACCTCAGTGGCTTGAAAAACATACCAGGCACGTACACATATGCCCAGGAACCTGATAGAATGGAAAGATGAGGAGATAGGATTTTGGCATAACTGGACCCTGTTGGGGTAGGAAGTGCTTTCTCTCTCTCTCTTCCTCTCATAAACCCTCAGGCAAAAAAACAAAAACAAAACATTAAGTACTTCATTAGGTCTGACAAAGTGTTTGCTAAAAAAACCCTCAAGATTATTGAGATCAGCCACTTTTGTTAATGAATTTCACCTAACATATTAACTAATGATAGTGGAGCATTACAAATTAGCAAGACATTGCTTATTAAATTTTTACTTCAACCTTTTAGAATGTCTATTTTTTCACTTTTAGAATGAGAAGTTTGAACCCTCTGAAATCAGTGATATTCAACCTCTTGAGTCCTTCAAAAGTGGGGCAAAAAAAAAAAAAGTGTATGAGATAACCTATAAATTAGCATGAGATACCTGATGGGGTGGGTAATTAAAACTTTTGGAAACTGGATTAGGGTTAGGATTAGGTTTAGCTGCCTAATCCCATTTAGGTCCTGAAAACATAAGTGGACATTTCCTTTTCCCTGCTATGAGATTTGGTGATTAAGAAAAAAAACTAAAAAAAATAAATAAATAAATAAATAAAAATTGCCAGAGGGCAAATGTACTCACCAGAGGGAAACAGAGAAAAAGGGAGAGGGAGAAAGCACCAATGGACTGCATGCTCACACTGCAGTCCCTTCTCTTCCATTTCTGTATCCTGCTGGGATTTTGGGCTCTGTGCCAGGTGTTTTTCAAGCTGCCAGGCCAGGATTCAAACCATGGTCAGCCATGTGGGGTCTGGTTCCCTTTACTACCAGGCTATGGGGCAGGCCCAGGAAAAATATTTTCAATTGGAAGTAAGATGCTTGAGGATCTGGTATTTAAACTAACAACTGTCAAAAGTACAATAATACCCAAGTGATAATGAAAATTAAGTTGATCCAAAACTAAGTATTTTGAGTTTCAGTTTTGATATGCTTCATCTTTAAAATCCCATGGTGAGTAAACTCCCTATGGGGAAGCTGTTTTACCACACATTTTGCAGTGATGGGAAGAGAAGACTAACAGCATGACTGTGAAATCATTTGCATATGGAGTGACTCAGGAGTTCTACTTCTTTGAGTTGAAAAGCAAGCCAGCCACTGAGTTTCCATTTGTGCAATTGAAGCTTAGTGGCTGACTTGTTCTTAGTGCAGTAAATGGAGACCCTTGGTATATAGATCAACACCCAAAAATCACTGCATGCAAATAACAAGATGTAACAGGAGCTAGGATGTCAATTTACTAGTTTATAATAAAAAATGGAATGATCAAACAAGTCAGATGCTCAACCTTAGTTCCTTCATCAAGTAGCCCTGTATGGAAACACCAGCATCAGAAGGTATCCTATTGTGTCCAATGAACCATGGAAAAGGAAATTGCAGATCCACAAGGGACAATAAGGAGCCTTGATGAAGAAAATCTACCTCACTACTAGGACAGATGTCCCCTTTCTACATACTCCTTATATGCTGAGAGACTTTCTCTGGAAGCAGAAACTTATACTCTATGCTTTCTTCTAACTGACTGATAAGCCTATGCTCTTCCTCCCCATCCCAGACCTGGCAATGCTGGTTGCCCATGGGGCTAAGGCATGATCATTTCTGTAATGCCTTGGAACACAGTAGATGCCTGATATTTGCTGATGAACTGAAGACAAACTGAACATATAAATCACCACATCTCAAGCTTTCTTTCCTGAGTATCACTGTTCTGGAGAAGCATATGGCAAAATACACTGAAAATTAAATCTGCTCCGTAAGATAAATGACACTTCTTGGACAACAGAAGCATTAACTGAGGCAGAATCAGACACCTAGTACTATATCACAAAAGTGATGCTTTTCTCCAAATTCCTATATACTTTCATTTTTGAGTTTATAAATCAGTGATTCCTTATAAATGTGAAATTTTTCTATTTATGTTATTAACTTTCAGTAGGATGGAAATATCAAAGCAAATAATAAATAATATTGATGGAAAAAATTCTAGCCAAATATTAAAAGGCCATGATGTAAACCAAAGAAGCAGGCCACTAATTTCAAAACTATAACAAAGAGGGCAGATTTTAGCTCAGTATTAGGAAGTAAGTTCAAAAGGTTATGACGGGAAGTTCAAATGACAGGGATTGCCACTATGGAAGTATATAAGCAGAACATCTTTTGGGGAATTTCTCTTCTTTATTGGAATTTGGGTTAGCTTTCTTGTGCCTTGAATCCTTGCAGCTTCGATTCTATGAAACTCAAGTGAAAGCAGAGATAGTCAGTGAAGGTGTTTTTCTTTACTTAGCTAACCCAAAACTTTGAACTCAAGTGACCTGGTGAAGTAATTTTGGGGTCAGTACCTAGGAACCAACATTCATAGTTCCTCTTCAATGCTTGAAGATAACATTGGTATAGAGTTTCAAGATGGCTGTAGGCACAATGAGCATATCCTACACTGTCTCTCAGGAAGAATGATTTCCTTTAGACTTAGAACTATTTTTGCCTTTCATAGATTGAGTTCAAGTCTTTTAAAATATGAATCTACAATGAGGTTCATTTTTAATATACTTATTTGGGTAATTTAAAGAGGTTCAAAGGAGGGAAGATGCAACAGACCTAGTACAATAAAAAAATAGTAGTTGAATAAAATTTTCTGGAGGGACACACAACAGTGCTTACTATCTCTGCATGCCATGGAAAATGGTGATGAAGAGACAAGGAACACTTTTGTAATTTATCCTATTCACCTGTATAATATCTGAACTATTTGTAAGTACATGTATTATTTTTATAATAATACAAAAATAAAAACCAGGAATCCATTGTTTGGAAAACTGAATATACTATAGAACATGACTCTGTGTTGCTTGGTCTTATATCTCCAGTGATTGTTGAATAGGAAATGCTCAAGAAATGCTCACTGGAACAGTGTGTGAATGAATGAATGAATGGACTGCTGTTTTGTGGGAAAATAAGTCTAGACTTCCAAGAATGAAAATTTTCAATACTTAGGATATATTTTTGGTAAAGGTCAGACCTCTTTATCTATAATAATTCTTACCAGTCACTTTCAAAGTAATCCGTTTGTAGTCCGCACCACCATAGCTGATCATGCAGCAGTAAACACCTGCATCCTGCAATTTCACATCTGTGATCTGAAGTGCCGCATTTCCCTTGGGAAGCTGATCCTTTAATAGCCGGGTCCTCCGACTGTAGCTACTGTGCTGAACCTTCAGGTCTTCCTTCCCATTCACAAGCTGAATAATGTTCTTACCCTGCATTTCCCAGTAGACAACTAATGAATGCAGGTCTAACTGTTTTTCTACTGGGAATTCACATTCAAGTGTTACATTGCTGCCATACTCTACCACATACAGGTCCTTAGGAACTGTGATAGTAAATGCTGAAAAGAAAGAGGACCAGTCTTCAGAGGATGCACAAATTTTAAATGTTTACAAAATGGGGTCAGGGTTTACAATCACTTTATTTGGTCTGTTATGTGATAATTATTCAAGGACTTTCCTAAAATACGTATTTTATCTAGTGAGCTTGAAACATGTCTTGGGATGCTATATTATATCCTTGAGTTAGAATAATAAAATTAGCTAAACATGTTTTAACACAATTCATAGACATATATTACTGTAGAAATATTACATAGTGATGGAGTACTTAAACCTAGGGAGGCTTGGTTACCTGTAACATCTCCAGAATGGACACCTTTGCCACCTACATAGTCTTAATAGTAGATTCGAATAGTCTTCTTTCCTTACTGCCATAAATTTTAAGTTCTTTTTCCAGAGGTACATGGTTATGGAGATTTAAGGAACTCAGGATGATGCCAATCTTATGTCACCCTGAAATATTCCATGTACATTCTTCCCTCAGATATTCTCATCAGGAAAAAGCAGATCTCAGGTGACAGTGCAACACTGACAGAATGATTCTAGCCTTCTTTGAAACAAATAAATCAAAGGATACATTTCAGTCATTCCCCCAGATATTTTTTATAGTTCTCTCTGCAAAATGGGTATCTGGTTAATTTTGGTTCTTTCTGCCTATATTCTCTTTATGCAATAACATTATTTATGTAATGAAGGAAAAACAGAATGTTCTTTGTATCCAAAAATTACATCCATTTAACATTATTATTTTAGTTTTTAAACTCATGGGTAAAATATTTAAAATATAGAGCCTAAATGAAAGGATTTGGTGTCTTACCATTCAGCAAATGAGAGTAGGCCATAAATGTAAAGACATTAATTATCCTCATCTTTCTGGAATGACCTAATTATGGAAAACACAAGAAAAAGACTGCTTTACTTAATGATTGAACACAGTATAACAGTATGGGACTTGGCAGTTTTAACTAAAATACTCTTCAGATAATCAGCCAATGACTGATTTGTAAATGTGGAAATGCAGCTGGGAATTTGCAAGTTCAATAACCTTTACTGAATATCTTAGATCTGTATAATGCCTAGTAAAATAAAAGTTATCATAATAAAAATGATAATTTAAAAATTTAGTTATAGGCTCTTAAAAAGCATAAATACTGAAAAGAGCTTAGAAGAAAATGTCTCATCAAAATCCTCTCGACTATTTCATAGATTTTCTGTAATATATCTAGAAATCCAAAACTACCCTATGCAAAATTTCAAAGCAAAAGAATCTGACTTCCACTTCTGCCTTTCAATGCTTTTTCCCTTTATAGTTAAATATTTTCATCCTATCCTTTATCTATTCAAGAATTCCACTTTACTAAAACAATCATGCCAATTCTCCTCAGATTCCATCCTTTGAAATCTATTTTACCTCTTACTTATTTCAAATGATAAATCATATTCCCTCAATAAACTGACTCCACTAGTAGCAGGGGGGAATGGAAGAAAAGAAAATTGGATTTGACCCATTTACAATAAAATATGACTTCCAGACCCTCTTTCAGAGGAATATGCCTACTTTCTATGTTCACCTTGCTATTGTGCTTGAAATTTTATTAATTCTTTTATTTAGCAAACATTAATTGAGCACCTTTTCTGTGCCCGGCACTATTTTAGGTACTGAGAATAAGAAAGTGAGAAGGAAAAAGGTTATTCTCCTTTTGGAGTTTATATTCAAGTAGAGGCACAAAAGAAATTTTGTACTGTATTTCAGCCAATTTATTTAACATTTTCTCTCTCTTGTGTTATACATGTGTATTTGCACACTTTGATTAGAAAGTCAGTTTTCCCTCTTTGCAACCCTACAATCTCTCTCTCTCTATTTATAACTTGCAAATAATCAACTAATTCATTATATATTATACACACATAAACACACACACACACATACACAAACACAGTCATGTACCACTTAACAATAAGGATACATTCTAAGAAAAGCATTATTAGGCAGTTTCATCATTGTGTGAAAGATAGCATGTACTCACAGAAATCTAGATGGTTTAGCCTACTACATACAGCAGCAGGCTGTATGGTATAGCCTATTGCTAATAGGTTAAATACCTGTATAGCATGTTACTGGACTGAATACTGTAGGCCATTATAACACAATGGTAAAAACTTGTGTATTTAAACATAGAAAAGGTACAGTAAAAATGTGGTTTAAAGGATAAAAATTGGGGCTGACCATATCATGTGGTGGATACTACATGGCTTTCTTTCCACAGTTCAAATCCCAGCTGCAGTAGCTTGAAAAACATACTGGGTAAGTGTGTGTGGATGCCCCAAATCCTGACAGGATATTGAAACGGAGGATAAATTACTGAGGCACTGACCATGCCCCATTGGGAGTTTTCCCTCTCTCTTTTTTTCTCTCTCTCTCTTGCATGCATGCATGCACTTGCATGAGTGCATGCACCCTCTGCTAATTCTGAAGAAAGAAAGGAAAAAAAAATACATCTGTCTAGGGTATTTACCATGAATGGAACCTGTAGAACTAGAAGTTGCTCTGTGTGAGTCAGTGAGTAAGTGAACGAATGTGAAGAAAATTACTGTAAACCATGGTAGACTTTTTAAACACTGTACACTTAGGCTAAACTAAATTTATATTAAAAAAAAAAAAAAACCTTTTCTCTGGGTCAGCCTTTGGTGTGGCAGTCACAGCAGCTGGATCCCACATAGCCAATTGTGTGGTTCAAGTCCCAGACCCAGTATTTGAGAAACATACCATGTGCATGGGTGTGTGTGCCCAAAATCCTGAAAGGAGGGTGAGAAAGAGGAGAAAAAATTACAATATGGACCATTCTCAATGGGGGGCGGGTGCTTTCTCACATTCCATCTCTCTCTTTCTTTCTCTCTCTGGTGAGCACATGCACTCTCTGGCATTCAATAATAAATTAACCATAGTTTAGGGGCCAGCAGGTGGCATACTCATTAAGGCCCTGGACTCCCTCTTGGTCAAGGGCAGTTGGAGTCCTAGACTTGTGACTTGAAAATCATGTCATACACATGTGTGTCCGTGCCCAAATTCCTGAGAGGAGAATAGAGAAGGGATTGTGGTGTGGCCATTCCCCTGGGGGATGATTCCTGACTTTCCCTCTCACTGTCTCTCTCTCTCTCTGGCATTGCATACATGCCCTAGGGCAAAATCCTTTAAAAAAAAAAATTAACCTTAGCTTATGGTAACTTTTTTACTTTGTAAACTTTCTAACTTTTTCAAACTTTTGAATCTTTTATAATAGTACTAAACTGAAAACACACATGTACACTATATGAAAATATTTCCTATTGTCCTTATCCTATAAGCTTTTTCTATCAAAAATTTAAAACTCAGAGTCAGCATTATCAATATCACTGTCCTCCACCTCCACACATCTTGTTCCACTGGAAGGGCCATGAGGAACAAAACATGAGATTAAATCAAGCATGAGGAAAAATTAGCAATTAAGTGATGTGTTAAACAAAAGATGTATGAAGCTGCTATTGGCATAACACAGCATATTATTTTAAAAATTATTTATTTATTCTATTTTATTAGGTATTATTATTTTTAATTTGCTATACAGCATGTGCACTTACCAGAGAGATGAGACAGAAAGAGAGAGAGAAAGTAAGAAAGTAAGCCGCCAGGTCCAAGACTCGAACCGCAGTTGACCACCTTAACCACCTTAACCTTAGCGCCTTAACTACCACGCCACTTGTTGGCCCCAGAGCATATTGTTTTACAGTAAGCTTAAAAAAAAAAAAAAGCAGAAGGAATACAAATTAAAATAAAGGGGAACCAGCAGTTAGCGTAATGGCTATGTCGCTGGACTCCCACATAGTCAACCGCGGTTCGTGTCCTGAACCCGGTGGCTTAAAACTCATGCCGGGCGCGTGTGTGTGCGTGCCCAAGATCCCGAGAGGAGAATGGAGGAGAAGGGACTGCGGCAGGACCACGCTTCCTGGGGGGTAATTTCTCGCTTTCTGTCTCTATGTCTTTCTCTGTCTGTCTGGCGAGCGCACGCACCCTATAGCGAAAACCTCTCCAAAATAAATAAATAAATAAAGCAATCAATTCCTGGCCCACTCTGAAAAGTGGATAGTGGTGCATGCCTACAGTCCAGGTACACTAGGGACTAAGGCAGTAGGATCATGAGCTCACAGCCAGGTGAGCAACATAGCAAGACACTTTGTGAAAGACCAAGGTGTGATGGTGCATGCCTGTGGTCCTAGCTACTCAAGAGCTGAGGCAGGAAGATTTCAACACAGCAAGACCCTATCTAAAACACCACACTCACACAACACACATACAATCAACATACCAGAAAAACATAGCGTAGTAAATATATTAATCAGTAACATGGTCACTTATTATCATTATCAAGTATTATATACTGTACATAATTTTATGTGCTATACTTTTCTGTGAATGCTATACTTTCTTTTTTTTTTTGGAGGTTTTCGCTATAGGGTGCGTGCGCTCGCCAGACAGAGAGAGACAGAAAGACAGAAAGCGAGAAATCACCCCCCAGGGGGGATGGCCACACCGCAATCCCTTCTCCTCCATTCTCCTCTCAGGATCTTGGGTACGCACACACATGTGCCCGGCATGAGTTTTAAGCCACCGGGTCCAGGATGCGAACCGCAGTAGACTATGTGGGAGTCCAGCAACACAGTCATTACGCTAACTGCTATACTTTTATACAGCTGATGCACAGTAGGTTTGGACCAGCATGAACACAAACACTTGAGTAATGTGTTGCACTACAATATTTCAATGACTATGATGTCACTAGGTGATAGAAATTTTTCAACTTCATTATAATCTTAAGGGACCACCATTGTATATGTGATTCATCATCAATCACAATGTTGTAATGCAGCACATGTTCATGTAGGTCAGAGAATTAATGCTCCTACTATATAAATAGCTCTTCAAAATCAATAAGCAAACTAACTATACATAACCCCAGAGGAAAATGAACAAAAGGTCATAAAATACAGTTCAGAGAATAAGAAATATAAATGGCATGTAAACAAAAAAGGATGCTCAATATCACTAATAAAAAATAATATATTTATGATATGCAATATCATTTTTTACTTACAGCTTGGCCAAAATTATACAGATTCCTACATTTAGTGTTTGTGAGGATATGGAGAAATGGCTTTCCTATTCATTATCTTATTAGGAATATGAAGTTGTATAAACTTTTTGGAGGCAATTTGGTAATCTCTATTAAAAATTTAAATGTGCTTGTCATATAATTTTCAATCTTTCTA
The DNA here is from genome assembly GCF_000334495.1 of Tupaia belangeri chinensis. NCBI lineage: Eukaryota > Metazoa > Chordata > Mammalia > Scandentia > Tupaiidae > Tupaia > Tupaia belangeri. Next base: position 562,032 of record NW_006159849.1, read on the forward strand.
CTAGAAATCTGTCCTATAAGAAAAAAAAGAAAACAAACCATATGCATATAACAATATATGTAAAGGGATGACATTGCTAATAGTAACCCCAAACTGAGAATGCCTTAGATAGCTTAAATAAATAAAATTTAGTATAGTCATACATACAATATCATTAATAACATAATTCAGGACATGTACATGTATATGTATTGATTTTGCAAAGATATATAAAAGTTGCAGAACAGGATATGTAGCAGATACATACTTTTCATTAAAAAAATAGAAGTGTTTGTGATTTTAGATATAGGAAATACCCAAGATGCTGACTGATTACCTATAGGAGTGAAATTAGAGGGAGGACAGGAAGGTTTCACCCCTTTATAGTTTTTAAAAGGAAGAAATAAAGAGAAAAAGAGAGATGACATTGTTAGTTACGTACATAGAAAATGTACACATTTTCAAATAAATGAATGTACATGTTTTCAAATAAATGAATATGTACACATTTTCTATGTACACATTTTCAAATAAATGAATATATATATATATTTTTTTTTTTGGAGAGATTTTCACTGTAGGGTGTGTGCGCTCGCCAGACAGACAGAGAGAGACATAGAGACAGAAAGTGAGAAATCACCCCCCAGGGGGGATGGTCACGCCGCAATCCCTTCTCCTCCATTCTCCTCTCGGGATCTTGGGCACGCACACACACGCGCCCGGCGTGAGTTTTAAGCCACTGGGTCCGGGACACGAACCGCGGTCGACTACGTGGGAGTCCAGCGACATAGCCATTACGCTAACTGCTGGTTCCCAAATAAATGAATATTTTTTATCAGGAAAAAATTTAATGAATCATTTCATCTTGCCAAGCTGCAGAGTGTTTAGCAGACCGAGTGTTGTAATGAAAAGAACCCCAGAAATGGAGTCCAAAAATGTGAACTGAGGCAGAATAATTTGTACATTTTTGGTTTCTTCATCAGAAAAGTAATATAACCACATTATAGAAAATGAGAAAAGAAGGGGAAATCACTCACCATTCCCCCACTCTCACCCAGGGATCATTTGGTAACACTTGGAAACATTTTTGTGTTGCCCAAATCAAATTGGAGGGGAGGGCTGCTCTTGGCATCTACGTTTAGAAATCAGGAATGTTTCTAAACACCCTACATTGCACAGTTGTAGATCAGGTATTTAAGCAAAAACAATGTCTGGCCTAAAATGTCAACACTGTCAAGGCTGAGAAATCCTGTGCCCACTGTGAGCATTTCAGTACATGTTTTTTCTTTCTTTTTCTCTGTCCATCTTTTAAAAAATAATTATAAACTTATCATACATTTAATACTCATTTTTTGGGGAGAAGTTTTTTGCTATAGGGTGTGTACGTTCGCCAGAAAGACAGAGTGAGACAGAGAAACAGAAAGTGAGAAATCCCCCCCCGGGGGGGGGATGGCCACGCCGCAATCCCTTCTCTTCCATTCTCCTCTCGAGATCTTGGGCATGGATGCACATGCGCCCGGCGTGAGTTTAAGCCACTAGGTCCAGGACTTGAACCGTGGTCAACTACATGGGAGTCCAGCAACATAGCTATTATGCCAACTGCTAGTCCCAATACTCATTTTTAAAATGTAAAACTATGACATAAATATTTCCATTTTACTGCATAATATTCATAAGCATCTGATTTAATGGCTCCATAATTAATTCCACTATTGTTAGGTATGAGATTATGACCAATCTTAAAAATATCTTACAGATGTATTACAGCAAATATTTGCTGAGTGCCTCCTATGCGGCAGGCCCCAAATTAGATAAGCACTGAGGACAGAGCTTCCTAAAAAGAATTACTGATAAAGGGGGAAGGAACATTTTCCCAGTTCTTCACACATGCTAATAATTGGTACCATTACATTGCATGTTCATCCAGAACTGGTTATTACTTCCATTCTTTTTCCTAGTTTGATCATTGAAAAGTACCACTTGAATTTTTCATGATTTGTTCATTATTTAGTTCTTTTGCAAATTTTGTCTGATTATGTTTGTATTCAGTTGCTGGTTTCTTTTCAACCTACCTGACCCTTCATGTTTGTTTTTTAAAAAGCATTTATCTATTCACTTGTTATTATTTTCAAGCTGCTGGGTCTGGAACTTGAACAGCAATCAACCACGTGGGAATCCAGTACCTTAGCCACCACACTACTTGCTGCCCCATAACCCTTCATGTTTAAAAGACATACACAAAAGGGGCCGATGAAATGAGATAATTCCTGCTAGTTTTGGGTGCACAATTTTACTTTTCTCCTTTCCATCTCCCTACACAGAGGGAATAGAGATGAAATTGAGGCTAGTCAGGACAGAAGTTGTTAGAATGAGGGTTGTAGCATCTATTTGACTGTACTTTCCTTGGCATAGAGTTGACTATAACACAATTATAAAATATTAATATGATATTATAAGCACAAGCATACTTACTGTGCAGAAAAAGTCTTGATATCCCTAATTCTAAGCAAAGCAACATTGGGCAAAACAGATGGACATTAAATTCACTCATGAGTTATGCCTAATTATGCCAGCATTTATAGCATACTGGAGTTCTTAATCTTTAATACTTTTGGTTAAAAACTTTAGAGGTAATAAAGTACTAGAAGGTACAAGAAAGTGATGGATTAGATCTGATATTTACCTAATTTCTCATCATAACCCCTCCTGTAAGGCCCTGTTCCATTAACATGCAATTGTCATTAGTGGGAAAAGTAAATGTGGAGCACAGAGACCAAGTAAATGAACCTCACATCAAAATAGCTGATCTAAGGGAAGAACACTAACATCTTCTATAGGTAAACTATAACCCTATATGAATTCTCAGACAAAACCAGACAAAGAGCACTGAAATGTGAACTGGGGAAGAAGTGATGGCTCATTCAGGATGGGGAAGTGGGTTTGTCCCTGAGAAAGCCCAGTATAGTAGTATGTAACCAATAGTACTTATCTGTAGAGGGTAGGATGGATAGGCGGGAGACAGAGAAATCCTTTCTCAAAAGTAGGGATAAGGATTAACAGAGTTGATCTGTTAAATAGCTATTAAGTTATCAAATTCTACTAAACTCTTCTAAAGTCTATGCCTAACTCCTTCCCTTTAATCACACAAGATACTCTTTTTACATTTTCCAAGTGTGGCTGCAAATCCTCCTATTTCTGTGGCTTCATTGAATATCACACTCTAACTGCTGTCATGTAGCCAGTTTTCATCTAAAGGCCTTTAAAATATTCAGATGTTTTGATTACGAGTTTATCCGAAGAAAATATTAATCAGTATTCCAGAGAATTATACACAATTGTGTTTAGTGAAAGGCTAAGATAGCGTAAATAACCTTTATGTCCAGCAATGAGCAGTTAACTTCATTTGACTACTAAAAAACAGCAATTTAGAAAAAAAAGTTAGGGGGCCAGGAGATTGCATAGTGGTTACATTGCTGGACACCCCTGTGGCCAACAGAGGTTCAAATCCTGGACACAGTGGCTTGAAAATCACACCTGTGCATGCACATGCCCAAGATCCCAGGAGGATAATGAAGAAGAAGGGATTACTGTTTGGCCATCCACCCCCCATCCCCCCGCACTCCCCCCAGGAGATTTCTCACTTTCCCTCTACTATCTTTGTGTTTCTCTCTCCCGCAGAATGCATGCACCCTATGGCAAAAATCTTTTTTTTTAAAAAATGTTAGAAACGCTATTTCTTTCAGAGAAAATTGTCTAGTTTGTTTTTGTTTACAAACAACAAAGTATAATAATGATACTTATTAGAGAAAACCCCAAACTTAATTGTGACATGGGCCAAGGTCAATTAATCTAAGAAAAATTTTAATATTCTTAACTTCTGATAAGAATTTTCCACACTTCAGGACTCCTTCAGCCTCTGAAGTAGATAAAGCAAAGATCTTAAGTTCTAGAGCCCTGGATCTTGGGGCAGGAAGGGACCCTAGAAAATGCTGCAGGTGGGATCACTTAGCTAGAATCAACGCCAGTAAGAGCGTGAGATGCACTAGGACCCAGGGGTCGACCTCCAGCCTAGGAAATTCTCTTTAAACCCAGTCACCAACTTTAGGACCTTATTCGCACACACTCAGCCATGTATAACATTAAGCAAACTGAATTGTGCCTGCCAAAATATTGCCTGTTCTTTTTAATACTCACGAGGAACTGACTCTACTGTCCCCAAACAATCGCGCTTCCCCTTTCCCATCTCACCTCTTAATCCCAAAGAAAGAAGAGACCCATCGGTTTTTAAAGTGTCGAGGGAGCCTGGCAGAGCAGCAAGCCTGGGGGCACCGATCCTTACCTACTAGTGGAGAGACTCACAGCCGGCGCGGAGACTTGGGATGCTGCGCGGGGGACTGGAAGCCAAGGGAAGGCGTGTCACTCTGATAAAGACCTCGCGGGCGCCTGTCGGAGGCCTCGCCCACCTCTGACCCACAGTCCCTCCCCAGGAAATTCCTTGGTGGAAGTTCACGCTGCTGCTCAATTTTTCAGTTATGGAAGGAAGCAGATTAAAACTTCTAAGATAAACGTTTATACTAGGTACACAAAAGCGAAAGTGAATCCTACTATTCTAGTTTTCCCGTAAGTAAGAATGTCATCAAGCAGCATTTCTGGGCCAACCAGAAATGGGTAGGGACAGATGCTGGTTAAAACCTCTGGATCCCACAGTGGCTTGAGAAACACGCCAGAGGGTGTGCTTAAGTAACCCAAATTCTGACGGGAGGGAGAAATGGAGGTGAAGGGACAGCAGTGACTATTCCCCATGAAGGTGCTTTCTCGCCTTCTCTCTCTCTCTCTCTGTCTTGCTCTTCAGGCTCCACCCTCACCCCTACCCCTGGGAGGACAGCGCCCTCTGGCAAGTTTTTAAAAAAATAAAATCTTGGGGACCAGCAGTTAGCATAATGGCTATGTCGCTGGACTCCCATGTAGTCGACCGCGGTTCGCGTCCCGGACCCTGTGGCTTAAAACTCACGCCGGGCGCGTGTGCGTGCGTGCCCAAGATCCCGAAAGGAGAATGGAGGAGAAGGGATTGCGGCGTGGTCATCCCCCCTGGGGGTGATTTTCTCGCTTTCTATCTCTCTGTCTCTGTCTGTCTGGTGAGCAAACGAGCCCCGTAGCAAAAAAAAAAAAAAAAAAAAAAAAAAAAAAAGAGAGAGAGAAAGAAAAAAAAATCTTGGAGGATTATAAATGATTCACATCTGGTATATTTTAAACAAAGGTTTAAAACAAACTAACATCTGAAGTCACCAAGATTTTAGACCTTAATTTTACCTTTGGAATCTGACACCTTAAAAATTCTGCCACCAGATTGTTCCCTTTTCTGATAAAAGCCTTTTCTAGATGACCAAACATCTTGACATAACTTGATATGACTCTACCACATACAAGTGTTAAACAACAGGCCCATCTGGCTTTGGTTTCTATTCTAGGAAGTAGGTGTGTGTATAATAGAAACTGTATTTTTAAACCGTGGATTTTATGATTTCCTCAAAATTCCTCGACATAATGAAACTTCAATTGCTTTGTCATTGAAAGAACTTCCCATCCTGGGTTACCCTTTCAATAAAATGTGGGAGGGAAAAAAAAAAAAAAGGAATGGAAAGCAATTGCAGGTAACTCTGGATCAGTGGATGTGTCTAAGCTGAAACGTTGTGTTCACAGAGGGTGAGTGCTTTACTTAAGCACTGCCCACTGTTGGACTGTTCATGTTTTCACCTCCCACCCTGCTTCTTTTCTCTCTCCCTCCTTTTCTTCCTAATGTTAAATAGATAAATCAAATTCTTCATCATTTGTCTTTCTTGTTGATTTATTTCAGCTACAATTTCAAATCCTGCATAATGAATGAATACTGAGATATTCATTGGCTAGGTTATAGCATTTGCTTCCCAACTAAGAATTTTCATATTCTCAGAGTTTCACAGATTTTTATTTTGGGAAATACTGCTTTAAAGATCTGGTAGGAAGTGTGGTGTTCTCCCTAGCCTCAATAAAACTGTAATAGACTTTGGAGATCCAGCTCAAATGCTTCCTTTTCAATCCTCTTTTGAGGCTACATAGTAGGATAGAATACAATTTTCTCAACTTTAGTGATTGTAGCCTATAATAAGACATAGACTTCATGTGATAACCTGGTTTCTGTGCTATGTATACACACGTATACAAACAACTTTTATGAAATAATACTTAGACCTACTTTGTACAATACCCTGTGACATTTTCTATGTAATTTGTTTCATATTTTCTGAAAATGATGGTCAAGACCCAGGACATAAGACTTCATGATCTTCTTAGTGAGGTTATGACTATCAAGGTCTGAAAAAATTGGCTCTCAAGCCATCTACTACTAATTAGCTGAATAGCTTGGGCAAATAATCTACTGAGAAGCTAGGATTAAGCCATATCTTTTTAGATAGATATCTCCATGATTAAAACATAAAAATGATATGTTCACTTTTAAAACTTGGGTGGGGTGTTTTGTCTTTTGTTTGTTTTATAAAATCAATACTCAATGCACACATGAATGATTAAAGGAGAAGACAGGAGAGAAATAGATGTTACCTTTCTTTGAAAGGCAATTTGCATATTAGTAATTTGAGGATTTGTGTTCTTACTCATTTCTCCCACCTGTTTCTACCCTTCAGTCATTCCTTTTCCATGCAATTACTCTAGCTCCCTAATGACATTTTTGATATCCTCCAGAGACAGAAAAACAGAGTATGTTTAGAAAAAGAGAAATTGTATTTTATCACTTCAAAAATAGAGGTAAATCATAACAGCTGGTAGAGGGGGGCATTAGTCCTGAAACTATGTGAGTTCTGTGGTTTGGGCAAAGTGGATGGAGAAGTGCTGAAATAGGAGAAGAACCAGGGCTGAAGAGTTACATACCTTGATCATCTCCAATATCACCATTATTTGTTCATGCTCCACCCACCCAATTTAGTTTTGCAGGTAAAAGCTCATTGCCAAAGTGCTGCTTTTGAGTGTCTCTGAGGGCTCTTTGCATCATAGTTAACTTGTAGGTATTTAAAATACAGAATCCAAGGCTCTGCCAGACCTGGTGAATCCAAATTTCTGCAGATATAGTTCTAGGAGTGGGCATTTCTTTTTTTAAGCGAGATTTCATTTTTTCCTATAAGGTGTATGCCTTCTTCAGAGAGGCAGAGAGAGACAGAGAGCAAACACAAGAGATCACTCTCCAGGAGGGATGGCTACGCCACAATCCTTTCTCCTCCATTCTCCTCTTGGGAATATTGGGCACACTTGCACATGCTCCCATTGTGAGTTTCAAGCCACTGGGTCTGGGACTCAAACTGCCCTCGACTACATGGGAATCCAGTAACCATTATGGCATCTGCTGGTCCTGGGAGTGGACATTTCAACACTGTCCTGAGAAGAGTCATGGTCATCTTGAAGTTTTGAAACCTGATGGTTTAACGTGTAAGGAAAAAAAGAGCTGGGAACCAGCAGTTAGCGTAATGGCTATGTCGCTGGACTCCCACGTAGTCGACCGCGGTTCGTGTCCCGGACCTGGTGGCTTAAAACTCACGCCGGGCGCGTGTGCGTGCGTGCCCAAGATCCCGAGAGGAGAATGGAGGAGAAGGGATTGCGGCATGGCCATCCCTCCTGGGGGGTGATTTCTCGCTTTCTGTCTCTATGTCTCTCTCTGTCTGTCTGGCGAGCGCACGCGCCCTACAGTGAAAATCTCTCCAAAAAAAAAAAAAAAGCCATTTATAGGGGACTAGCAGATGGCATAATGGTTATGTTGTTGGACTCCCACGTAGTCGACCGCGGTTCGTGTCCCGGACCTGGTGGCTTAAAACTCACGCCGGGCGCGTGTGCGTGCGTGCCCAAGATCCCGAGAGGAGAATGGAGGAGAAGGGACTGTGGTGTGGCCATTCCCTTGAGGGGGGATTTCCTGCTTTCTGTCTCTGTCTTTCTGGCGAGTGCACACACCCTATAACAAAAGCCTCTCAGAAGAAAAAAAAAAAAAAAGCCAGTTAAAATCACATTCAAATGAGCTGGATTAAGAAGCTAATTAACCTGCTATTCATTATTGTAGGTTCATCATTAAAGAATTATATATATGTGTGTGTGTGTGTGTGTGTGTATTTTGCTCGCCCACCTTTCTTGAAAGGACATAAAGATCTTTCTGAAGCATAGGTTTGCTTCATGACTAAGTATGAACAAACCAAATAGAAATGTGTGAAGTACAAACTAGAGTGATACATTTTGAACATAAATTAATAGAAACTTCAGATACTGAAAAGTCTTATTAAAAGGGGGGGTGCGGGCAGTGGCATAGTGGTAATGCAACTGGGAAAGATCCTGGGTTTCCATCCTAGTACCTGCCTGAGCATGCCAGACCTCACATGTGCCCATAAACCAGGCTGACTGAGGTTAGAGATTGAGGATTGTGGTGTGGGAACCCTGTTGGGATGCCTGTAGCAATATGGCTGAGTGTGCAGACATGAGTTTCTTCTGGCAATGGTGATAAGGGAATACATAAGACGAGATATCTGAGAAATCAGGTGTGTATGCGTATGTGCCCAAAATCCCAAGAGGAGAATGGAGGAGAAGGGACTGTGGCATGGCCATCCCCCGGGGGGTGACGTCTTACCTTCTGTCTATCTCTCCTGAGAGTGCACCCACCCCACAGCAAAAATGTCTCTTAAAAAATTTTCAGGAATAGCATATTTGATAGATAGAACAACAGGCATAAAGATAATAAAAGGGGAACAAGCTTGGCAAATTCCGAAGATGGAAATGGAGAGGAAGTTGTGACAATATGCTCAGAGTGAGTCAAGACCTCAGCCTTGCTTCTGGGACTTGTCTTAACTAGGCACTGAAATGACTGTTCCAGGTCACTTTCCATGAAAAGAAAGTCACTGTGCAGTATGTCAGTGATGGAGAAAAGAGATCTGGGTTATGGCTAGAGCTTTTCTTTAACAAAATACATAGATGAAATGCCTCAGAAGCTGAGAAATGTCAGTGACTGAGGTTTCTGTATTAGTGTGTGTGTGTGTGTGTGTGTGTGTGTGTACGTGTGTGTGTTTTGTCTGTTTGGGGATGAATTGTTTTACCTCCTTACAGATCATAATAGGGTGGATGGTAACTGGAAAACATAGGTTTACTTCATGACTATGTATGAACAAGCCAAACAGAAATGTGTGAATTAAAGATTAGAGTGAGACATTTCACAACAGCAACTGAAGGTCCCCACCTGAAATTTTTGCTGATTTTGTATTAATCAGAGCTGACAGAGCAAAAGATGGGAGTCTGAGATCACTTTCAAAGTCAAAGAGAATAATGACAATCATGGGGAGTCAGAAGCAATGAAAGCATAATTCTATCCCATGATATCCAACTTTCTCAAGGCCAGGCCTCAAGGGGTGGAGATAAGCAGTTTGCACAAACCCAGTTTAGGTAAAGTTGGTCTCAAGAAAAATCACTGCTACTCACCACCCAAACAGACTCTAATGGTTAAGACAATAACTCATTTCTTTGGTTTTCATTAAAGGGGTTTCAGGAGGAAGAAGTTAGCAGGGTTTTAGTCTGGTGATACAGTGTACAGTGAGTGAGAGGGATGATAGAAGCAGTTACTGTGAGTGGAAAAAAATTTGAAAGACAGAAATGTCTAGAGAAGTTTTAGGAAGTTTCTATTCAGTATGCTATATAGAACATTGCAGGCATTCCTTAAGAAAGCTTAAGATGGGAACCAGCAGTTAGCGTAATGGCTGTCGCTGGACTCCCACGTAGTCGACCGCGGTTCACGTCCCAGACCCGGTGGCTTAGAACTCACGCCGGGCACATGTGCGTGCGTGCCCAAGATCCAGAGAGGAGAATGGAGGAGAAGGGATTGCGGCGTGACCCTCCCCTCCAGAGGGTGATTTCTCGCTTTCTGTCTCTATGTCTCTCTCTATCTGTCTGGTGAGCACACACGCCCTATAGCAAAAAACCTCTCCAAAAAAAAGGAAAAGTACTATTATTTTCTCCACATTAGAGGTACGGTTCTTGAGGCATAGAGGTTAAGTAATTAGTCTAAAGTTGCATAGCTTGAAATGGCATAGCTGGTATTCAGAACAGGTACTCTGGCTCCAGTGTCTATACTCTTAACTAGTGAACAAGTATGCAGTGCAATTAATATCTTTATTCTCTGCTGGTGGCATCGTGTATTTGTTCAATCTCCAAAAGTTAAACATAGGATTAGCATATGACCCAGGACTTCCACTCCTATATATACCCAGGAAAACCGAAAACACATGTTCACACAAAAACTTTTCAACATTATGTTTCATAGCAAAAAGCAACAAGGATTTATTAAAATGTCTAACAATGTTGAATAGATAAACAAAATGTGGTATATGCATACATTAGTATACTATTCAGTGCCAGAAAGGTGAGTGAGAAGGATGAGATAAGCAGTTACTTATATCATTACTGATACATAGTACTACTTGAATGAACTTTAAAAACATGCTAAGTTGGGGCTGGCAGGTGGCATGCTAAGTTTGGGTTGGCAGGTGGTGTGGTAGTTGGGGTGCTGGACTTCCACATGGCAGACTGTGGTTCAAGTCCCAGACATGGCAGCTTACTCTCTCACTTTCTCTTTCTCTTTCTCTCTGGTCAAATTAAAATAATTATAATAATTTTATTATAAATAAAATTAATAGTTCTTTAAAAAATAAAATATACTAAGTAAAAGACACCAAAGGTCATATATTGTAGCTTTCATTTATATTAAATGTACAGAATAGGAAAATCTGTAAAAACAGGAAGTAAGAAGGAAAGAAAGTAAATTAGGGGTTTCTAGGGGCTAGAGAAAGGAGAGAATGTGGGTGACTATTAGTAGTTGCAAAGTTTCTTTTAAGGAAGATAAAAATACTATGAAATTATACAGGAGTGTTGATTACACAACTTTCTGAATGTATTAAAAGATAATAAACTATACGCTTTAAAATAGTGAATTTATGATATGTAAATTATATTTTAAATTTTTTCTTTAAGAAGTTTTTGCCATAGGGCATGTGCACTCACAAGAGAGAGACAGATACAGAGACAGTGAGAGAGGTAAAGTGAGAAATTACTCCCCCATCATGGCAATCTCTTCTCCTGGGATCTTGGGCATGCATGCACGTGTGTCCGGAGTGATTTTCAAGCCACGGGGTTCAAGACTTGAACTGCAGTCATCCATGTGGGAGTCCAGCGATGTAGCCACTATGCCATCTGCTGACCCCTACATTTCAAGTTTTAAAATCTCTTGGTAGGGAGAACAGTAAATCCACAGTTGCCATTGTATCACACTACCACATGGTGTCACTGCTGAGGGATAAAGTCTAAATAAAGCTTGTGTGAAGCTACAGTGATACTCTGCTTGTCCAGATGGAGCCCAAGCTACAAGCACACCCTAGCACTGGAGTGAAGGTGAAAATCCAGAATTTGGGGCATGTCATCTTAGAACTGTTTAATATTAAAGAGCTTCAAGTCTCAGCTCCATACTGTGCAACTATGTGCTATTCTTCACAGACTGAGGTTCTTGTCTAAATGATGTCCCTAGATTAACGGGGAAATTCACATCCTTGTGAAAGCATCTCTGCTAAAAGGAAATGTATACAAGCACATCTTGAACTTTCAAAACTTTTGGATAATCTGCTACTTTATAGAGGTACAGGAAAATACTGAGCAATTTTACTGTTCTGGGGTAGAGAGTGTCCATTAAGTTCAAGATTTATGTAAGTTCTTTCTAAAACATTGATACTATTTAATTAATTATTAATTTAATATTAATATTAAATTTAATATTAAAACACACGCACACGTGCCTGGTGTGAGTTTAAGCCACTGGGTCCGAGACTCGAACTGCAGTTGACTACGTGGGAGTCCAGTGACATAGCCATTACACTAACTGCTGGTCCCTAATCAATTTTTTTAAAAATCAAAATTTTAAATTAAAAATTAATTTATTTAAATTATTTTATTCAAAATATTAAAAGTTCCTTCCTCCCTTCTTTCCATATACATATAGTTCCTTCCCCCCGTCTTTCCATATACATATATGGACTCCATTGTGAATATACCATGATTGTTTTCCCCACAGCACAGAATATTTCTGGTCACCAAAATCATGATGTTATAGCAAAAAATATATATACACACATGCATGTATATATGCATATATACATATATGTGTGTGTGTGTGTGTATATATATATATATATAGAGAGAGAGAGAGAGAGAGAGAGACATACACACACACAGAGGGTGGGAGGGAGGGAGATGGTCATCATGATAGTACAGCAAAAAATTGGAAATATCCAATAATGGAAGCTGTGCATATACACAATTGCTGAAAAATCATGAATCTTGAAAAAAATGCATGGAATGTGGGCCAGCAGGTAGTACGAAGATTAAGGCTCTAGATCCCACATGACCAGCTTCATGCTTTGAGTCCTGGACCTAGCAGCTTGAGAATCACACTGGGCATGTGTGTATGCATGCCCAAATCCCAAGATGAGAGCAGAAAAGAAGGGACTAGCCATCCCCTCCTTGGCAGTGATTTCTCACTTTCCCTCTCTCTCTCTGAAGAGCTCATGTACTCTATAACAACAACAAACATTCATGGAATGGATAGTATGAAAAAACTGTATGGATTTAAAAATGTTTTGCACCTAAATAAAACCATACTTTAATTCCATCTCCCACAAAATTTAGAGTAATTTTTAATTAACATATAATACCTGTCCATATTTTGGGGGGTACAACATAATTTAGTAATATAGGAATATGACATGCAATGCTTCATTCAAGATAACTGGCATACTCACCATCTCAACCATTTCTCATTACTGTGTTGGGAACATTGAAAATGTCTTTTACTTGTGAGGCACACATCAGCTTGTTGTTATCTATATTCATATATATATATACACACACATATATATATTCATATATATACATATATACACATATATGTGTTTATATATATATTAAAGAATTATTTGATTTAACTTTAATTATTTATTTATTTTAATTTGACTGGAGAGGGGCAGGGCAAGACAAAGTAGACAAATTGAGAAAGCAAGCCACCAGATCAGGGACTCAAATCATGGTCAGTCATGCGTGAGTCCAACACCCGTAACCACCATGCCACCTGCTGCCCCCCCACTATATTTTTTAACACTAAAAATTGCTTCTTCTGTCTATCTGCAATTTTATTCCCATTAATCAACATCCCTCAGTTCCTCTCCCCTGACCCAACCATCTTTCCCAGCTTCTATCAATCATTCTTCATCCCTCTACCTCTATGATGCTATTTTTTCAGATTCTATATAAGACGGAGAACATGCAGTATTTTTCTTTTGTGCCTGCTTATTTCAGTCAACAGTATGTTCTCCATGTCCACTTAACATCAAATGACAAGATTTTGTCCTTTTTAAAGGCTGAATGGCATTCCACTTTGTGACTGCGTGTGTGTGCACGCTACATTTTCTTTATTGATTTGTCAGCTGATGGACACTTAGGTGGCTTCCAGATCTTGGCTCTGGTGAATAGTGCTGCATTAAACATTGGGGTGTAGATATGTTTTGCAACATATTGACTTACTTTCCTCTGGAAGTAAAAGACCAAAAACCAATCTTACTTTCAGTTTTTTGAAAAGCCTCCACACTGTTTTCCACAATGGCTGTACTAATTTACATTTCCAGCAACAGAAGGCAGTTTCAGCTTCCAAAGCAATAGTATCATGGCTGAATCCTCTAGAGCAGTGTTCTCCAATCTTTCTGGCACCAGGAAAAGGTTTTGCGGAAGACAATTATTCCACAGAAGGGAAGGCATTGGAATGGTTTTGAAATGATTCAAGTGCATTACATTTATTGTGCACTTTATTTCTATTATGTTTACATTGTAATATATAATGAAATCATTATACAACTCACTAATGAAGTATTTGCAGCCACTTCCCAGGGCTAGCATTACCACCTCAGTTCCACCTCAGCTAATCAGGCATTAGATTTTCATAATGAGCATACAACCTAGGTGCTCAGCTCACAATAGAGTTCACGCTCCTATGAGAATAATGCTGCAGGAGGCAGAACCCAGGAGGTAAAGCAAGCCATGGGGAGCAGCTGTATGCTCACTTATTGCTCACCTCTTGCTGTGCAGCCTAGTTCCTAATAGGTCACAGACTGGTACCAGTCCATGGTCCAGGGGTTGGGAACTCCTGCTCTAGGAGAAGTATTTCTTCCTATTGAACCAGGACTTCTAGACATGATAAATCCAGTATCACAGAAATGGTGTACTGTATATTTTCTTTCTTTCTTTTTTGTTTTTGGAGAGGTTTTTGCCATAGGGCACGTGCACTCGCCAAACAGACAGAGACAGACAGAAAGTGAGAAATCACCTCCCAGGGGGATGGCCATGCTACAATCCCTTCTCCTCCATTCTCCTCTCGGGATCTTGGGCACGCGCGCACAAGCACCCGGCATGAGTTTTAAGCCAGCAGGTCTGGGATGCGAACCATGTTTGGCTACATGGGAGTCCAGCGACATAGCCATTACGCTAACTGCTGGCTGGGCCCTATTTTTTTTTTTTTTTTTGATAGAGATATTTTGCTGTAGGGTGCATGCGCTCACCAGGGAAACAGAGGAGACAGAAAGTGAGAAATCTCCCCCCAGGGTGGATGGCCACATCACAATCCTTTATCTTCTATTCTCCTTTCAGGATTTTGGGCACTCACACACACATGCCTGGAGTGAGTTTTATCACTGGGTCTGGGATTCGAACACAGTAGACTACGTGGGAGTCCAGTGATGTAACCATTATGCCATCTTTTGGACCTGAATTTTCTGTTTTTAATCTAGGAATTAGGAGACTGTCCTTTACAGATAACATCAAACTGGCTCCCTGTTCTTTTGGCTTCCTGGGATGCAGTCAATGGATGACCCCAGCAGGATATCAAAACATGGGAGTACAGGGACCAGCAGTTAGTGTAATGGCTATGTCGCTGGACTCTCACGTAGTCGACCGCGGTTCGTGTCCTGGACCCTGTGGCTTAAACTCACACCGGGCGCGTGTGCGTGCATGCCCAGGATCCCGAGAGGAGAATGGAGAAGGGATTGCGGCGTGGCCATCCCCCCTGGGGGGTGATTTCTCATTTTCTATCTCTCTGTCTGTCTGGCGAGCGCACGCACCCTATAGCAAAAACCTCTCCAAAAAAAAAAAAAAAAAAAACATGGGAGTACACAGTGATGGGTCTTTCTTCTCCACCATGTCCTTACTTTGGGCTGAGATCCAGCACTGGCTACAATTCTAGTATCTCATCCTGCTCTGCCAAAGGTTGGCATTGCTTGCTTTCCTCTACTGAACAGCATAGGTCCTATTGGGTACCCTCTCCAGCTCCAGCTCTCTCCTGGTTTTAGAAACTGCTCCCTTCCCTTGTCTCTTCCGGCCTAGAGTTAGTAACAGCTCTCAACTGTTGCTGGTTATGACTGTTTATTTAAGGCAAACTACATACCAGATATTGTGCTAAGTGCCTAAGTGCATTATCTCATTTAATCCTCACAACCCATCTAATTAATGAGATAGTTTGGGTCTTATTGTAGAGGTGATAAAGTCAGAGTAACAATGATAGAGCTGGAAACTGAATCTAGAAATGTTTATTCTGGAGTGTGTACACTCAAACACTATTTCCTACTGTTCTATCAGTCATTAACTTTTGTTAAAAAACGTCAAAGCTCCCACATGGCTTTGCTTCTGGCAATCCACCTGCTCCCACACCTGTAAGCGGGGATGCTGTTACAATTTCCTCATCCAATAACCAACTAGAGTGTCTGGTGTCTGGGACCTACCTTCCGCAATACTGAGGGCTGGTGCGCTTAACATCATGGGGAGCCCAGGAGGTTGAGAAGTTGTTTGCTCACATACTGTGCCTGCAGGAGGTTGGATGCTTTCTCCACTAATGCAGTGATCAGCCACAGCTAAGGCAGGGTCCTTCTTAAGGTCAGAGACAAGTTAAGATCATGCTATTCTCCCAACTCTTTTGGTTTCAAAGAACAGAGTGCTATTAGCTCAAGTATTCTCTTAATGAAACTGGGAGGCGAGTGAGAAGAAATAGACATCTCTCACAACGTCAGGGAAGAAAGATGTTTTTGCGGAATTCTGGTCCAGTCTGTTTTACATTTCCTGTCTTACTTTTTTTTTTTTTTGCCACTTTAATGGTCGTAATTTTACAGATCAAAAGACTAAACCCTTGGAAACCAGCAGTTAGCGTAATGGCTATGTCGCTGGACTCCCACGTAGTCGACAGTGGTTCGCGTCCCAGACCCGGTGGCTTAAAACTCACGCCGGGCACGTGTGCGTGCATGCCCAAGAACCCGAGAGGAGAATAGAGAAGGGACTGCAGCGTGACCATCCCCCCTGGGGGGTGATTTCTCGCTTTCTGTCTCTATGTCTCTGTCTGGCGAGCGCACGCGCCCTATAGTGAAAATTTCTAAAAGAAAAAAGAAGAAAAGACTAAACCCTTTAATTGAGATTTTGAGACAGCTGAATCGCTGCCGTTTTGAATTTGCCGCTTTGACCCGCCTTTTCCATATCCGTTCAAGGTGCCTGGGTAGAGGTACACCACAGGCTTTTGTTGCGCTTGCCCTTTAAGGAAGCCCAGGGCCGGGCTGATTGGCTGAGGCTCGTAATACGCTATCAGGGCCAACTAATCCTGAGTCTGGGGAGGGGGGAGAGCAAGGCCTGGTCCCTATCGCGGTCCTAGTGAGCCCTGGTCTGGAGGCCTCCTCTGCGATCACCTTGGCCCTGCGCTTCCGCAGTCCGCTGCCCAGTGAGTGAGCACTGACCCCGGGCGCGTGGAGAGGGAGGCTCCAGCTGCCCCAGC
>NW_006159849.1:579048-604968 GCF_000334495.1 Tupaia belangeri chinensis
TCTTTCCCTGTTCAAGGACTCCTGATCTTTCCTTTTCGTCTTAATCGAGTGGGGAAAACCAGGCAGAACTTACTATCGCCGGAAATCAGCATACCTCGGCAGGGAATACCTAAACTATAGTCATCTGGTCCAGGGTGTCAGGGTGGAATTAATTACGTAAAACTTTCCGGAAGGGTGTGAGCTGGGATTTGCAAGGGGTAGTGACCTAGTTTGAAGGGAATGCAAAGATTTATTGAAAGTGATTGTGATTATGTGGCTGGTCATACATTCAGATAGTGTAACATTGTGTCATTTAAAAAAAATTAATTAATTAATTTATTTTAAGGGAGGTTTTTGCTATAGGGCGCGGGCTTGCCAGAAAGACAGAGAGAGGCAGAGAGACAGAAAGCGAGAAATCACCGCGGGAGGGGGGGGGGGGGGGCGCACAGCAATCCCTTATCCTCCATTCTCCTCTTCAGATCTTGGGAACACATGCACACACACCTGGCGTGAGTTTAAGCCTCTTAGTCCAGGACTCGAACTGCGGTCAGCTACAGAGGAGTCAAAAGACATAGCCATTACGCTAACTGCTGGTCCCAGTGTCATTTGATCAGGGAATAAATCAGAGCAGAAATTTGAATGACAGAAGTCATGGAATCCCTCTCTCTCCTCCTCCCCACCCATGCTGCCCCTTTTTAAAAAAGTAAAATCAAATTCCAGGTTCTCAGGGGTGACCAGAGAATTTGCAGCCCCAACTCTCCAGAAATACACCTTTTTTTTTGGAGAGATTTTTCACTATAGGGCGCGTGTGCTCGCCAGACAGACAGACAAAGACATAGAGACAGAAAGTAAGAAATCACCCCCCAGGGAGGATGGTCACGCCGCAATCCCTTCTCCTCCATTCTCCTCTCGGGATCTTGGGTACACACGCACACGCGAGTTTCAAGCCACCGGGTCTGGGACACAAACCTCGGCCGACTATGTGGGAGTCCAGCGACAT
This sequence comes from Tupaia belangeri chinensis, assembly GCF_000334495.1. NCBI lineage: Eukaryota > Metazoa > Chordata > Mammalia > Scandentia > Tupaiidae > Tupaia > Tupaia belangeri. Next base: position 580,028 of record NW_006159849.1, read on the forward strand.
AGCCATTACGCTAACTGCTGGTTCCCCAGAAATACACCTTTCTGTAGTGATCTACAGCATAACTGAGGCAGGGCTAGAGCAATAAAGACACCTTCCCAGATCTCAGGAGTAATTAAAGGAAAAATGAAGCCAGAAGGGACCCAAATCAGCATTCTTAGCCCTCTAAGACACACTGGTTTCAAAGTTGTTTAGGTAGGAAGAAATTCATTACCCATGATAAAGTGTGTTAGAAGTTTCTAAAGACTTAAACTTAATACAAATAAGTGAAATCAAAGTTATTCCTATTGCAAAGTTACTCTTGCTTATTTTCTCATATATATATTTTTTGTGAGCTGCAGAGAGAAAGATGAGAATGTTCTGGACACAATAAAGAATATGCCAAGACTCTAGAAAATGGCTTTCTTAGGGTGGGGAAGGAGAAGAGGTGAAAATACTGAACTCTAGGGGGCAAAGTTTACAAGGTGTGGTGCATTCATTTTCAGGTGTGTCCTCCCACAGGGAAGTTTGAAGTCCTAACTTTGCAGATAGTCTCTCTTCCCCATATGATTGACATGAGGTCTGTCCCTCCACTTCAGGAGAGCTCTCACTCCATGACAAACAGAGGTACTCTAAGGAACACAGCTCTGACACACAGGGTGTCATGTGTGTGCATGGAAGAATGAGTGTGTGCATGGAGAAATGGGATGAGAAGGCAGTTTTCTTTATAAATGTTTGCAGCAGATATAAAAATTCAGGCACCCACTGTTATATGTAGAAGAAAAATAAGAAATGGCAAGTGGCCTGAGCCACAATTTTTCTTGTATCATTTGCGCTCTGTGCAAACATTTATAGGGTAGACACCATGGAGACTGTCAAGATGGATAATCCATTGCCCCTGCCTTCAGGTAAATTCTGGTCTACTGTTGGAGATGATTCAGATGGAATTTGAAGAAAGACAAGAACTGCTAAATCTGTCCATCTTCAGTGAGTGAGCTCTAACTCTGGTCACAGGTGCTAACTTGGAACAATGACATAGAGGAAAGGAAACCTCATGACCTAGTGGGCCTACTCAGGGCTGTGCCTTTTCTTTCCAATAAAGGTTTTGGCCTCCTGGGCCCAGTTTTGAAGCCAACTGTGGCTCAGTGGCCCTTGTAACTACAGGGTGAATCCTTGTACAGAATACAGGGAAGCAGAGATAACTCTCCACTTGACATATCCTCTCTCTTCCCCCAGTTTTCCCTCAGTTAGCTAGAGCCCAGGATTTATTGTGAGGGTATGGAAAAATAGGAGCTCTAGGCTTTCCACATAATATTATGAATTGTGGTTATAAAGTATTAAGATTTATGGTTTCTATGATGTGAGATTTCACCACCCTACTCATTAACCTAAAGAGAAAAGGTATTGGCAACATTGTTCATTTTGAGAGAGATTTTTGCTATAGGGTGCATATGCTTGCCAGAATGACAGAAAGTGAGAAATCACCTCCAGGGGGGATGGCCATGCCACAAGCCCTTCTCCTCCATTCTCCTCCTAGCATCTTGGATATGCACGCACACATACCCAGTGTGAGGTTTAAGCTACTGGGTCCAGGACTTGAGCATGGTTGACCAAGTGAGAGTCCTGTGAAGTAACCATTATGCCATCTGCTTGTCTCATTGGCAACATTGTTGAGGACAAGCCAGTTGTAACTTTTCCCTGAGTTTTGTAGTCTACTAAAAGCAAATTAACAAATTTACTGAAGATCTGTAACTACCGGATTGGATTAAGAACAAAATTTGGAGTTTTAGCCCACCTGGAATTGACAACCCACTTAATAACTCTTTAGGTAAGATAAATAAAACAGACAATATATTCATTTAAACAGCATTTTTCAGGGTATTTAAGTACCTTATGCTTTTCTCCTTTTGATAATTTCAGTGCATTCAGAACCTTCATGGATGCTCAAGTCCCTTATGTAAAATAGCATAAAATAGCACATAACCGACACATAGCCTCTTGTATAGAACACGTTTAGTTTTTTCTTGATTAGTTATAATACAGAATACATATCACTTCATTTCCATAAATTTAGTGTGGTAAATTCACTTTTTGCTTTTGAAACTGTGGATTTTTTTAAACTTTTTTGTTTACAGTAGGTTGAATTCATGGATGAAGAACCTGGTGACACAGAGGACTAATTATATTAGCTTGGAGAAAACAAAGATGAAACTGGAGAAGGACGGCTATTAAGGGATATCAGCAGTGGATGGATGGAAATGAGGGGTGTGTAGGAAAGAGTCAGGGATCATGCTGGGATTGCAGGAAGAATACCAACCTTAAGACAGTAAAATCTTAGAACACAAACGCAAGGAGCAAAGAGAACTCTGTTTTCAAGATGCATAAAGGCATCTTCTGGAATACCCTTCTTCCACACAAGATTCTTTTGTCCAACTGTATAGTAGGTAAAAGGATAGATTGTATTCATCCTGCTTCTCACCAAAATAGCCTTCCTTCCCTCTTCCCTCTCTCTTTCTAGTACTCAGTTCCTCCTCTAATATTCAGTTCCGAGATTTACAGTGGAAGAAAAGTAAGAAAATATGGAACCATGTACTTATGGAACAGGAAAAGATTTAGAAATCAGTCTTAAATGATCAGATGATTGAACTATATGATTATAGTACATGATGACAAGAGTGGTTAAGTATGTCTGAGGTTAGTCAGCTACTTAGGACTAGAATCCACCCTGTATTTGTGGGACTGAAAATTTTATTTAATTTTGTCATAAGCTCATGGTAACCCAAAGAAAAGCATACAAAGGTATGTGTATGTTGTTTTAAGTCTCCTTGCTTTTTTTCATAATTTAGGTCAAGATGGGATTTATATTTTCAAAATCTATGAATGAAAACATGAAAAATCAACAGGAGTTCATGCTTATGAATGCTCGACTTCAGGTATGTTTTAAGCTAATTAAATGATTACATTGTTGTAGTGCTTAAGTTTTTAACCATATGTACTTCAATAATATATTCTCTTTCACCCTCAAAATAAAATACTCCTAGGCTCCATCCTCAAAGACAAAATGAAATGGATCACTAATTACCTGATGAATGGGCTTGCTTAAATCTCTAATCCAGATTCTTATTTAGAAATTTTCATAAACCTAGAAAAGATAGCTGCTTAGAGAATGTGGTAGAGAGAATAATGCTCTGTCCCTACCCTTCCCCGAAGATATCCATGTCCTAGTTACCAAGACCTATAAATATGTTACCTTACATGGCAAGACACTTTGCAATATGATCACTTAATAAGGTTGGTATGGGGTGATTATTCTGGATTATCTAGGTAAGGCCTTTATAATTGCAGGGTCCTTATAAAAGAAATAAAGAAGCAAGCATGTCACAGTGAAGGAAAGAGAAGGGGCTGGGAGAATATTTGAAGATGGTATACTGTTGGCTTTGGAGACAGAGTGAGGGTCATGAGCCAGGGAATTCAGGTGGCTTCCAGAAGGTGGAAAAGGGAAGGAAATAGTTTCTCCCCTAAGGCCTCCAGAGGGAAAAAAATCCCACCTACCCATTTTGCCTTGCACTTCTGATTTCAGAATTATAATATGTTTGTGTTATTTTATGCTGTTAAGTTCACAATCATTTGCTATAGCAGCAATAAGAAACTTATACAGAAAGAGAAAAGATCAAAGCACAAAAGGAGATTGTCTAATTGCCTAGCACACTATTAAAAAAATATTTTAAATGTTGCAAAGGTGTTAAATGCTTGACCCTCCTTCAGAGGGAAGTTTTAAGGATTAAAGATGATACATAATGTACAAAACAATACCTCAAGTCTTTAGAAAAATGCTTCTCTGTAAGTATTAGTGGTTGCTGTTGTTGGTATTAAAGACCAATGAGAATGTCTTGTGCAGGTTAAAGATTCTTTTGGGGAAATGAAACAGGAAAAAAGAATAGACAACAGAATCATTTTAACCTAGGGAGGCAAAATGACCTAGGAGAGAACAGATACTGGGTTATCAGGAAAGTCATGATTCAGTTTTGCATAGGAAAACATTGGAAAATACATCATGCCTTTCCCAATGACCCAATATAAGGTATACAAATCAGCCTAGTATGTTAGATTCTTAGAGCATCCTTGTCAAAGTCCTTTGGAAACTACAGGACTTTTATTTTTATGTTAGTCTCCATTAAGTAAAGGTCTTTGAAGAGTCTAGGATTTTACTCTACTTGCAAGCTAATAAGTAAGCCTGCTGCTACAGAAGATGGGAGATACCTCTGTCAGAAACAGAGGATTTTATTATTCATAGGATAGCAAGCAGCATCAGCATGATGTTGGTGTCTGGTGTCGATTTCCCATGCACGCCAAGACTCATGAAGTGACAAAGGTTGGCATGGGCTTAAATGGGTGCTATGTACTCTGTGGATTTGTGTTGTATTTGAGGACTCTACAGTTTTTATAGTGAGCAGTGAGCAAGGGATGGGAATGGAGGAGAGATGACCCTAGGGTGAGCCAGTCATACACTCAAATGTTATCTTTATTTAACCAGCAAATGGACCTTTTCCCTGAAATTGTTGTGTCTTTGTTGACCCACCCCAAAATGAGGATGTTGGCCTGAGATTCACAAGGCTCCCACTGGGTCACATTTTTAACAAGAGTTCACTGAAGGCCCCCTGTTTAAAGGGATGTAATATGTTGAATTGTGTCTCCTTAAAATTGTTATGTTGAAGTCCTAACCTCTAGTACTTCAGAATGTGACTTAACTTGGAGATAGAATATTTACAGAGATAATTATGTTAAAATGAGTCCTTACAGTGGACTCTAATCCAATATGACTGGTAGTTTATAGGAAGAAGATATTTGGATATAGAGATTTTATACTGGGAGAATATAGTACAAATATGAAGACAGTCATCTGCAAGCCAAGGAAAGAGGCCTAAAATAGACCTTTCCCTCACAGCCTTTGCAAGGAGCCAACCGTGCAGATACTTCTATCTTCTAGAAATGAGACAGTAAAGATCAGTTTCTCTCTTTCTTCTTCTTCTTTTTTTTTTTTTAAAGAGGTTTTTGCCTTAGGGCGTGTATGCTCACCAGAGAGAGAGAGAGAGAGACAGACAGACAGACAGACAGAGACAGAGAGACAGAGACAGACAGACATAGTGAGAGGGGAAGTGAGAAATCACCCCCAGGGGAGATGGCCACACCACGATCCCTTCTTCTCCATTCTTCTCGTGGGATCTTGGACATGCAACACACATATGCCCAGCGTGATTTTGAAGCCACCGGATCCCGGACTCAAACCATGGTTGTATTTGTATTGTGGGAGCCTGTTGATGTAACTGCTATGCCATCTGCTGGTCCCATGTCAGTTTCTTAATATATCCAGTTTGGTTCTTTGTTATGGCAGCCCTAGCAAATTATTACAAGGTGCGTTAGGTACCTGCGTCCAGCAGGGGATGACATTATACTGGGCAATATCCTCTCTGGCAGTCAGTTGTAATTTTCCCTTTGGGATTTTATAGTGTTTCTATTAGACCACGTGGGAGGGACTCAAGGAATCTCTATATGGGAGAATCTCCTCTGGTCACTATGAGTTTAAAAGTATGTAATACGTTAGTTTCATTACACACCCATATTGGAAGGAGGGAACACATAATCAGTGTATTAAAGTAGCTTAAGGTCTCTTTAATTTCCCTTCCTTATGACATACTTTGCTCAAAATCTATCAGTTGAATTCAGGTGCTTTCCTCCCCTTATAAGAATAAAAACTGGAGTTTAATAGTTTCAATGGATTATGCTGCCTTTCCTCCATGGCACCAAGAAGACTTTGGTATCTATATCCACAGCTATAGATGTTTGAGTCCTTTCCTTTCCCGAAGTTACCTAGCACATCCAACTTTTCCCCCTAAAGCAGCTGAAAGTTAGGGGAGAGGTAGAGTATGGATGGGGGCTTGGAGGGAAAGTGCGACTTAACTCCAGTAAGCAAGGCTTTAAATTTACTTCCAGTTTCAAATGGCCTCCAGACTTAACTAAACAAGGCTTTGAGTTTACTTTCAGTTTCAAATGGCCTCCAGTCACTGGGATCAAGAAATGTATGCTTTCCGTTTACTTGAAGTTATATACCCTCACAGCTAATACCATTTATTTCACCTTTGGAAATCCCTTTGACTCAGCAGCCCCAGCCACGTTACATTGTCTTTTGACTAGGGTGTGGGGCTTGCTGCCCCACTGTCATAACATCCTTTCCTTCTCCCATCCCAGAGGAGAGCCTGCCTCAACCAAAGCACCACTTGGATTGTCTCAGTCTTTTATTTTGTTGTTTAATCTCATTTAAAAAGATAGTGAGAGACCTTTGCTCTATCTTCCCACCCTCACCACCAACTTAGGCAAGAGCATTTACTATCAGACCTCAGGAGTTTTCTCGTTTCCTCTAACCCAACCAGCAAGGCCCCTTGTCCTTTCTTTTCCATAAAGCCTTATTTTTATCAGCATCTCATCCTTTTAACAAAATTATCAGGCCCTGTGGAGAATCTGAGATTTTACCTTACTTACAAACTAACAGGCTAGCCTGCTGCTACTTTACGGATTCTAGCAGAAGACAATGACTGACAGTATACAAGCAGCATGTGTGTGATGTGGGCACGTTTTCCACGCACTCTGGTCCTATGGAGGGGATGGAGGTGAGCCTAGGTAGGATGATGAAATGGATACAGTGAGTCCGTGACATAGCTAAAGAACACTGAGCTTGTGAAATCTACCCCTTTTGTTGTGAATGGTGAGCAGGCCTGCTCTTTGACCAGGAGGAGATGTTACCTCACTCTTCAAGGTTGCTCAGTGCAAACACAACTCAGGTATAGAACAGTCAGAGCCTGTCTCCTTGGCCTGCCCAGCAACAATGTGCAGGATGACTCAGAGCCGATGGCGAATAAGACTAGTTTTTTCTATTTTTTTTTTTGGAGAGATTTTCACTATAGGGCGCATGCGCTCGCCAGACAGACAGAGAGACATAGAGACAGAAAGCAAGAAATCACCCCCCAGGGAGGATGGTCACGCCGCAATCCCTTCTCGATTCTCTTCTCGGGATCTTGGGCACGCACGCACATGCGCCCGGCGTGAGTTTTAAGCCACCAGGTCCCGGTCGCAAACCGCGGTCGACTACGTGGGAGTCCAGCGACATAGCCATTACGCTAACTGCTGGTTCCCTAGTTTTTTCTATTGATCAGACTTTTTTTGTTTTTTGTTTTTGTTTGTTTGTTTGTTTGTTTTTGGTCTTTTAATTTCAAGGAAGGATGACCAGGAGAATATAGAGTAATAGCTGAACAAGTATACACTGGTTCAGAGAAAATACCCACATATACACATCCATCACTGTAAAAGTTCCCAGCTCATTTTTAATTATTATTATTATTACTTTTTGGTGAGAGAGAGAGATTTGCTATAGGGCATATGTGCTTGCCAGATTCTCCTCTTAGGATTTTGTGCAAGCATGCACATGTGCCCAGTGTGTTTCTAGCTGCTGGATCTAGGACTCAAACCACAGTTGATCATGTGGGAGTACAACATCTTAACTACTATGTCACCTGCTGCCCACACCCAAATGAATGCTTAACAACCTACAGCTGAGGTACATCAGGTCTGGCAGCCTTAACTATTCATAGACAGTTTTCAAGAAAGAAGGTGTCTTGGGACCAGCAGTTAGCATAATGGCTATGTCACTGGACTCCCACGTCGTCGACTGTGGTTTGTGTCCCGGACCCGGTGGCTTAAAACTCACGCCGGGTGCATGTGTGTGCATGTCCAAGATCCCGAGAGGAGAATGGGGGAGAAGGGATTGCTGCGGCGTGGTCATCCCCCCGGGGGGGTGATTTCTCACTTTCTATCTCTCTCTGTCTGGCAAGTGCATGCGCCCTTATGGCAAAAACCTCTCCACAAAAAAAAAAAATAAATAAAAAATAAACCAGAAAGAAAGAAAGAAGGTGTCTTCAACTTTGTAGATGGGTAGACAGTACGGAAAAGTCAAGGAGAAAGAAGGATGAGAAAAGGCTTTTGGAAAACTTCAGTGTTTGGCAGGAATCATTTCAGAAGTGTATGAGGGAAGAAATCAGTCTGTAATTGTCTGAGTGTGTCTAGTTAGATAATGAGGGCAAAATAGATAGACTCCCTTAGTTTTCTGTGGAAAGCTAACAATACAGAAAATACAATGTATTTTAAATGTAGTAATTAAAAGAAATATACTTCCAGGGGCCAGCAGGTGACATGGTAGTTGGGGTGCTGGACTCCTACCTGGCTGACCACAGTTGGAGTCCTAGACTGACAGCTTGCTTTTTCACTTTATCTCTCTCTCTCTCTTCCTGGTGAACACACATGCCCTGTAGCAAAGTAAAACATAATAAAAATAAAATTAAATAAAACAAGAAACATACTTCCAAACATAAACTTGGAGGTTTTCTTTTGATATTATAACATTAATTTATCCACTTAAATGTGTATGGAATGCCTAAGTGACTAGCGTAGGTAAGATGAATTAGAAACTAGAGATACTTTAGTAAACAGTACAATTCCTTTCAAGAAACTCAAGCTCTTGAGCAGAGTGGTGGTGGGGAAGCAATAACCAACAATTTCAATATTGTGTTAAGAACTGAGACTCCTAGGTCCACCTTAATTTATTAAAATATCTATTCTTTTGTATTTATAATATTATTTATTTGTTGAAGACATGTGGTTATCTTTTCTATGGAATAGTTTGGATGTGGCTGATTGCTTCCTCTTGGTATTATTGAACATACTCTTCTATCCTTTTTGATGAAGACATATGGTTATTCTTCTATTATTTGATGAAGACATATGGTTATCTTTTCTATCCCATAGTTTGGATGTGGCTGATTGCTTCCTCTTGGTATTATTGAACATACTCTTCTATTCTTCATTCTTCCAATTAACTGGAAAATTTGGGGGTCTGATTAGACTCAGATTCAATTCTTTTAGCAATAATCTCTTATAGGTGGTACTGTGTATTTCCTAATGCACTACACTGTGAAGAACATAAGGTCTGGTTGTCTTTAGTGATGTCTACCTGATCTATCAACCTGTCATTTAATGGCTTTTCTATCCATTTATAGTCTTTGTCTAGCTCTATCACTTTCATTAAGGCTTTTAAAAAATGATGATTTAAAGAGTTATCTCTGTCTGTGTTTATTAGCTGGGAATTTATTAATAACCTTCCCTTACTAACTTAGTTATCCTGAAATACAGTTTGTACAGGAAACAGATGTTTGGCCTTTCCTTTTATTTAGCAACTTTCAGAACAGTGAATTAATGCTCTGACAATCTCTAGAGGTGACCAAAGAATTTCTGTGTTTGAATGCTATGACTAGAAATCCTGATGTGTTTTAATCAGTTGCAGTAATTATTTTCCATCTTTGGCTATTAGGAGATCTTTCAAGGTGATTTTATGTCCTTTGGACAGACCCAGTAAGTCATTTATTAAGGGCAGGTTATTTAGACTGTGTCTCATTTCCCACGTTTGATATATAGCTTAGTAATAAGAATTATAACACTTTTGTAGAACTGCTTTGAGAGGTAATGAGATGGCCTATGTACAAGAATTTAGCATAGAGCACCTGCCACATGCAAATGTTCAGCAAAGTCAGTAATGTAAGCAAAACTTTCATAGTAGAAGTGCCATTCATTCATTCATTCATTCATTCACCAAATAGGTGTGGAGCCCCTGCTCTATACCAGGTAATACTTGAGATAGGAAGATATAACAGTGAGAAAAACTGGCCAACTCCTTCCCGCATGGAACTTGCACTCCACTGTGGGACACAGGCAACAAGCCAAATCACCACAGTGTGTCAGCAGTAAGGAGCCCTGTGAGGGAAGAAATAGGGCAAGAGAATGATGACAGGAGAATGTGGGTGAGTGGCAGATGCTATTTTTATCATAAGAGTCTCTCAAAAGGGTGATATGTGAGCAGAATCTCAAGGGAAATAAATGAGTCATGTGGATAGTTGGAGAAAGACAATTTCAGGCAGAAGAGTGAGTGCAGAGACAAGTGAAACAATGTGTGGCAAGTTGGAGGAATATCAAAGAGGTTCTGAAAGCATGGGGAAAAGTGGAAAGAGACAAGGTTAGAGGTTACACAGGATTTGTACTCCATGATAACTTTTAAAAAATTAATTAATTTAGTTTTAATTGCCAGAGGGCAAATCCACTTGCCAGAGAGAGAGAGAGAGAGAGAGAGAGAACACTACCTCATGATGGGACTTAGTCACACTGCAATTCCTTCTCCATTTCTCCATCCTGTTGGGATTTGGGGCATATATACAACACACACCTGACATGTTTTTCCACTTGCCAGGGCTAGAATTTGAACCATGGTCAGCGATGTGAAATCCAGCTCCTTAACCACAGGGAGCTAGGGCTAGCTCAATAACTGTTTTGAAATGTTTTGATATAGGAAGCCATAATGGGTTCTTGAATAGAAGAGTGATATGGCCTGATAGTTTTTGCAACATGAAATATTGCTGTGCTCAATAAATGCCTTTTTAAATACACAAAAATTAAAATATCAAATAATTATTATGAGAACATTTTAAAATTGCTTAAACACTTAAGACTCCCAGTGTCCATCATTCGTGCATTCTTGTGCCCACCTGTTTTTTTGCTTTTGTTTTTGTGTACCAATATTTGAAACAGGAAGGGTTTCTTATTCTAAAGAATGCAAGAAAGTAGTGTATGCTTTTAAAGAGGCTTGTGGTGACAAGAAACCGAAAATGTAGAGAAGGGGTAAAGAGAAAGAAGAGGTAGTAAGTAGTGGGAGTTGGTTCAAGGCTTAGACGTGTAAGGGGACTTGAGTTACTCAGAAGTGGCTAGAATAAAAGGGGCAGTATGATCAACCCAAGATCACTAAGGACACTAGGGGCTACAGGAAGCATGACTTAATTCCTATGCTTGGATTCATAATTGTCTTCAATGTATCCTTCTGAGATTAATTCTGCCATGTCTCTCATCCCCACATCTGTATTTAGTCTTTCCATGTTCTTCATCCTTAACAATTTTTTGAGATTCATTTTTTCTGTGATAAAATACACATAATATAAAACCTACTATTTTGAAGAAGACAATTTAGTGGCACTTAGTACCTCTATAGTGTTGTGCAACAATTACCACTGTTTAATGCCATAACATTTTCATCACCTCGAAAAAATACCACAAAACATGAAGGAGTCACTTCCACCCCTCTTCCTTACCCCAAGTACCTGACATTCACTGATCTGATCCCTCTATGGATTTGTTTATTATGGGTATTTCATATAAAGGGGATTATACAATATATGGTCTTTAGAGTCTGGTTTCTTCCACTTAGCATAATCTTTTCAAGGTTCATTTATGTTGTAGTATGTACTAATACTTTATTCCATTTTATGGCTGAATGACACTCCATTTCATATATATATATATACCACATTTTGTTTACCTACTCATTTGTTGGGATATTTTAGTTGTTCTATATCTTCAGGATATTATGACTAGTATATCCATGAACAGTTTTGTACAAGTTTTTATTAGGACATTTGTTTTTAATCCTTTTGGGTATACACCTCAGAATGGAGATAATGAATCATATGGTAATTTTATGTTTAACTTATTGAGGAGCCACCAAACTATTTTCTACAGTGGCTGTACCTTTTTACATTCTCAACATAATGTATAAGGATTATAATTTTTTCTATATCCTCATCAATACTGTTATTTCCTTTCTTTTCTTTTAATAATAATAATTAAAAAGCTCTAGCCAGCTTGTGGGTTTGAATTGATATCTCACTGTGGTATTGATCTGAATTTCCATAATGATTCAAAATATCGAACATTTCTTTTTATGTGTTTGTTGGCCATCTGTATGTCTTCTTTGAAAAAAACGTCTATTTTAGTTCTTGGCCAGTTTTAAAATTTAGTTATTTGTCTTTCTGTTGTTGACTAGTAAGAGTTCTTTGCATATTATGGCTAATAGATCTTTAGCAGATATAATGTTTGCAATATTTTTTTCTGTTCTATGGGTTGTCTTTTTACTGTCTTGACAGTGTCTTTTAATGCACATGTGCTTTTAATTTTTATTAAGTCCAATTTATTTTTCTTTTGTTGCTTATGCTTCTGGTATCATATCTGAGAAACCAATGCCAAATTCAAGGTAAGATAAAGATTTGCCCTATGTTTTCTTTCAAGAGTTTTACTGTTGTAGCTTTTATATTTGGGCCTTTGATCTATTTTGAGTTAAATTTTGTACATGGTGGGAGGTAAGGATCTAATTTCATTCTTTTGCATGTGGATATCCAGTTGTTCCAGCATGAGGTCCATTCTTTATAAGCATAAAGAAGTTGAGTGCTATACAGTAAAGATTAGGAGCCACATACTAAGTCTATACATAACTAACTCAGATGAAGAAACTGCTTACCAGATTCTGTTCATTCAGCCTCTCTGAAAAGAACATCTTGGGGCCGGCAAGTAGCATGGTGGTTAAAGGTGCATGGCCGACCATGGTTCACGTCTCGGACCTGGTGGCTTGCTTCCTCCCTTCCTCTCTCTTTCTCTGTCTCTCTGGGATCAAACTGGAAAATAATAATGATAATAATAATAAATAAAGTTAAATAAAAATAATTCTTAAAAAAAAAAAAAGAACATCTTGACCTGGTAGTGGTCTTCAAGTACCTGAAGTTTTAAAAGGTGCCAGCCTCCAGTGTCTTTTTCTTCTAAAATTGAAGTAAATGGAAATAAGTCAGTTTAATTTTATTATGAAATATTTGGGCTAAATGCAAAGGCTGTTACACAGTATTTAACTTCTAAAGAAGCTACTAAAAATGTTCAGCCAGTCTCTTGAAATTTGGGGCTGATATTAATATGTCTGGACTCACTTAGGGAAGCTATTGAAGATTTTCTGGGGCCAGCTGCCTTATTAAAGGAGCCATATTCCACATGGCCAGCCAAGTGATCTGAATCCCTGCCTCAGTGACTTGACAAACATTCCATACGTGTTTGCCTGTGTGCCCCAAATCTTGACAGGATGAATAAATGGAGAAGGAGCTGCAGAGTGATCATGCCCCATTGGCAGGGTGGAGGGGATGCTTTCTTTCTCTCTTTTAGGAGAATGCAGGCACTCTCTGGCAAAGAAAAAAAATTCTGTATTCTGATATCCAGGAATGGTAGGAAGTGAAAATAAAATAATTGATAAAAGTCTTTAATGCCATAGGTATTTTTTACAAAGGTAGACAAATGGCAAGAAAGGTCAAGCCACCAAGGTGATCCTTTGCTGCTGCCTATACCTTTCATGCAGATATTGGACCAGGACCTTTTTTTAAAAAAAAGAATTACTTTAATTTTATTCATTATTTTTATGTTGCTGTTGTTTTTAATTTGACCAGAGAGAGTGAGAAAGTGAGAAAGCAAGCTGCCAGGTCCAAATTTGAACCACGGTCAGCCATGTGGGAGTCCAACGCCTCAACCACCATGCCACCTGCTGGCCCCTAGACGAGGACCATTTTAAGTTTGTTCACAAACTTACTAATGAATCCAGTTGTAGACAATCAGAAAGCTTTCTTTCTTTTTAAAATTTTTCCCCTTCCTCAAAGTATAATCTTATTTTCATAAATAAAATTATTTAAATTCAGAGTGAATTTTAACTCATTCTTACTTCTTCATTGCTTGAGCCAGGGAGGAAATAATTTTATTATTTATTAACTCAATGAGGCATTTACTGAATACCAACTCTATACAGAATTTGAAGCTCGAAGTTATTAACGAAACATGACTCTATAGCTTTAATAATTTTTAAAAATTTTTGTATGCATTTTAATATGTACACACCCAGATACTTACCCCACTTTATCCTACAAAGAATTTAAGAAAATGTTGCTATTAAAATCTTTAGACTTCTCTTATATGTGCCTTATTTCTACTTTACTTGCTTCTTTAAGATAAATTAAGAATTTATAGCAGCAGGGGGAGAAAGTTTCCAAAGAGAAAAATCCTCTATAGATATCCTTAATGTTTAGTATTAAGGGGAAATAATCCAAAATATCATTAGATTTGAATAAATTCACTACATCAGAATAAAAGTGAATGAACATTTTAAAAATATTCTATTTTGAAATAATTTAAAATTTGCAGAAAAGTTGCAAAACTAGAGTTTACATATACCTTCTATCCAGTTTCCTCTAATATTAACAATTTACAAATCATTGTATAATAAAATGATCAAAACCAGGAAATTAACATTGGTCTAATATTATTTACTAAACTATTGATCTTTTTTGTGAAATTTCACCAGTTTTTCTACAAATGCCCATCTTCCGTTTCAGGATCCAATCCAAGATCACACATTTCACTTAATTTTTGTGTCTCTTCAAATCAGTGACAGTTTTTCATTCCTTTCTTAGCTTTTGGGATAAAATTGGGTTGTCAGAAAAGTCATGATGTATTTTTCTATACAAAAATGTGTCATAACATTTCCAATGACCCAATATTTTTGATAAGTACTGGTCAGTTATGTAGCAGAATTTCTCACTTTGAGTTTGTCCAAAGTTTTCTCACAGACTGCATGTTTTTGCATGTTATTCTTAAACCACAGAATGTTCTTGTGTCTTTCTCATTGCATTGTGTCATAGGATATATGACATTAAGTCTTATTACTAGTGATGTTCAACTTGTCTACTGAATTAAAATGATGTCCACCAAATTTCTGCACTGGGAAGTTACAAGTTGTTACTTTCTAATTGATAAATATCTTTGGAGATATACTTTGAGACTTTGTTAACATCGTTCTTCTCCTTGAACCTTTGTCCACTGATTTTAACATCCACTGGTAGGATAGTAATGCAATAATTATTACTGTGGTGTTGGTGTAATAATAATTTTGTGTTTCTTTCATTTGTATTGTTAATTGGAAGAGCTGTCCCTTCTTCATGTATTTAATCATTAAATTATTTATCAATATATTTTCATGGACATTTTATTGTGTGAGTTATAATCTAGTACCATCAATATTTGTTTTGTGGCTCTAATCGTTTGAGCTTTGACTACTGGTCCTCCTTCTTCGTGGCTCCTATGTCCTTTTTTTTTTTTTTTTTAGAGGTTTTTGCCTTAGGGTGTGTACACTTGCTAAAGAGACAGACACGGTGAGAGGGAAAGTGAGAAATCAACCCCTGGGGGGAATGGCCACACCACTGTCCCTTCTCATTCATTCTCCTCCTGGGATCTTGGGCACTCACACACATGTGATTTTTCAAGTCACTGGGTCTGGGACTCAAAATGTAGTCAGCTACATGGGAGTCCAGCGATGTAACTGCTATGCCATCCACTGGCACCTGCTCCTCTGTCCTTTTGACATATTCCCTAATATTTTGAGTCCTGGCTTATGTTCTGTGACCACAGATAAGCTTGATATCCCTACCCTAACCCAACTCATTCCCTGTACTTCCTTGCTCTGTCCCCTGGGGGTTTGACCTGCAGCACTGCACTACCCAGGTTTCCTTGTACTCTGGCTCCTGATTAGGCTCAGCCACTGGGAGGTACAAGCCTGAAACTGGAGGATGAGGAAACAGTGAGGCTGGGCTGTGGTCCTGGCAGTGGCAGTGAATTCCATAGTTCCAACCCTCACTGGGCTCTGATTAACAATGTCTCCTCACTTTTCTCCTTTTAGACTAGAAGGATTAACACCTTCCTACTGTTGTCAGCCCATGGGTGCCTCATGGCAGCCATGGCACCTTAAATCCTGTTCACAGTCAGTACATAGCACTTTCATTAAATTGTTCTTAGTTAAATTAGTTTTATGTTTAGGAGGAAGCGTGCCTCTATATCCTATTGATATTGCTCAAGGTACTAGGTATACTTTTCTTATGAATAACTACATTTAATAAGTAACTGCATTTATCATGAACATTAAAAATGTACAGTTAACAGCCAGTGCATATTAAACTAACAATGCTATTGGCAATTGTAGACTTAGTGTAATGGTCCCCAGACTGCTTCACATATTGTACATGCTAAAGTTACAAATTACAACTTTGGGTCAGACTACATTATAAGCCTGGACACAGTTTAGCTCTCTGAAGCAGTTGGTAATTTCTCTTTTAACTCGCACTTTGTGTGTGTGCATCAAATGAAATGAAACTTGAATATGGTCACTAGAGAAAAGTCCTAGAACTCAAGCATACTATATGGAACTTACAATAGAGAAGTTGCTTCTTTCACAAAATTACTGTTCCCTTTCAGATATAGATACTGGATCTGTAAAGAAATTAAAGGACTTTGTCTTATGTACATTCTCAGAGCACAAGCTAAATTAGCACCCATTTTCTCTAGACATTTAACAATATTACATATTGAGTCGTCAAGAAAGGACACATTTTTGCATAGAAACACGAAGAAAAGTATATCATGACTTTGCCGACTACCTAATACATTAAGTTAAAGAAGTAAATGAGGGGACCAGCAGTTAGCGTAATGGCTATGTCGCTGGACTCCCACGTAGTCGACCGCGGTTTGAGTCCCGGACCCGGTGGTTTAAACTCACGCCAGGCACGTGTGCGCGTGTGCGTGCGTGCCCAAGATCCTGAGAGAACAATGGAGGAGAAGGGATTGCAGCGTGGCCACCCCCCCGGGGGGTGATTTCCTGCTTTCTGTCTCTCTGTCTCTCTCTCTCTCTGTCTGGCGAGTGCACATGCCCTATAGCAAAAAAAATAAAAAAATAAAAAAACTCTCAAAAAAAAAAAAAAGAAATGAGGCTGATTTGTTTTATATGTAGGTAATGTGTATTAGTCTCTACACAAACAGCTTTTAAAAAGTCCCCTTTTTTCTTTCTCTCCTTTCTTTTTTCTTTTTCCTTTCCTTTTTTAAATTTTTATTTATTTATTTATTTTAAGATTTCTGCTGTAAGGCACATGTGCTTGCTGGAGAGAGACAGAAACAATGAGATGTAAAGAGAGAAGTTACACCCCAGAGGGGATGGTCATGCCATAATCCCTTCTCCTCCATTCTCCTCCTGGAATTTTGGGCATGTATGTATATGCACCCAGAGTGATTTTCAGGCCACCAGGTCTGGGACTCAAATTGTGGTTGGCCATGTCGTAGTCCAGCACCTTAACCATTATGCAACCTGCTGGCCCTTTCTTTCTCCCCCCACCCCCTTCTTCCTTCTTTTCCTTCCTCTCTCTCTCCCCCCTCTTTCTTTCTGTTTATTCATTTATTTCTCCCATGAGAGAGAGAAAGAGAAATACAGAAACACAGCCACCCCCTAATATGGTGATTCACATCACAATCCACCACTAGTCTCGGCCTGTCCAGATCACAGGTGCTTACATATATGTGCCAGGTGTGCTCAGGGAGGTGCTGGGACTCAAGCCAAGGACCTTTCATGGGTTCAGTTGCATTACCGCTACGCTACTACCTGGGCCCTATACTGCAGCCATCTTTAATTTTTTACTGGGTTACAAACCATAGAACTATGCTCAAGATGAACCACCTTAATTTTTTACTGTGCATTGGCCTTATTTTAGGAGCCATGCAACAGACAACAGAGTTAGACCAAGTGCAGTATGAACAAATTAATTTACAGTAGTCTCCTTATTTATAGGGAACAAATTTCAGGACTCCCAGTGGATACCTAAAACCATGGATGTACCATGGTTTATATACTACGCTTTTTTGACAACTAATAATAAAATAGAGCAATTATAGCAATATACTGTAGTAATAAGGTTATGTGAATGTGGTATGTCTGTATCTCTCATACTCATCTATTTTAGGGTCATAGTTGACCGTAGGTAACTGAAACAGTGGAAGGTGAAACTGCAGATAAGAGGGATCAGTTATTTTGTTTTTAATTTACCAGAAGATGCATGTGCTTGCCAGAGAGAGACAGAGACAGAGAGAGGGGGGAAAGCACCCCTGAGTGGGGAATGGTCACACCACAATTCCTTCTCTTTCATTTCATCCTGTGAGAATTCTGGGCATGCATGCACAGGCACTGGGTGAATTCTCCAAGCCACCATGTCTGGGACTCACACGGCTGACCATGCAGAATCCAATTCCCTTAACTATCAAGCCTCAGCCTAGCCCAAGGGACTAGTGTATCTTAACACAGAAGCATAATCTAAAACATATTTTTCAACCGTTCATACACTTACATTAGTTATTACCTTAATTATAATTTTTAGATGTTTTGGTAGCTTCTGTTCATTTCCATATCTTGAGCTTATAGTGATGTTGATTGTACAGATTATATAGCAAAACATAAACTTTTATACTTAAAAATGATAGCCTTCTGGGTCCAGCAGATGGCATAATGGCTATGTTGCTGAACTTCCATGTAGTCGACCATGGTTTGAGTCCTGGACCCCGTGGCTTAAACTCACACCAGGTGCATATGCGTGGGTGCCCAAGATCCTGAGAGGAGAAAGGAGGAGAAGGGATTTCGGCGTGACCATCCCCCTGGGGGGTGATTTCTCGCTTTCTGTCTCTCTGTCTCTCTCTCTCTGTCTGGCGAGTGCACATGCCTGATAGCAGAAACCTCTCAAAAAAAAATGATAGCCTTCACTGCTCACTTCATCACCAAAGAGTAAAAATTTACAGGTAAAATTCAGTTCGGTAATAGTTTTTTTTTTCCTTTTAAAAATACAGTTTTAAAGTCAAAACAGATTTTTTTATTATAAAATGAGTTATTTTATCATATCTACTTGTTTTCTAGGGTCTTTCAAGTATACTCTCAAGTTGTAGGTTTTTCTCAAGTATACTCTCCTTCAAATTCCAATTCTATCCTTTAAATAAAAGTAAAATGGAAAGTTTCCATTTATTTGAGGGTAAAAATTCCTCCCACCCTACTTCTCCTTTGCCTGTCCTTAAGCTTAGGCAAGAATCTGAAAAGCAGTTCCTCAGAATATTTCTGGAAAGCATGTTAGGATCACATTATATTGCTAACCAAAGCATAAGTGAACATGTTGGCATTTCCATCTTTTTCTTCTATTGATGACTATGGTAGGAATAGAAAGCTAGCTGGGTATAGTCCTAGCTACTCGTCAGGCTGAGGGAGAAGGAATGCAAGTTCAAGGCCAGCCTGGGCAATGAAATGAGACCTTGGCTCAAAAATAACCAAAAACCAAAACCAAACCAAACAAAAAGATAAAAAGGAAAAGAATAAAATCCTCAAAAGAATATTTTAATACTTACTCATTTATTCAATGCTAATTAAGCACTGACAGTTCCAGGCTCTGTGCCAGTCAATGAAGATATAAAGATGAAAAGACAAAGTTGAATACTTTTAAAATATTTACACGTTCTAAAATTGTTCAAACTATTTTATGCAATTATTTTCTTGGAAGAAGAAATATTTGTATCATGTTCAGTAAACAAAAATTTGGTGTCCTCTGAATCTATTTGGTAAGTTAATAATGTTAGTTTTAGGTTTACTGGTTCAGTTCAGATACCACTTATTAAACATAAATGAAAAGTATATTTGGGATTTATTTAATTATAATAACAAATTTATTATTTGGGATCTTAATCTTTATTATATATGGGCATATCCCTGTGGCTTTGAAATTATTGTCTTTAGCTCAGATGACAATTTATGTTGTAAAATAACTTTTCACTTATGTACCCAAAGAAAAATACCAATTTGAAGCTTTATTTGAGGAAATTTTGAATATGAAGGCCTCATAGTTTTAAAAGTCATATTGGAGGAGGGGGTTATGCACGATTTTCCTCTTTTAAAACTCTATAATTATGTGTTATCTTTATAATAAGCAAACAAACAAAAAGCACATTGAGAGTTGTAACTATAGACTCTACGTTCACATTATCAACTGTTAATCTACCCACAGCCTTTTCCTTGCACATATTATAAGAATAAAAGCTACTATCATAAGATTGATTGGTAGTGTATATAATAGTTCACTATTTTGTTCATATTTTTAATATTTAAATATTGGCATATTTAAAGGCTTTAGGATACTAAAAAGGAAAGGAAATTTGATTGTTAGAGTTCTATGAAACTTTCATTATTATTATTATTTTAGATTTTAGGGTGTGCACTCGCTAGGGAGGCAGAGAGAGAGGAAAAGTGAGAAATCACCCAGCAGGGGAGGTGGCCATGCCATAATCTCTTCTTCTCTAGTCTTCTCTTAGGATTTTGGGCATGTGCGCATGTGCCCAGAGTATTTTTCAGGCCACAGAATCTAGAACTCCATCCACAGAGTTGGACAGGTGGGGTCTAGCACTTTAACCACCTCTTCACTACTGGTCACCTTTTTAATATTATTTTATTTTTAAATAGGACTTGGTTTACATGCTCCTTTAATAAGTAGAGCAAGTAAAATTTCCATTTTCTGAAGCTGTCACTTGGAAGACCTGGACACCTAAAACTCAATGGCAATGAAGTCAAGGGAAAAAAATAAAATTGGCCTGTTGTAACAGATAAAAAGGAAAAACAAGTAATCTTTACATACAAGGGATATAAAAGGAAGTGATGATAGCAATAGTTTTGTTCTCTTCTCATATTTATTAGGGAAGAAAAACTGCTTCATATCTTATGGTGCTTTCTTTTTTAAAAAATGCCTAAACATGGGGCCAGCAGGTGGTGTGGTAGTTAAGGGCACTGGATTCCCACATAGCCAATTGCAGTTCAAGTCCCGGACCTGGTGACTTGCTTTCTCACTTTCTCTCTCTCTCACTCTCTCTCCCTCCCTCTCTGGTCAAATTAAACATAACTAACTAAATAATAAAGTTAAAATAATTCTTTAAAAAAATGCTTAAATGTGATATATCAATAATTTCTCCAAGTTTTTAGATGTGAAATGAGGTGTTTCAGATGTGAATCTTTCCAATGAGAGGATCCCTACATCTATTTGCTTTTGGCCCTCACCCTCTATTATGGGGTGGGGTCCAATGGGGAAGAAGCATATTCATCGCTTTGTCAAAATTATTACAAAAAAACTAGAGCCTCTAAATAGTAGTTGCTAAGAAATCAAATTGTTATTTGTATACTTCTTCCACCAAGGAAACTCAAAGCAGTTGCTGTAAGGAGGGAAGATCTTTACTCACGCATCTTGGTTTTCCTTCCTTCATAGAAGTCTTGTGCCAGTTTTGAAGATTAAGAGAATTAATTTTCCCGTCTGGGTGACTTGATATGGCCTACTTAGATAGTTCAGTTCTACATCTTCTCTATGATTAAGGATTATTACTTCTAAGGGCACTGGATTCCCACATAGCCAATTGCAGTTCAAGTCCCGGACCTGGTGACTTGCTTTCTCACTTTCTCTCTCTCTCACTCTCTCTCCCTCCCTCTCTGGTCAAATTAAACATAACTAACTAAATAATAAAGTTAAAATAATTCTTTAAAAAAATGCTTAAATGTGATATATCAATAATTTCTCCAAGTTTTTAGATGTGAAATGAGGTGTTTCAGATGTGAATCTTTCCAATGAGAGGATCCCTACATCTATTTGCTTTTGGCCCTCACCCTCTATTATGGGGTGGGGTCCAATGGGGAAGAAGCATATTCATCGCTTTGTCAAAATTATTACAAAAAAACTAGAGCCTCTAAATAGTAGTTGCTAAGAAATCAAATTGTTATTTGTATACTTCTTCCACCAAGGAAACTCAAAGCAGTTGCTGTAAGGAGGGAAGATCTTTACTCACGCATCTTGGTTTTCCTTCCTTCATAGAAGTCTTGTGCCAGTTTTGAAGATTAAGAGAATTAATTTTCCCGTCTGGGTGACTTGATATGGCCTACTTAGATAGTTCAGTTCTACATCTTCTCTATGATTAAGGATTATTACTTCTGGAGAGTATGTTGAAGTTCTGCAATTGGACAAGGATTTTTTCATTCTTCCTAAATCTGGACAGCAAAGGATCTGTGAAGCATAGCCTACTCTGGTTTTCCCCTAGTAGGAGGTGGTTTGGGGGATGCAGGCTGCTGCCTCATGAGCTTGCCTGTAGTCACAAAGAGAAACTTAGAAGAGACCTAATTCATTGTTCGCTCCCATTTTGCTTTCCATCTATCAAATATCCTAATCTCCCTACCACATGTCCATAAAAGATGTGGTCCAGATTTAGTTTATTATTTTATTCTTATTTTTTTTATTTAGAGAGATTTTTGCTATAGGGTGCATGGGCTTGCTGGAGAGATAAAGACAAAGAGACAGAAAGCAAGAAATCACCACAGATGGGAGATGGCTACACTGTAATCCCTTCTCCTCCATTCTCCTCTTGGAGATTCTGAGCACGCACGCATGCATGCCCATTGTGAGGTTTTTTTTTTTGGGGGGGGAGGTTTTTGCTATAGGGCGCGTGCGCTCACCAGAAAGAAAGAGAGACAGAGAGACTGAAAGTGAGAAATCACCCCCCAGGGGTAATGGCCATGCTGCAATCCCCTCTCCTCCATTCTCCTTTCGGGATCTTGGCACACACGCACACACGCCCAGTGTGAGTTTAAGCCACCGGGTCCAAGACTCAAATCATGGTCTACTACATGGGAGTCCAGTGACATAGCCATTATGTTAACTGCTGGTCCCCGCCCATTGTGAGTTTTAAGCTGCTGGGTCTGGACTTGAACCAGAGTCGACCACATGGGAGTCCAGTGATGTAACCACTACACTATCTGCTGGTCCCAAAACTCAGTTTTAACTCATGCATTCAAATTTTGAATCCTCTGCTAAAAAGTTTTTATTTATACTAATCTCAAGTATGCTCTCTTTCAAATTCTGTTTCTATCCTTTAAGTAAAAGAAAGTCAAATGGAGAAGGATGTGAACAGGTATCCTCAGGGCTGCCTTAGAACTTAGAGACCAGAAGAGGCTCACAAAGCTGATAGAGTATACTAGGTACTGAGCAGCTGACACCAGGGCCAGTCCGTGCTCTCTAAGTTTTTATGACCTACATATTAGGTAGTCAGGAAAGTCATGATGTATTTTTCTATACAAAAATGTGTCATGACTTTCCTGACAACCCAATATTTAGTGACTGCAGGGCAGCACAGAGGACAACTACCTTAAGTGACTGCACTTTCTTCTCCTGCCCCCAGCTACAGTAGATTTGTTTAAGGGAAATACTTGTAAACTCCAATGACTATCTGACCCCATAGATACCTCCCTAGTGCTCTGGCCACACTACACCAAGTTTCTTGGGTATTTAACACTGCATGCTCCTGGAAACCTCAGCCCCGCTTCTCATTTCTCCTTGCTATTTCTCCTGGCAGTTCAGTATTTCTGGTGTACATTTTGGTTGAGAGTCCCCATGAGCTTTGTCCTTTAGTGAAGGTCAGTTTCACTTACTGGGAAGCTAGTTTCTCCACTTAGTCTTTAACAGCCTTTGGTCACTAGGGAGAGTGCCATGTTATCCTGGAGTTCAAGCCTTGATCTCTTCCCTCCAAGAGCCAGAAGCAAGCTCTTTTCTCTCTTGCTTTCTCTCTGGTCTCACTTTAGGTCACCTATTAAATGCTCAACCCCTTCTGAGAACTTCCACAAAGTGTATCATCTGCAAAGAAGAGTTGATGGACATATCTAAGACTATGCAATCTGAGTTTTCCCAGATTAGTTTATCCTCCCAGCTCACCTCCCTGAGTTCTCTCTGATAAGTCATTACTGAAATGGTGTCAGAGGAAACTGTGAAGGTCTTTCCAATGTCTTTTAATCATCTCCTTAATGCACACAACATTTTTATACATACTAAGAAAGAAAGACACACTCCAGGGCCAGCAAATAGCATGGTGGTTGACGTGACTGAATTCCACATGGCCAACACTATGGCTGGAATCCCAGATCAAGCAGCCTGAGAATCACACTGAAGACATGTGCATGTTTGCTGAAAATCCTGAGAGGAGAATGGAAAAGAAAGAACTGTGGCATGGATGTGGGCATGGGGCGGAGCATCCTCATATTTTCTCTCTCTATCTCTCTCCAGAAAGTACACATGCCCTGTGGCAAATTACAACAACATGTTACCCTGACAGCTGGGAGCTGACCTGGTGCTGTCAGCTAGGCTATGGGATTTTCCTATGGAAAATAAGCGATTTCAAAGATTACTACCCTCAGACAGGGCCATGCCTTGACCATGATAAGCCAAGAATAAACAACAAGACCAGTCTGTACTGTCAAGATACAGAAAAAAAAAAAAAAGAATATGTCTAAGTCACAGAAATGACACCCTGTTGACTATCGGAGTATTGCTACACCTTTATTATTTATTACTTTTGCTTGCTTTGCTCCTCCTGCCTCTAGATTAAGTCTTTTTTATTTTTTTATTTTTGGAGAGGTTTTTGCTATAGGGTGCATGTGCTCGCCAGACCAAGACAGAGAGACAGAAAGCAAGAAATCACCCCCTGGTGGATGGTCACACTGCAATCCCTTCTCCTCCATTCTCCTCTCGGAATCTTGGGCATGCACACAACATGCGCCCGGCTGAGTTTTAAGCCACCGGGTCCAGGACGCAAACCACTGTCGACTACGTGGGAGTCCAGTGACATAGCCATTATGCTAACTGCTGGTCCCCTCTAGATTAAGTCTTAAGATATCCTGTTACAGAATTACTGCCACTTCCTGACTACACCCAAACCAGATCATCTTTGCACCCTCTTCCAAATCATCTAACACACGTCCATCTCCTACAATGAGTCCTTTCTGATACCCTCTTACTGAAATGCCACACAGTTCCTGTGGTGTGTTTCTGCTTTGTTGTAACAAGTCAATAAGCCCAACTTTTCCAACTATAGGTATTTTTATGTTTTTAGCTAGAAAAAATTGACAACAGCATGATAATATAATAAATATTTAGTACTTATATATCTCTTACCATGTGCCAGGTGCTATCATAAGATCTCTGATATATTAACTTCTATAATCCTTATAACAAATTATGAGATCAGCACTATTTCCATTTTGTAGATGAGTAAACCAAAGCACAGAAAGATTAAGCTGCAGTGCTTTTTTTTTTTTT
>NW_006159849.1:605352-605718 GCF_000334495.1 Tupaia belangeri chinensis
GTGGTGGCATCCCAAATAGCCGGAGAGGAGAATGGAGGAGAAGGGATTGTGGCGTGGCCATCTCCCTGGGGGGTGATCTCTCACCTTCTGTCTCTCTGTCTTTCTCTATCTTTCTGGCGAGTACACACGCCCTTTAGCGAAAACCTCTCCAAAAAATAAAAAGAGAGAAAGAGAGAGATTTCATCACGAGTTTAGATAATCTTTAAATTATAGAACAGCAGAACAGGCCAAGAGAACACTTCATTTCTCTGTGATCTTTAGAATTGGGTTGACTGAAGGTTAGGCTTATTCCTTAGGGTTGTTCCAATTGGAGAGAGCCCCTATAGCTGCTCATTTTAAGTCAAAACTTCAAGAGCTCTGGAAAGA
>NW_006159849.1:605749-637490 GCF_000334495.1 Tupaia belangeri chinensis
TGGGCAATTTCTGAAGAAGTATTCTTCAAGGTAAGAATATGACTGACTGCCAAGAACAATGAATGTATATAGATATTTACATTCACCATATATCCTGTGATATTTGAGTGTTTTCTCCATTTAGAAGAAACAGGAAGTTTTAGAGATGTATACTAATCAATGATAAACTTGGTTTATCATTGGTTAGTAATAAACTTGGTTTATCATTGGTTACCTCCCAGACCATGCTGTTTCAGTTTCCTTTGCATCCTCTTGCCCCTGATTGCTACACATTCCTGTAGTGGCTCAGGCTCAGATGGCTGTTATCTTCTCTTCACTGTCTTTACTTACTTTCTAGGGATCCTGTCTAGTCTCATGATTTCTTTCTTTTTGGGGGAGAGGTTTTTTTTTTTTTTTTTTTTTTTTTTTTTTCTTTAGGGGGCCAGAAAGAGAGAGACAGAGAGACAGAAAATGAGAAATCACCTCCTAGGGCGGATGGCCATGCTTCAACCCCTTCTCTTCCATTCTCTTCTTGGGATCTTGGGCACGCACACACATGCACCTGGCGAGAGTTAAAGCCACTGGGTCCGGGACTTGAACCACGGTCGACTACATGGGAGTCCAGTGACATAGCCATTATGCCAACCGCTGGTCCCATAGTATCATGATTTCTAATATCACTAATATAACTCATACTTTCGAATGAATATTTCTAATAACTGAAGACTAATTTTTCACACTGCCTACTTGATATATCCACCTGGATATACATAAACATCTCTACCTAACTACCTAACTCTAACTAATTAACTATGTATATATACAGACCCATACACACACACACACACACACACACACACACACACACACATTATACCTGTATAATCACCTGGATCTATATATCGATATCTATCTATCTATCTATATCTATCTATCTATCTATATCTATCTATATATATATATATATAAATTTTTTTTTTTTAGGGAGAGTTTTTGTGCTATAGTGTGTGTGCGGTCACCGGAGAGACAGAAACAGAGAAACAGAAAGCAAGAAATCACCCCCCAGGGAGATGGCCATGCCACAATCCCTTCTCCTCCATTCTCCTCCATTCTCCTCCCGGGATTTTCAGCATGCACACACATGTGCCCTCAGTTTTAAGCCACCGGATCCTGAACTTGAACCATGGTCAACTACATGGGAGTGCAGTGGGAGTCCAGCAATGTAACCATTATGCCACTTGCTGGTCCCTAGCCAGAATATTTCTAGCATTCCCAAGGATGGTTCCTCCTGTCTCTCCCACCATTGAAGGTAACCACTATTCAAACTTCTAACCCCATAAATTAGTTTTGCCTGTTTTAATGCTTCTTATATATATGATCATATAATATGTACTCTTTTGTGTCTTTTAAAATTTAGCATTAACTTTGTGAGATTCATTCAGATTGTTGCATGGAGCACTAATTAACTTTTCCATGTTTTTTAATATTCTGTTATATGAATATACTATATTCTAGTGTTGATAGACATTTGGAGTACTTTCAACTTAAGCCAATTATAAATTTCACAGCTATCAGTCGAAACACATGCTCATTAAAAGAGAAGCCAAAATAATCCTGTTGAAATGTCAGATAACATAATTTCTTGCTCAAAACTGTCCAGAAGCTTCCTATATTTCTTGGAATAAAAGCTAAAGAAAGTCCTGGCAAAGGCTTACAAGATTCTATACTCCTATACTCAAATGTGACTCATTTTTCTAAAAGCGTGGACATTAAAATACAAAATCTTACTGAATCTGAATCTGCTTTTACAAAATCCCTAGGTGATTGAAATGCATATTAAAGTTTGAGCTCTGTCCTGAGTTCTGCCCTGATGATCTGTCTTGTTGCCATCACCCTTCTGATCTCTTTTGGTGCCACTCTCCCCATTACTCATTCCACTTTGGCTGGACTGGTCACTTTGCTGGATCTTAAACACTGCAGATGTGCTCATAACCAAGGGGTTGTGTGCAGTACTTGGTGAGCAATCTGTTTGCCCAGTTGTAGGCTCACTATGTGACCTTAACTTCATAGCGTGTTATCTGATTTCTTTATGCCCATGAAGATTAATTATGAGTGAAGAATATGGAAAGACTAAGAACAGGTAGTAGTGATGGGAATGATGGAAAGAAACAGATGTCAGGAAAAGATGGAGATGGGGTGAATTCAAGAACTCTTCCAGGACAGGAGTAGGGTCACATTTTTCTGTGGCCCCAATAGTACTTATGTTATTCAAATGTAGTCTGTCTGTCTTATTTAGGCCAGAATTTCTTAGTTCAATACCACTGACAATGGAGCTTGAAAATTCTTTGTTGAGGAGGGCTGTCATAAGATCTCTAGCTGTATTCCTGGCCTCTACCAACCAGGTGCCAGTAACGTACCTCAGCTGTGATAACCATAAATGTCTCCGGACATTGCCAGTATCACCAGAGATGTAAAATTATCCGTGATTAAGAACCACTGCCTTAGGCTAAAATATCCTAAAGGTATCAGGGAACCACTCCCTGCTTAAGTTCCTGACCACTACTGGGCTTTAGTTTCACTTATGCCAAGAACTGTGGGGGCCAGCAGGTGGCATAGTGGTCTAGGTGTTAGACTCTCACGTAGTCGACTGTGGCTCAAGTCCCAGACCCAGTGGCTTGAAACTCTCATCTGGTGCATGTGTGTGCATGCCCAAAGTCCTGAGAGGAGAATGAAGGAGAAAGAATTGCAGCATGATCATCTCTTCTGTGGGGGTGATTTCTAGCTTTCTGTCTGTCTCTCTCTCTCTCTCTCTGTCTCTCCAGTGAGCGCATGTACCCTAATAGCAAAAATGTCTCTCTCTCTTAAAAAAAAAAAAAAAAGAAAAGACATGTGGAAGATCTGACATTCTATTTTATTTTACTTATAGGCTATCAAGTTAGCCTGCCAGTTTCACAGATGGCTGACAGAAGACAACAGACTCTCAGATCAGAGATTCATATCAGTAGTAGTATCTACTGTACTAGCATTTTCTTACACAAGTACCCCTTGCCTTCAAGTCCCGTGGAACAATGTGAAAAGGGCTAGAAGACACATATATATGAGGTGGGTTGCATTACAAGAAACAAAGTCAGAGATAAGGAAACACGAATGTCTTAAAAATGGGGAATGAGCATGTATGCTCTGCTCTTCTCTCTTAAAAGATTATCTCTGTTTTCTAAGCCTTTTGCTATACAGACATCCTTGAAAATATATTCTGGATGAAAGGCAGTTGGTGCCTTTGTTCTCAAAAGATACAACAATGTGAGAGACTCAGGAGAATTACCTCTTAACAATGTCTTTCTACATACAGACCACAACTTTCAGCTGCTTCCTTTTCCTTTCCATCACCTTCTCTGTCTTGGGAGCTCTTCCTTCCCCATAAGGCTTTTTACAGTGGACCTTTTTCCTCCTTACTTTCTTCAAACTAAATAAACACATAAGTACTTCATATATTAAGATGTCCTTTTTAACCTAAATAAGCAGATGAGAGGTCACAAGAATAACAAATATTAAGAGTTATTAAGGTTTACACAATTCTGAAAGTTCTTGTAACAGTTATTTGCTTACTTAATTTTATGTATTTAAAAAGCATTTATTGAGACATAACAATTTACTGTTATAGAAATAATAATCATGCTGTCATTTATTTTCTCAAAACCTTCCAAGGTTTTCAATATCCCTGGGAATAAAATCTGAAATACATACAATGACCTGTAAGGTCCCACATGATCTGCTCTCTTCTGTCCTCTCCTGCTCTGAAGATCCCTATTTGACTTGGGAGGCCTCCATATGGAAATTAAGATGGAAAGACCTCTAGTGGGAGTTAGTGAGGCAGAAAGGAGATAGAGATAAAGAGTGAGAGGTTGGGAGTACTTCAGGCGGAGGGAGTAGCATGGGCTAAAACCACAGAGAGAGCACAGTGGATTTTAGGTATTCAATTCTATACTAGCTATGGAAGAAAACAGAAGAGAAGTGAGGTGACATAGAAAGAAGGGCATAGCTGGAGGGCTGAGTAATTTGCAAGTCATGCTGAAGATGTTGGATTGCACAAGAAGTCACCAAAGAGATTTAAACAGTGACATCAGATTTGCATTTTAAAACATCTCTTGACTGCACTGTGTGGAAAAGAGCAGAGGAAAAGAGAACTGAGAATAGGGACACCCACTTGTAAGGTCTTCAGGAGAGCCAGGCAAGAGCTAATATGACCTTGAAGCAGGATGGCAGAGAAAAGTGAAGGGGCTCCAAAGGGAATAGAATCCAAACAGAATCAACAGGAAATGGTGAGAACACGAATATGGGGGAGGAAGGATAGGGAAGAGTAAGCGTTGCCTCTCTGTAGGATGAATAGTGGCCCCCTTCTTTATATTTACAAATGTGCAGATATGGGCTGCAATCAGATTATTAAACACATCATGCTCTGAGAATAAGGTATCTGTGCAACCCCATGAGAAATGTTAAAATACTGGCTTGTAACATTAGTGTAAGGAAGTCTAACACATTAAAAGATTTTAAATGATGATTACTGAGATGATTTTTTAAAAACATTAGGCTACTTTTCAAGTATTTACTTTACTCCCTTTGGAACGTGTTTCTGCTTTGTCAGTGTCCCAAGCATCTGCTTAGTTGACCTTGGACTCTGCAGCTGGCAATGTGGGATTCAGCTGCCTTAACCACCATGCCACTGGTTGGCCCAAAACTGAATTTTCAATTTTAATTTTAATTTAAATTATCACATATGGCAAGTGGCCACCACATTTGACAGTACTTCTCTATGGTAACTTTAGATATCTGGCATGTAAGACAAGTTTCAAAATTGTCTTTTTCTTCTTGTGCATTTTCCCTTCAAAGTAAATTTTATGATGAGCTTGTCAAGTTCACTAAAGTAATTCTGATAGGTACTATATGGTATATGTAATATTGTGAATAGTTTTTAATAGTTTCTGACGTACAGAAAATATTTATTTTTTGTGTTAATCTTATATATATATATTTTAAAGACTTATTTAACTTTATTTTATTTATTTATTTATTTTAATTTGACTAGAGAGGGGCAGAGTGAGAGAGAGGGAAAGTGAAAAAGCAAGTCACCAGGTCTGGGACTTGAACTGTGGTCAGTCATGTAGGAGTTCAACGCCCTTAGTCACCATACCACCTGCTGGCTGATCCCTGTTGATCTAGCCACTGTGATACATCTTCTGATTCAATAGCTTGAATTCAATAAATTCAATTCAATAAATTGTTTTATGTTCATTGGCTTTACACATATATACATAATTAAACTTGTTATTTAATCACTCAAATTCTCAATATTCCTCCTTTTTTTCCCCATTAGACCTGTAAACTTCTGAAAGTAGTAGCTAAATCCTTCCATTATTATTTATCATTTGTAAAAATTTTGTTTTTCCAAGTGTTTTGCTTTATGTAGTCTAATGTTAAAATGTCTAATGTATAAAAGCCTATAAACTGTTATATCTTCCTGTCTAATTATATATGCCTTTTATTAACCTTAAAGTGTACAGCTCAGTGCCAGCAGGTGATGTGGTGGGTAAGGGTGCTAGATTCCCACATGGTCGACCACGGTTCAAATCCTGGACCTGGCGGCTTGCTTTCTCACTTTCCCTCTCTCTCTGTAACTCTGTCCTTCACTGGCAAAATTAAAAATAAATAAAGTTAAATAAAACAATTCTTATAAAAAAAAAGAGGGTACAGCTCAATTAATTCTCATAGACTGAATATACTCCTTAAGCCCACACCAACTCCTTCAGTCAATCCCTCACTTTATGGGTAGTCACTATCCTGACTTTCAAAGCTTCAGACTAGTTTTGTTCCTAATTTTTATCTATCTATCTATTTGTTTATTTAGAGAGAGTTTTCCTATAGGGTGCAAGCACTTGCCAGAGAGACAGAGAGATAGAAAGTGAGAAATCACCCCCCAGGAGGGATGGCCACACTGCATTCCCTTCTCCATTATCCTCTCAAGATTTTGGGCACACACACACATGCACCCATCATGAGTTTCAAGTCAACTAGTCTGGGACTTGAACTGCAGTCTACTATGTAGGAGTCCAGAGACATAACCATTACGCCATCTGCTGGCCCCCTAATTTTTATCTTTATATGACTGGAATCTTATGGTTTGTATTCTTTTGTGTCTGACTTCTTTTGCTTGGCACTGTGATCATGAGATGCATTCATAATGCATGCAGTGCCATCAGCCCCTCTGTGTGCTATCCTCTGTGTGAGACCCAAAACTACAAACCAGCTAAAGAAAGAATGCTGGCAATCTCCCTTCAGAGATATAATCAGGAATAGGGAACGAAGGTTCTGATCACAGACTATATTATTTTCTTCTGTCCTAAGTTCTTTCTTTTATCTTTCATTCTAAATGTTCTTTTTCTGCACCTTGATCCTTCTCTATTATGCTTTTGGTTTTCCTCAAGTGTCTGGTATCCCTTGGTTAACCATTTATATATAGTGAAATATTAAGTTAATTAATGTAAGTAGCTGACAAGGATACTCAAGAAGTTTGGGGAGGTTTGCCCATGATTACAAAACAGAACTAGAATTTGAACTCAAGTCTACATCCAAAGCCTATGCTCAATCCCTAAGCTAAAGGGTGTGAAAGTGTATGTAGGCTCTATGGCAATTGAAGGCTGGGCTCCTGAAAGACTGGCAGGACATGAAGTTAGAAAGGTAAATTGGGATAGGCTTTATAAAGGCCATGTGATGTCTAAGAGTTAAAAAACTGACAGTCGTTTTTTTTTTTTTTAAAGCAGAAAAGTAACACTGTATTTTGTGAGAGAAATCTGGTAATAGTATAAAGATGTTGAATATAGAGAGAGGAAACAAAACAGAGAACAGGACTTGGTGATAATTTCTGTAGTTCTATTATTAGGCAAAGATAATCTGAACTAAAGCAGGGGCAACAGGAAGGAGACTGGATTTAAGAGTTATACAAAATATTTTGGTAAGGTCTGGCTGTCAATTTCCCAGCGGAGATGCCCAGAGGTAGTTGGAAATGAGTCTACTAATGGAATGAGTTCTAAGATAGAGAGTTAGATTCGTAAGTCATCAGCAAGAGATGATAGATAGTGGAACACTGAAAGTGTGACTACCAGGATCTGAGAAGACCCAGAGTAGAAGATCTGAGAAGGAAATTTGAGAGAAAGTAAACAAATACAGGATTTGAAGAGGGCCCCTTTCTGGAAATGGCTCTAGTGCTTATTGAGTCTTAGAAGTTGTCTTTCCTAGTTAGAGAAAGGGAGCAACACTTGACTTTTCAGAACTTCTCTAACTTCATGTTGAATCCACACCTCGAACACAGATACTAATTTGTTATAGAGTCAAAGGCTAGGCTTGGTCTCTCCCAGGGTTCTTGTTTTGGAGCCCCAAACCCACACTTGTGCAGCAGAATAGAGAAGGTCACACCTCAATAAATATTTAGAAAGCTGAGTCAGTATGTCATGGTCATTATTAGTTTGTTGTGGTTGCTCCCAGTTAGTTCTCTGAAGAGTTGTTAGATATGGCAAAGTGAGCAGGCCACAGGGGCCTTGGCGGGCTCAGTTCCAGAGAACTGTGGTCACTGAAATCACACTACAGGCAATAGGGGCATGGAATGCTGTTGAGAAATTGGAGGCAGTGAGTGTACAAGCTCTTTCAGAGATTTAAATAGAATAATTCAGGTCAGTTTGTACCCAGGTCAATTTAGAGCTCATTATGAGAGTCTTTCTAAAATCCTTGTATTACTTACATAGAAAGCTAAAGGCTTTTGAGATGGCAATCACATACCCTGTCCACTCTACCCCTATTTTCCAAAATGACTTGATTACTGTTAATTTACTGTACTTAGAATAGACTATGAAGCTGAGCTTTGGAACAGACAGGCCCAGGTTTGAATTTCAGCTTTCCATTTAATAACTATGACCACAGAAAAAAATCACTAAAATGCGAATCATCAGTTTATTCATCTATAAAGTAAGGTAATACCTTTGGTGGCAGGTAATACTGATTGCATTGATCAATTTCCATTTCATCCCAGCTCCCTTACACAACAGGGGTTAGAAAGCCAAAAACAAATTTGCCAGATTCTCTTGAAGCAAGTAAGCTAACTGACTTACTTTTGGTAAGTAGGCACCCCGAAAGGAGACTTGAGAGAAGAAAGTGGGCAGTACTGAGCATTGAGAAGACATTGGATCTTCTTGTAAGCACTGTAGTAGCGACAGGTATTTTAAAAATTGGAGGAGGTAGAGTTTCAATATTTGGTCCTGAGGATCTGTGGTAGGAGGCAGTAGCTGTGGCATTTTTCTAGGAGAGTTTCATATTCTAGCTGAGCATTTTTCTGGGCTATGTTATTCCCAAGAATACAGAATACAAACTTATTCCTGGCTTCCCTATATATTTTTAAGCTGCCAAATACCATAAAATAATTCTTGTCCTGTTTTAACAACTAGTAGGTACCAGAGCCTGTAAGCCATGGGATTTGGGTGGGTGGTAGAGTCATTATGTGACTAGCATTGTACTTAGCACATGGTGAGCCACATTATTATTATTTTTTTATTTTTTTGAGATGTTTTTGCCTTAAGGTGTGTGCACTTATCACGGGGAGAGAAAGAGAGAGAGAGAGAGACAGTGAGAGGAAAAGTGAGAAATCACCCCCTAGGAGAGATGGTCATACCGCAACCCCCTCTCCTCTGTTTTCCTCCTGGGATCTTGGGCATGCATGCACACATCCAGAGTGTGATTTTTGAAGTCACTAGGTCTGGGATTTAAACTGTGGCTGGTCACTTGGGAGTGGAGTGATGTAACTGCACACCATCTGCTGGCCCCCGTTATTAATATATTTTTTTATTACCATATCAACTGCCATTATAAAGTAGCTTCCTAAAATTTCTTAAGAGTTTTCTGATTTAGTTTTCAGGAGTACATTTTGGTTCTAAGATTCTTACATCTAAGCACTGTAGTATTGTATAACGGAGTTCTCAGCTTTGTGCACTGTTAGGACTGAAATGGAACATAAACTATCAAATTAGGAAATATATGCTCTTTAAAACAAGGAAATGCAATAAAAATGAAAATACTCTTACTGTTTTTACTTAAGTTCCAGAATTGTCTTTAAGTTCAGTTAACAGTGCCTATAAGATATCAGACACTGCTGAGGAACTGTGGTTTAAAGGAATTTTAGATAATGGTTGAAAAGTCTGTGATCTTTTGTTGTTTCTTTCCTAGCCTCTGCCATCTGCTAAACGTATTGGATCTTCTGGTCTTGTTGAGAAAAGGTGTATTCTAGAATCTTATAATACAAAGGATTCTTACCAAACTGAAATTTTTATTTTTGCTTATAGCAACCTTATTATTTATAATAAGATGCTTGCATCTAAGATTAAGAATGGATGTAATTATGTTCTAATCTTTATTGAAATATATGTACCAAGATGCTATTATCAAAGCAGTTAAGCCTCTGAATAATACTATGATTTTATTTATATTCAATTATTTTTAAGTCATTGATAAAATATGGCCCTAAGCTTTCCTTTACAACTCATTTTCTTATCTAGAGTCTTCCTAATCACTTTGGGATATGAAATATTTAAAATATCTATGGGGCAAGGTAAGGTTAAATGCTACTTAATACAGTTTTCGTTATGGCTGGTGTATTTTGACAATATTAGTTTATGTTTTTATTTTACTTGAAACACTAATTTTGCTTTTGGTTTAGAAAGTATTAATAATGTCTATTAATTTAACAAAGTCATTGACATATAAATTATCCTAATTTCTGATAAAACAAGACTTTTATTGTGGATATGTGGAATAACATTTTGGCACTGGTAATTAAGCAAATAACAAGGACAACTTTTCTATCACCTGATTATATTATGCATAATTTAAAAGACTATCAGCAACTAAAGACATAGTTATAAATTGATTTTTTCCCCCTCAAGTTCACTGCCTTCTTTTACTTTGAAAATGTTTTATGTGTTCAAATGGATGTAATTATTTAAATATTGAACTAAATGAAATGTTTTGGTAAGTGGTCTGTGGACCTTTACATAATTGTCCCTTTGGAAATCAAGATATCGACAGATTGCTGAGGCCAGTAATTTTGTGATTGTCCTTAATATTTTTTAAAGAAAGAAACTGAAAAACAAAAAATGTACTGGAAAATACAGATGTAACAGTTTTATGAAGGATTACAATGTGGTTATTCCTACTATATACAATAAGCTTTCTTTTTTATTAAGTTTGTGCTTCTTCTTCTTCTTTTTTTTTTTTTTAGAGGTTTTTGCTATAGGGCATGTGCGCTCACCAGACAGAGAGAGACAGAAAGCGAGAAATCACCGGGGGGCGGGGGGGGGGAATGGCTATGCCGCAATCCCTTCTCCTTTCTCCTCTCGGGATCTTGGGCACACACATACGCGCCCGGCATGAGTTTTAAGCCACTGGGTCTGAGACTCTAACCACGGTCGACTATGTGGGAGTACAGTGACATAGCCATTACACTAACTGCTGGTCCCTAATTAACTGTGCTTCTTGAATGTTAAAGTAGCATTAAATAAGCCTGTAAGATCATTAGGGTGTGAAGCATAGTTGGGAACATTTTCATTTCAATTATTTCTATAAAGTGACATGAAAAGGAACAGAGATAAGATTATAAAAATATATAAAATTCTTTTAAAATAGGATAAAGAATTTTGTATTTGTAAATTTAGGTTAAAATCATTAAAAGTAGTTCCTCTACATATGTACTTTTATTTGTTGTTGTGTCAGGTTTGGGAAAGAAGGGCGAAAATGAATATATCATTAGTTAAAGGATGTATATTACTAGTAAATTAATAATTGATTAATATAATTATCACTTCATGACTTTTTGGTCAGATTTATTAATCTGATTTTTAAAATTTTATTTATTTTTCAGAACTATTTTATTTACTGTTATCATTATTATTTGTTTTAAATTTTGCTGTTGGTAAGAGTGCTCACCAGAAAGATTCAGAGAGAGAGAGAGAGAAAGTGAGAAAGCAAGCCTCCAGGTTCAGGATTCAAACTGTGGTTGGCAATGTGGGAGTCCAGCGCCTTCACTATCATGCCCCCTGCTGGTCCCTAATCTGATTTTTTAAATGTATACAGATCTAGACCTATGACTTTAAACATAATTCTATGAAGTATGAGGTTATTAGTGACGGAAGTTTTAATTTGTGATTAACTGTACAGCTCAGTCTTCATTTGAACTTTCTGTGCATGGAGAGGATTTGCATGGAGATTGATTGATGGATCGATTGATTGATTTTGTAGTTTGTTTTGCTACAGGGCACAAGCACTCTCCAGAGAGAGACAGATGGAGAAGGAAAAGTAGATCCCATGGGTAATGGCCACACTGCAATGCCCTCTCCTCTACATCTACCTCCTTTTGGGATTTTGGGTATACATACACATGCAGTTGGTATGTTTCTCAAGCTGCCAGGTCTGGAACTTGAACTGCCCATTGGGCCATGTGAAATCTGGCAGCCTTCTCCATTGGGCCAAGGAGCTGGTCAAGATTTATTTTTTAACTCTGCGTTCAGAGTTTATTGCAGATAATTTTCACAATTTGTTTATGACACATGGAGATGATTGCCTCTATTTTTATCAATAGGAGAGCAGAGAACCCAGAACATAAGATCTGTTCATATCCACCAAAAAAATAATAAATTTGGGATCAGCAGATAGCTTTATGATTAATAGCTGGACTCCCATGTAGTGAACCACAGTTCAAGTCCCAGACCTGGTGGCTTAAAACTCATGCCGGGCATATGTGTGTGTTTGTGTGTGTGTGTGTGTGTGTGTGTGTGTGTGTGAGACCAAAATCCCAAAAGAAGATTTCGGAGAAGAAGGGATTGCAGCAGGGCCATTCCCACTAGGGGGTGATTTCTAGCTTTCTGTTTCTCTGTCTCTCTGGCAAGCACACACATCCTATAGCAAAAATCTCTCTAAAAATAAATAAGAAATTTGACAGTTTTAAATTTACAGGCATATAGAGTTTCTGAATACCCTACACTTAGTATGCTCTATTGTTAACATCTTATATGGTACATTTGTCACAATTAAGACATTAATGTTGTGGGACCAGAAGTATCTTGGTGGTTAAGGCATTGAACTTCCATGTGGCCAGCTGTGGTTTGAGTCCCAGATTGATGGCTTGAAAATCACTCCAGGTGTATGTGTGTGTGTGTGTGCTCCAAATCCTAAGAGAACACTGGAGGAGAAGGGATTGCGATGTGGCCATTCTCCCGGGGGATGATAAATAACTTTTACACAATTTTTTTTTTTTACTTTTTTTTAAAGGAATTATTTAACTTTATTTATTTATTTTAATTTGATCAGAGAGGGACAGAGTGAGAGAAAGAAAGAGAGAGAGAGGGAAAGTGAGAAAGCAAACCATGATGTCCGGGACTCGAACTGCAGTCGGCCATATGGGAGTCTAGCGCCCTTAACTACCATGCCAGTTGCTGGCCCTTATATTTGTTTTATTAGAGTGTTTTTCCCCCTGTTCTGTCCCAGAATCTCATCCAGGATGCGACATTACGTTTAGTCTTTTTAACACTTTACCCTACCCCCTGCACCCCTCTGTCCTTTCATAATGTCCTCATTAGAAGCAAGCAAGGCCAGAAGAAACAAGAGTGTGCTGTGAACATGGGGAAACAAAAGAAAACAAGAAAGTATGTGACTATGGAGCAAATGCTCAGTCTCAGAGATCAGAGGCTTAAACAAAAGGATAGATTAAAACCTAAAAAGAAGACCCTAGTACACTAAAGGAAAAAGACATCCCCCAACACCCTTCCTGCTTATTCTTTCAATATAATACACAGCTGAGTCTACCTTACCACATCCTGGTTGATACCAACTTTATCAACTTTTCCATTAAAGCCAAACTGGACGTAGTGTAGTCAATGACAGACTGTCTGTATGCCAAGTGTATCCCGTGTATAACTGACTGTGTAATGGCTGAAATTGAGAAACTGGGGCAATAGTATGGAGTGGCTCTAAGAATTGCTAAGGATCGATTACCATGCACATACAAGGAATCTATGGGGATGACTGCTTAGTACAGAGAGTAACTTAGCACAAGTGTTACATTGTGGCCACAGCTGGCAGAGACCTTAAAGTAAGAAAGAATTCAGAAGATCCCAGGAGTTCCTATCATGTACATTTCTAACCATAGACACAACATTGAGCGGATGCCAGATGATTATGGAGCCCCTTGGTTCTAATTCTTAAAGGAAAAGTTCCTCTGCCTTTCTTTGACCAAATATCTCTGTTGCCGGTTCATTAAACATGCTTTTTGTCATGAAAAACAAAACAAAACAGAAGCAAGCAAGTGAGGCCAGCAGATGGCATAGTAGTTACATCACTAGATTCCCATGTGGCCAACCATGGGTTGAGTCCTGAACCCAGTGGCCTGAAAATTACATCAGGTGCATATTCATGTATGTCCAACATCCCAGGACGAGAATGGAGAAGGGACTGCAGCTTGGGCATTCCCCACAGGGGGTGACTTCTCACTTTCCCTCTCACTGTCTCTCTCTCTGGCAAACATATGCACCCTAAGGTAGAAACCTCTCTAAAAAAAGCAAGCTCACAATCAAGGGGTGGGTATAAGCTCCCCTCTGAAGGGGAGTATCTACATAAGTGATTCAAAATTCTCTTGTAGAGAATATATGTTTCTCCATTTATTATGTGGACTCATGGATATTTACTTTGTACTTGAGGTTAATCCAATACTATTAGGTTATCAGGAAAGTCATGATGTATGACTCAATACATTGTTTGGGTATCAAATTGTTTCAGTTTTGTCTACTGAGAACTCTTTCAGATTGGCCTTTGTGTTCTTTTTACTGTACCCCATCTTTTTCTTCTTCTTCTTTTTTTTAATATCTACTGAATATTTACTTTCTGGCACCAAAAGATGCTCTAGGCTCACCATGTATATTCTGTGCCTTAGTCTTAGATCAGACATTTCTCCAAGGAGCCCTAGTTCCTTTCAGAGAGTAGTATTACAGTATTACAAACTTTTTTATTTTTTATGACTTTTACAAATATTGTTTATTTTAATGAAGCTGGTACAATGTCCATTTAAAACCCATATCCCCAGCCAAAAAGTACAAATAAGATAAAAACGAGCAGTGTTCTGTTGTATACACTTCTGCATGAATAACTTTATTAACTGCTAATAGAAATTAGAACGTTTCTGGGATCTTCTGACAAGACTTTTTTAAATCTTAAAATGGTTCTCTTCAGTGAAGCCATCTTTGGAGTTAGTGGACTCTCACCGTATCTGTCATCTTGACTCCGATCTAATATTCCTCTTCTTTTGGTCCAGACCCCCAGATTTTAAAAATAGCTTCAAGTTAAGGAAAGGTCATTTTTCCACAGTTCATTTCTCTGAAAAACTTCCATCTCCTACTGAAAGTCATAGTCCAGGAATGAAGCAATCACATGCTGAAACTTCAAGGCCAATTCGAAAGTCACTATGAACACTCACACTGGCCGATCTTAGTTACCACCACAAGCCTGAAAATGCAGAGTCCTGAAACAGGGGTCCTCTCTGTGCACACGTGTAACTGTTGTAAAGGAGAGGACACTATGAAGGGAGCTGAGGCATCACCACAATGAAACAAAGGATAACAAATAATGAACACTAGGATTCAAATTACCAGATATTTTAAAGAGATGGGAGCCAGTTTTCAACTCCATTTTGAACACCACATTACAAAAGAACTATTTCTAAAAATAAAAAAGAATTGAGGGAAAAGAAAAAATAATAAAAAGAAAATCTAAACCATTGAATGACCCCCCGTTTGTTCCTGATAAACTTCAACCACATCTTCCTCTTCCATTCCCAGTTTTTTTGGAGTATGATTATCAGCAATTCTCTGACCTTCAAAGAGAAACCTGAGTGAATTCATTGGAACTCCCTGTTATTGACAGTATGATTCTTTGAGTTTCTTGAGGTGTGTTGTCATTTCACTTTGAAGTGATTCTCACTGCTATCCTGTCCAATGACTTTGAGTTTAATGTATTCTCCTTTCTTATCCCCCAAGTCCTCAGTTGAGGGTTTTGCCTACTGGTCAGAAGCTCACTCGGGGTTTACAAATCCCTCTCTCTTCCCTCAGCACAACACCGCCACCAGTATTACAAACTTTGATCTGGGTGCTGAATGTGCTTCTCTCTGCCTGCTGAGTGTACAGAACTAGGCAGTATATGTATTTTCACTAACCCATACATGATTACCTATGCACTATCATTTTGAGGGATATTTTATTTTTGTCCATCTCTATCTATATTAAGCTAAACATGAGTTCACACATATATCATTAGCTTTAATCCAGTACCACATAGTTCATGCCAGTCTTTTTACCTTGTTTGTTTATAACCTCCCTAATAGTAAGAAATCTAGCTCCCACCACCTGCCATCAACTTACTTGTTTGCATCTCCAGTAGATATAAAGCAGCTTCAGAATTGTTACCTGTACCCGTGAACAATAGCTTTGCCAACTACAGCAGTGTTTACATACAGTTCTTTTTGTTAATTTTACAGTTTCTAGTCAAAATACCATTTTCCAAAGTTAGTTAGGCTATTTCCTTTTCTCCCCACCCCTTCAGTGAGGTTATGCCATACATTTATAACACAATCACATTATTTTGTCACAGTCCACATTCCATCGTTTGCAACTCAACCTTCTAGCTGATCTGTAAAATCTGAATAGAAAAATCACAGTAGAAAGAGAGCATGGAGATAGGCTGTGATGGATCTAACAAGCTGTAAAACAACTCTGATTGTAAGAAACTCTACATGAGTAATAAGTCAGAGCCAATACTTGATTTTTAGTGAGAGTAGTGAATAACCTCAACAGTTTGACCAGAGTGACTCCATTTTATAAGTTGGTTCTAACTTTATATATATATATGTGTACATTTCCTACCCTAAGGTTTGCATCATTAATTCTATGTTTGCTGCCTCTTGCTTTGCTTAGTAATATTGATGTTGGAAACTATGATACAGGAAGTTGGGGTTTATGGGCCCAACACCCAATGTCTCACATTCACGAAGAATTAGAGATGCAGAGACAGAAGGAATACTGAAGTGAAGAGTTTGTTTAGAGAGGGAGGGTTTTTGTTTCATTTTGTTTTCTGTTCTGTCCCATAATCTCATCTAGGATGCCACATTTAGTCTTGATTCTTTACCTTACCCACTACTCTCAGGCAGGGAGTGTGTCCCAGAAATGGACTGGCAATAAAACTGAGGCAAGGGGCTTAAACTGTATCAGAGGGATATTGTTTGGGTTTTTATCTGTATTAAAAGGCTTTTGTTTTGTTTTGTTTTGTTTTGTTTTTCAAGAGGTTTTTGCCTTAGGGTATGTGTGCTGGGTGTGGGTGTAGGAGAGACAGTGAGAGGGAAAGTGAAAACTCACCCCCTAGAGGATATGGCCATGCTACAATCCCCCACAATTCCTTTCAAGTCACCAGGCCTGGAGCTTGAACAGTGGTTAGCCATGTGGGAGTCCAACTGACATAATCAAGCCACCAGGTCTGGGGCTCAAAAAGTGGTCAGCCATGTGGGAGCCCAGTGATGTAACCGCTACACCACCTGCTGGCCCCCGGGCTTCTTGTTTTTATTTAGGCTTGTTCTGTCTCTGAGAAGCTGACTTTGTGTGAGAAGAGAAAAGTCACTTGCAGAAGGACTGGCTATCAAGTCCACATTCCATCGTTTGCAACTCAACCTTCTAGCTGATCTGTAAAATCTGAATAGAAAAATCACAGTAGAAAGAGAGCATGGAGATAGGCTGTGATGGATCTAACAAGCTGTAAAACAACTCTGATTGTAAGAAACTCTACATGAGTAATAAGTCAGAGCCAATACTTGATTTTTAGTGAGAGTAGTGAATAACCTCAACAGTTTGACCAGAGTGACTCCATTTTATAAGTTGGTTCTAACTTTATATATATATGTGTACATTTCCTACCCTAAGGTTTGCATCATTAATTCTATGTTTGCTGCCTCTTGCTTTGCTTAGTAATATTGATGTTGGAAACTATGATACAGGAAGTTGGGGTTTATGGGCCCAACACCCAATGTCTCACATTCACGAAGAATTAGAGATGCAGAGACAGAAGGAATACTGAAGTGAAGAGTTTGTTTAGAGAGGGAGGGTTTTTGTTTCATTTTGTTTTCTGTTCTGTCCCATAATCTCATCTAGGATGCCACATTTAGTCTTGATTCTTTACCTTACCCACTACTCTCAGGCAGGGAGTGTGTCCCAGAAATGGACTGGCAATAAAACTGAGGCAAGGGGCTTAAACTGTATCAGAGGGATATTGTTTGGGTTTTTATCTGTATTAAAAGGCTTTTGTTTTGTTTTGTTTTGTTTTGTTTTTCAAGAGGTTTTTGCCTTAGGGTATGTGTGCTGGGTGTGGGTGTAGGAGAGACAGTGAGAGGGAAAGTGAAAACTCACCCCCTAGAGGATATGGCCATGCTACAATCCCCCACAATTCCTTTCAAGTCACCAGGCCTGGAGCTTGAACAGTGGTTAGCCATGTGGGAGTCCAACTGACATAATCAAGCCACCAGGTCTGGGGCTCAAAAAGTGGTCAGCCATGTGGGAGCCCAGTGATGTAACCGCTACACCACCTGCTGGCCCCCGGGCTTCTTGTTTTTATTTAGGCTTGTTCTGTCTCTGAGAAGCTGACTTTGTGTGAGAAGAGAAAAGTCACTTGCAGAAGGACTGGCTATCATGCTGAGGTGAAATCCAGCTCATTGACAAGCTTATTGCTGCTCAAAAGGGGCTTACAGGAAGTGAGGTGCCTGCAGGGAGTGCTGCTATAGAATGGGGGAGTTGAGCTGCAGGGTGTAAAATCCTAGGTTCTTTAGGTCCAGATCGCTAAGAGACCTGTCCTGAGATGCAGAATGAAAAATCTTAAACACATGTAAAGTAGAAAAGTTTTTGTTTTTTTTTTTGAGGTTTTTGCTATAGGGCGCGTGTGCTCCCCAGAAAGACAGAGAGAGACAGAAAGCGAGAAATCACCCCCCAGGGGGGATGGCCATGCCACAATCCCTTCTCCTCCACCATCCCCTCGGGATCTTGGACACGCACGCACACGTGCCCAGCATGAGTTTAAGCCACTGGGTCCGGGGTTCGAACCACAGTTGACTCTGTGTGAGCAAGTAGTCAGAACCAATACTTAATTTTTATTGAGAGTAGTAAACAACCTTCCCAAAAGTTTGACCAGAGTGACTCCATTTTATAAGTTCACTCTACCTTAATATACGTATGTGTTCATTGCCTATCATAGTGACTCTTCCTTGGGAGTTCCCTGCCCTATTTACCTTCTCCCTGGGTCTGTGTCCTGTCTCATTATGTAGTGCCAAGATTTTAGTATTTTTTTAAAAATTTTTTGGTTTTAATTAACTAATTTACATTCATTTACTGAGCATTGTCGCAGCATAAAAATATGATTTCCCCTCCAGAATATGCTGCATAGTGCTTAATCGTACATGTTATTGTCAATAATTTTCCATTTCTAGTTTCATAATATATATGTATATATAAATATATTTCCCCCTATTTCTCACCCTCTGCCATTTCCCACCCTCCTCCCACACTATCTCAGGTGTCCACAGTTGTTTTCCATTCCCTTTTCCCCCACATTTTATTGATTCACAAAATTTCTTAATCTAACTACTTTCAATAGCAAGCTCTGCTGATATATACATATCTATGAATACATATCTGACTTTAGGCATGAAACTCTGAGTAGAATGAATATACTATAAGGTAGCACCTAGCTGATGCTATATAATTTACTACAGTCATTAATTATGTATTTTTTACTATATTTTTTAATGTCAAGAAAAGCATATTTAGCTTTAATAAGTCAAATAAATGCTATGGAAATATGCTTAAAACTTAAAGCCAGGAAACAGGTTGGGATTCTGTTCAAATAGTAGGTACATGAACCTATTAGCCGCTCAAGACAAGACAAAAGTCCTTAAAACCAAAACCTAGAAGAAAATCAGCAATATTTTAGTCAAAAGTCGTAAAATTCTATTTCACCAGTTCAGTCTCACGTACTTAATCTATCTTCTGTTGTGGTTTGATTTTCCCAATTAAATCCTGGGATATAATATTCAACTCCAGACTCATCCCCATGATTAAGTTAGCCATTTTCTTAATTTTTGAACTCTTGTTTCTGTGTCATTGTGTTTATTTTTTCCTTGTATAGCACTACCTGCAGAACTTCTTGGAGATCTGGTCTGGTTTGGTAAATTCTTTCAGGTTTTGTTTATCTGAGAATGTTCTTGTCTTTTCTTCCCATATGAAGGATAATCTTGCCGGGTACAGTATCCTTGGTTCCTTTTAATACTTTCAAGGGAGGTTTTGACTTCCT
The DNA here is from genome assembly GCF_000334495.1 of Tupaia belangeri chinensis. NCBI lineage: Eukaryota > Metazoa > Chordata > Mammalia > Scandentia > Tupaiidae > Tupaia > Tupaia belangeri. The sequence goes on from NW_006159849.1 coordinate 625,190, forward strand.
GTATTATAGTCTTCATCTGTAACAGGTCCATTTGATTCTTTTTGATAGTGTGAATTTCCTCTTTTAGATCTTGCAAGAATTTCCTCACCTCCTGAAGCTCATCAGCTTCTTTCCCCTGCCTCTTCAGCACTTCATTGTCTCTCTTCTCTTCAATCTCTGTGAGCTCTGTCACCATGAAAATTCTAAATTCTTTATCTGACATTTCCATGAATTTCATCATACTGTCTGAGGATGAAGAGGAGTTAATTATTTTTCCTTGGAGGAGAGGTATTTTCTTATTTTTCCATATTTCTTGTGACCCCGCAGTGATTTCTAGTTATCTGGTGCATTTCTTCTAATTCTTGAAGTTCAGTCTGAGTGTTCAGAAGTGTGCATGAGGAGGTGTTCTGCAATCTCTCTTCCATTCCGTTCTCGCTCTTTGTGCATCAGAATCAGTGGGAACAGAGGAATATTCCGACCCAATTGTATTCAGGTGTTTAGGTCCTGTTCACATGGACCTGTCTAGACATTTAATGTGTAGGAGCTGAGAAGCCAATGAGTAAAGATAAAGAAAATGAAAAGAATTAGAGAAAAGGAAAGAAGAAAATATAAAAGAAAAAGAAAAAAAAGATAATAAAAAACTATAGATTTTAATTTTTAAAAGCAAAAATAGAAAAGCATGCTGCATGAAAGTACTATTTTACAGCTGAAGTTCAGGATCCATGTGGAGATGGGCCTGGGTTTGTGCCTTTCCTAAACAGAATGGGGAGAAGCACCTATTAACACAATAAAGGGGCTTGAGAACCTAGAGAATACTTTGCCAGAAAATCTTAATTTTAAGTCTTTGAAAGCAATATTTCACGGCTGAAGTTCAGGATCCAGGTGGCAGATTTTAGCATTTTAAAAACAAAGTTTTAATTTATAATTAACAGTACATTTCAGTGATTTTCTACAGTGGAAACAAACATACACACTATCTTTTTTAAAGAATTATTTATTTAATTTCATTTATCATTATTATTATTTTTTAATTTGCTACAAGGCATGCATGTTCACCAGAGAGAGAGACAGAGAAAGAGAGAGAGAGAGAGAGACTTCTTTGTTCTGAGCCATAAAATGTCAATACCCGTTGTCTTCGGAACTCTCCCTGCTCTGTACATGGCTGACTTTTCTATATATCTTTATATCCATCTGTTTTATATATATATATATATATATATTTTTCTTTTTGGAGAGGTTTTTGCTATAGGGTGCATGCACCCACCATAAAGACAGAAAGAGACAGAGAGACAGAAAGTGAGAAATTGCCCCCTCCCCCCAAGGGGGACGGCCACGCCGCAATCCCTTCTCCATTCTCCTCTCAGGATCTTAGGCATGCTGGAACACATGCCCAGCATGAGTTTAAGCCATGGGTCCAGGACTGGAACTGTGGTCGACTACATGGGAGTCTAGCAACATAGCCATTACACCAACTGCTGGTCCCTATTTTTTCATATATATATATACACACACACACATATATATATATGTATGTATACATATATACATATGTATGTATATATGTATGCATACATATATACACACACACGCAATTGAAGTATTGAAATCCAATGGAGAAGGTGATTATGCATATTATTAACTCTATTCAGATTCAAGAGATGATTAACCATATTTTGTCTTTTGCTTTATCCTCAGCTGGAAAGGCAACTAATGATGCAAAATGAAATGAGAGAAAGACAAATGGCTATGCAGATTGCTTGGTCTCGGGAATTCCTCAAATATTTTGGAACTTTTTTTGGTATTGCAGCCATCTCTTTAACAGCTGGGTATGCTATCTATTTACTTAAAATTTTTTCTTGACTAATTCAGTGCTTTTTTCTTTGCCATTGTCATGTTAAGATGGCCAAGATAAGACTTTTGTCTACACTGTATAGGTAAAAAATTAATCTTTTGTAGTTTAGTCCTTAGGAGTAACTCTGTAGAACCATGGTAGTAATAGTTAATTCTGCTTTTAGTTTCTTAGATTTATTCTGTCCTTTTCTCCACTTTATAAGTTAGAAAGAGGACTTACTTGACACCAAGATAAAAAGCCCTCTACAAGTTATCTCCTCAATTCCTAGGTGGTAAATATTAATCCTTACCCATTCTAAAAACAGGGAATCTGAGCCTTAAAGTTAAAGAAAGATGAGCAAGTTATAGTCTTGCCACTGAGAACTGCAGAATCTGGTATAGATTATTAGGTAAGAAAATCCTATTTTTATAGAAGACCCAAATGAATTAAGTAACTTCTGTAATGGAGACATTCTTCCAAAAATTATTTTTCTTTAAGTATAGAGATATGTATGCAAAGAGTATTCTTTAATACTGTTTTTCTTATTGTTGTTGTTTTTAAAACAGAGCAATAAAAAAAAAGAATCCAGCTTTCTTCTTTCCTATTGTTCCATTAAGCTTTATCCTCACCTACCAGTATGACTTGGGCTATGGAACCCTTCTACCAAGAATGAAAAGTAAGTTTTTGATAAACCAGAGTTTCTATTTCCTGATTCATTTCCTGGTTCAAAAAGCCCCTCCTCTGACCCCTTGACTTATGAAAATTCTGACAAGACCCTTTCTCTGAGCCTCCAACGTCCAATATTTATGTGCCCTCTGACACAGTAGTATCTGGAGCCAGCTCATACAAGCTCTATAGAGTCAACTGTTAAGTTTCATGAATTTTCTAAATTGGTTGTTTGACATAATTAATTAATTAAAAAGTATTTTTTAAAAGGTGTACTTATTTTTTCCTATAAGAAAGACAGAGAGAGAGAAAGACAGAAAGGCACTCCCTTTATACCAACTCCATTCCCAATCTCAGCTGACTTACATCACAGGCATACATAAGCATTGTGTACTCAGGGAGGCCCTGGGACATGAATCCAGGACCTCTTCCATGTGGGCCAGTTACAATACCACTGTACTACTTGGCTGATTTAATTAATTAAATTAGAATTCATCAGGAAACTTACCATATTAGAAAGTTTAGGTTATACTCAGCCTGGTGTCTCAGTTGGTAGCAAAATGAACTATAGTGCTAGAAGCCACAGGCCAATCCAGGGTTTGGATCCTGGGTTGGCTTAAAAACATGCCTGGTATGTACACACATCTCCCAAATCCTGACAAGATGGAGGGCCTGGGAAGAGGATTATGGTGTGATGAGATCGTATTGAGGATGCTTCTATTATGAATCAAATAAACTTTAAAAAAAGAAAATTTATGTTGTAGTTTTTTCCCATATTAATAATGATGGTTCCAAAATATATAGTATTTATTTGGCTGAATTTATCATCGGCCATCCCATAAACCCACACTGAGAATTGCCAATATGCAAGGCAATCGCTCATGGAAAACAACTGGTTTAATCAGTATCCTACCTAATTATGTCACTTTATAATGATATTTACTTACTATTTAAGACTGAAGCAAAAAAAAAAAAAAGAAAGAAAGGTGTTTGCAGAGAGTCAAAGTGCTCTTATAATTTGATAACTGTAGTCTGCTCTGTTGCGTTTGATATGCAATTAATAATATGTTAAAAGGGGAGTACATGTGCATGCCCCAAGTGCAAGTGCATGCCCCAAATCCCAAGGAGAATGGAGAAGAGACTGTGGCATGGCCACCTCCCATGATAAAAAGTGATTTCTCACTTTCTCTCTCTGCCTCTCTCTGTGTCTCCAGTGAGCACAGATGCCCTATAGCAAAAATTTCTCTCTAAAGAAAAGAGAAATACTTATATAAAGGATTAATCAACATTCCCAAGGCAGGTTTATAGCATATCAACAATGTATATAATAATATAATTAATTGTTTTGTTAATTAGTGTTCAACAATAAAAGATGGTTAATGATTGGTCTCAAGAAGTTACTACACTGTCTAGCTACTGCTAAAAGAGGAATTGTTATAAAAATGTGTGTATGTATACAAATTTAGGAGCATTTAATATTATTTTGGATATTTATAAGTGATTTTGGGTTAAAGATTAGCTTTCCTGAGAAATTAGAATTTTTAGTAAACTTTATTTTCTCTTGTCACATATTAAAGGGCAATAGGAAAGACTACATGTGGTTTCCCCATCCTAAGATGATCCAAACAATTAATACTGATCATTCTGACTTTGGTTTAATGGGGAAAAATTACTTATGGTGTTTTATAAAATAACTTGGTGTTCTTTCTCATCTACATTTTAAAATGCTATCTTAAAAAAGAAAAAAATCCCTGGCATCTTTTTGTCTGAGTTTTCAGAATTCATCACTGTATTTCCTCTTGGAGGTGCATTAATTTTCCTGCAGAAAACGAGTGAAATCTTTAACTAGGAGGTTTGGGGACATAGCTGTGTATGTGTTATATCTTGTCACTAAAATATAGAAATCAGGACTCCTCACAAAATGTGGACAACCTCTTAGTCACCTTATGTATCTCTGCACTTTATTTAAGGTGAAGCTGAGGACATACTGGAAACAGAAAAGAGTAAATTGGAGCTACCAAGAGGAATGATCACGTTTGAAAGTCTTGAAAAAGCCAGAAGGGAACAGAGTAAATTCTTCGTAGACAAGTGAAATTACATTACCCACCAACTCTCAAAGCACAGAACTATTGGTCTGAATCATGGCTTTTACAATTTTGTAAATGGTTAAGATTTTGATATAATGATTTTATATTAAAATGCAAGATGAATTTTGCTGAATTTTGAGTTGAGTTTTGTTGAATTTTGGAATTCTTAGAAGCGAATGTCCTATTTCCCTCATTTCTCTGTCACACATAACTTTCCATATCACATTCAGCTCCCACAGATGTTTTTATTTGGATTTGTCAATTGTATCCTGTCTCTACATGGCAAAAAACAACTAAAACTAATAACTAATGTGTATATTGCACTTATTATGGTTGGCACTGTTCTGAGTGGTTTGTATATATTCTTACAATCATCACAAAATTCCATGGAGCAAGCATCATTTTAGGAATCTGAAAATTAAAGCACAGAGAGTTTGAGTTACTTGCCCAAACTTATGAGGCAGGTATCATTTTGGGTATCTGGAAACCAAAGTGAAAAGAGGTTAAATTACTTGCTCAAACCCATACATTGGCAGAGCTATTTGAACCTATGATAATTTGGTTCCAATGGCTGTGCTCTAAAAGACCTTGAAAATATTAGGCATCAACTCATTATTAACATGCAAAGAACATCTGTGAGAGAAAAAAGGTAATAACATTCAAATAACAACTTGACATAGTTGCTAGAAAAGTGAGGAGGAGGGGAGGTTGATTAGGATAATCACCTTTTTATATGAACTCACTGGGACGCCTATGTTCATAAAATACTCCATTCCTCCAGATATATACCTTATACAACATATATGTTGTAGCCAGCAGATGGTATAGTGGTTATGTTGCTGGACTCCTATATGGCCAACCGTGGTTCAAGTCAGACCTGGTGGCTTGAAACACATGCCAGGTGCATGTGTGTGTGTGCCAAGATCCCGAGAAAAGAATGGAGGAGAAGGGACTGAGGCATAGTCATCCCCCCCAAGGGATGATTTCTCAATTTCCCTCTTACTATCTCTGTCTCTGTCTCTCTCTCTCTCTGGCAAGCACACTCTAAGGCAAAAACTTCTACCAAAGGAAGAAAAAAAACATAATATGCTCATGCTAAAGATATTCATTAGTACCTACTATGTACCAGACATTGCATAAGCACTACTCACCTATATCATCAGGTGAGTAGACAAGGAAGAGGAACATGTTTTAGTAAGAGGTGGGATAATTGGCAAAGGCAACAAATAAACATGAAGATAAACAAAACTGGTTCTGATGGTGACAAACTCTTCAGTGGAAGTGAAAAAGAATAAGAGAATGACTGAAGTGAAAAAGAATGAGAGAATGACTGAAAGGATGAGCTACTTTATATCTAGGATCACAGAGATTGTCTCTTGGAGAGGTAGCATTTGAGCTGAGACCTGAATGATGAATGAATCAGTCCTTTAAAGAGCAGGGTGTAGGGGGACCAGCAGTTAGCGTAATGGCTACGTCGCTGGACTCTCATGTAGTCAACCACAGTTCGAGTCCTGGACCCGGTGGCTTAAACTCACGCTGGGCACGTGTGCATGTATGGCCAAGATCCCGAGAACAGAATGGAGGAGGAGGGATTGTGGCATGGCCATCCCCCCTGGGGGGGTGATTTCTTGCTTTCTGTCTCTCGGTCTCTCTCTGTCTCTCTGGCGAGCTCACACACCCTGTAGCAAAAACCTCTCTTAAAAAAAAGCAGGGTGTATTGGGGGTTGGTGTGGTGGTTAAGGTCCTGGACTCCTATATGGCCAACTGCAGTTCAAGTCCCAAACATGGTGACTTGAAAATCATGTCTGGCAAGTGTGCGTGTGTACCCAAAATCCCAGGAGAAGAATGGAGGAGAAAGGATTGCAGTGTGACCATCCCCCCTGGGGGGGAGTGATTTCTCACTTTCTCTCTCACTGTCTCTGGTGTCTCCAGCAAGTGCACATGTCCTACAGAAAAAAATCTTTAAAAAAAAAAAAAAGGGCTGGGCATGGGGATAGAAAAGAGATCTCTAGGCAAAAGAAGGAGATAGGGAAGAAAAAGAAAGGCTCTGAGACTTGGCATGGCCAGTGAATAGAAAGATGTTCAGGAATAACAGTAGGAAATATTAGGTTGTTGGGAAAGCCATGATGCATTTTTGCATAGAAAAACATACAAAAATACATCATGACTTTCCCAACAACCTAATAAAATCTGAAGGTGGAAACGAGAAATCATGGTATGCCTACCCTCAAGTAGTTGATGACATACCAACACGTGGCTTTGATATAATTATAGTTGTAGATAACTTTGGGCCAAGTCTTTAAGGATGCATAGGAGTTCTCCATGAAGACAAGATGAAGAGGAGGGTTGTCTTAGGCAGAAGAAGCAGCTTGAACTAAGGCAGGACCAAGCATGCCAAATCCAAAGAGTTTCTGCCAGTCATTCAGTTTGACGAGGGCAGGGGGGGTCTTTACATGGGGAACTTGTTAAGAAAGTGGTACAATTCAACTCCTAAAGGGATTTGGATGTAAAATCAAGGAGTTTGGACTCTTTTCTAAGGGTTATTACAGTGAAAGAAACTGAATTGGGATTTCATCAGGATTAGTAGATTAGAAAGATCCCAGAGCATAAGAAATGAGGAACTGAACTGGTCCACCTGGGTGGTCACCAGGACCTGAATTAAATCTATGGCCTTTGAGATGGATTCAGGAAAATTAAAGAAAAAAAAATTAGCAGGATTAGGAATCCAGTTTGAGGTCATGGAGGAAAGAGAAGGTGATTTCCGTTCATTTAATCCACACAGACTTTCTGGGGCCTCTACAGAACATGGAGAAAAAGTGAATGGGAGGCATACTGATGGAATAATGAATGCCTAAAATCTAAAGCTGGTTTGTAGACTATTCTAGAATCTGGAATTATATTTTGTTTCCTTTAAATTCAGTCATGCTATACAAATGTTCCTAACATAGAATGGGTTTGAGGGCCCGATAAAGGCAAACTGGTTACAGATCTCACGTGGGATTTATGTTGCTATGCAATACAGCCAGGTCCTTGATTCCTCTGGACCATCATGCTACTCATTTATATTTGTTTCCCTTGCATTGACAATGAATTCATTAATAATTCTAACAGAATTGAACCCCTGCTGAAAAACATACTCACATGCACTCAACATTCATACTTGTGTTTGTTCCCACTTGCATAGTGAGGCAAAAGACAAAGCAGAGAGCAGGATTAGGAATCCAGTTTGAGGTCATGGAGGAAAGAGAAGGTGATTTCCGTTCATTTAATCCACACAGACTTTCTGGGGCCTCTACAGAACATGGAGAAAAAGTGAATGGGAGGCATACTGATGGAATAATGAATGCCTAAAATCTAAAGCTGGTTTGTAGACTATTCTAGAATCTGGAATTATATTTTGTTTCCTTTAAATTCAGTCATGCTATACAAATGTTCCTAACATAGAATGGGTTTGAGGGCCCGATAAAGGCAAACTGGTTACAGATCTCACGTGGGATTTATGTTGCTATGCAATACAGCCAGGTCCTTGATTCCTCTGGACCATCATGCTACTCATTTATATTTGTTTCCCTTGCATTGACAATGAATTCATTAATAATTCTAACAGAATTGAACCCCTGCTGAAAAACATACTCACATGCACTCAACATTCATACTTGTGTTTGTTCCCACTTGCATAGTGAGGCAAAAGACAAAGCAGAGCTTTTCAGTAACAGCCTTACAATTAAATTATAGTAAAACATATCCCAAATGTCCTTGGCACTGCCAATTATTCAAAGCTTTTCTCCTTCTTAATATCACAGTACCTTTTTATTGAAAGGACAAATATTCTGCTGTGATACTCTTGAGCAATTTCCTAGACATTTATGTTAATTAATACCTGTATACACTTATTATTATTACGCCCTAGTTATCAACCATACAGCTTACTTTTTCAACTACTAAACCTTGTGATCTTTGTTTGGCTGGCTTATAATCATCACATGTTTTTGTGATAGCACAAAAAGAATGAGGAAGTAAATATGAAAAAGCACATTAAGAGAATAAGAAACTAAGGTCTCATTATGAACAAAGATTTAGAGCCTCAAATAATGGTAACTTTACCTAGTGTCTTTGTCAATAATTAGAAATAAAGTTGGGGGAAAAAATCTTATCTCCACTTCATGTGATTGCCCGCTTCTCAAGACACTGCTTGCCCAATCAAAGCAACACAGAGACTCCCCTAGGTGTAGCTGGAGTCCACATGGTTAAAGGATATAAATATGGGTACCGAAATTCCCTGGAGCAGAAAGATCATTCTGGGAAATCAGTTTATAATAATAATAAGGCAGTTTATGACACTGTAGTACTTAAGTATTTTAAATGTTTTAAATTCATATTTAAATGAGAGGACTATTCTCACGGTTTAAATTAAAATGTGTCATGTCTAGAATTACAAATAAATCAAGTTTATATGGTATTCCACCTAATTCAGTTTGCACTGTGGATAGTGTTGATGATTTCTTTATGGTATGATAATTATTGCACTTTGAGAAGACTATAGTAGTACTCATAAGCTACTAAAAGCATTTTTAATGACAAATACTAAAATTATAGTAAAAATGTTATAAATGGAAGGAAGATCCTTAGACATAGGTCTCATGTAGGCCCTTATTTTATAGTTGAGACAATAGGGGCCCTTTGTGATTTACCTAAAGCTTTATATCTGGTAAAGGTAGTTTGCACTAAAACCTTGGTGTTTAGTATCCCTGGCAAGATTCTTTTCAATGCAGCATACTGCCTGACACTGAGAGATGGACTTGATGCCACAATCTTTCAGCCTCCATAGGTTTTTGCCATAGGGCAGGCTCTACCACGCCCTGCCTGACACTGAAAGGATAGTGATAAAGTCAAAATTAAAAGTAACTCCAAAAAAAATCACTGTGTTACTAAGAGCTATAGTAAGTGTTCAAGGGTAGAGTTAGAAGAAGATGGGGAACGAACAGGCTGGTACTGTAAAAATAATCTACAACCAATATAATCTAAAAATGAATCATCTGAAATTGAGAATATATTTTATAGACTTCAACAATTTTAATATGTGAATACTGAAATGTGATATTCTAGAAAATGTAGCTGGAATCTGCGTACTTTTTCTGCTCCACTATCTGAAAAAGGAATAAACTCTTGCTGAGAAAACATAATTAAATAAAGCCTGTTACTCAGGCATTACAGTGTATGTTCTGCAATGGACAAGAAATGGTCCTTTAGGTTTGGCTTTGTAGATGTATGCAGATTTCAGGAATATCCTGGATATCACCTGCTGTCTAATGTGTAGAAAGAAGTTTTTGGTATTTTGTGGTTCTCCTCAGTTTTAGTCTTTCATAAGGTCTCTCAAGCGACCACATCTTCAGTTTAAGCAGAACTGTATTAGCAATTCAAGAGCATCTCAAGTAGCAATTCCAGCACTCAAGCAGTAGTACAAGTAACTGCAAGTAGCTCATTGGTCATAGATAGGGAAAAGGTATGCTGGGGGTAGATTAGGAAGCCAGACTATCCTGATAACTTGCCTTCAGCTCATCTCTTGTTCCAGTCTAATCTCTCTGCCTAGGATCACTCATGGGAAATGTTTGCTCCCCTTTTAACCTGCTTCTAGCTGCTAACTTACACAGCTTCATGAAAACCTGTTGGACACACATTTAAATTGCAATATGTTCAATAAAAAGTGTGATTTTTTTTTCTGATCAAGACATAGATGCATTTTTACTGCTGTGATTTTGTTGCAGTTCTAAGCATAAAACCCACTTTAATAGATAAAACTGCATTTCTTTTTTATATGAATGCTTTTATTTTTTTTTAAGAGAGATTTTTCCTTTGCGGCACATGTACTCACTGGAGAGACAGAGAGAAAGTGAGAAATCACCCCTCCCTGTCGAGTTGGGGGATAGCCACACTGCAATCCCTTCTCTATTCTCCTCTTGGGATTTTGGACACACATGCATGCACACATGCCTAGTGTGAGATTCAAGCAGCAAGGTTCAGGGCTCGAACTGCAGTCAACTATGTGGGAGTCCAATGATGTAACCATTATGCCATCTGCCAGTGCCTTATTTCAATGCTTCTTATTCCTCACATCTGTGCAGAATATCATCTAAGATCAAAGAAGAACCTCATAAAATTTTATTACGATGTCCCTACTGAATCATCGTGGTGACTTTTAAAGTTTTTTTTTATCTTTTAGGTTTTTGCTATAGGGTACATGCGTTTGCCAGAGAGCGACACACACACACACACATAACATAGCGGGGGATGGCCACACTGCAATCCCTTCTCCTCCTTTATCCTCTTGGGATTTTGGGCATGAACGCACATGTGCCAAGTGTGATGTTCAATTCAATGGGTCAGGACTTGAACCACAGTCGGTCATGTGGGAGTCCAGCACCTGTGCTACCTGTTGGCCCTGTTGTGTTGAAATGACACCAGATTAAATGACACCAGAAATCTTAACTATAAATTTGATGCTGTCCATGTTATATATTTACTCCCTTATTTCCTGTTCTCAAGTATAAGTCAGTGATGACTTCAATTAGGCTACCTTTAATCTGTGCACATGTGACACCCACAAGTTGAATGCTTTCAATTTACTAGTCAGTGTTCAACTTTCATTCTTATTGCTAATCATTTTTTAGTCTGATTTTATGATGAAAGATGCAGTGTAGTAAATTCTTGTTAAAATTACAATGTATTGTGATTCCATTTATATGAAGTTTAAGGTAAAACTAATCTAAGTTGATCATAATAATGTTTTCCTGGAGGGTTGAGAACTGACTGGAAAAAGATATGAGAAAATTGCTGAGAAGACAGATTGTTCTATATCATGATGAAGACATGGCTCATGCACTATATCTATTTGTTAAAATCATACAGCTAATACTTGTGCATTTCAAGGTATGTTAATTTTATCTCAAGAATCATAATCATTGAACTTGGCAGCATAAAATTCACACTGGGTACATGTGCATGTGTGTCAAAATCCCAAGAGGAGAATGGAGAAAAAGGGATTGCAGCATGACCATTCTCCCTGGGGAGTGATTTCTTGCTTTCTGTCTCTCTGTCAAGTGCATGTGCTTTATAGCAAAAACCTCTCAAAAAAAAAGACAGAAAAAAGAAAAGTCATGGTGATGTATTTTTTTCTATGCAAGAATGTGTCATAACTTTTCTTTCTTTTTTTTTTTTTTTTGGAGGGGTTTTTGCTATAGGGCATGTGTGCTCACCAGAACACCGGCAGAGAGATAGAAAGTGAGAAATCACCCCCCAGGGGGGATGGCCACACTGAAATCCCTTCTCCTCTATTCTCCTCTTGGGATCCTGGGCATGCACACACACACACACCTGGTGTGAGTTTAAGCCCTCAGATCCGGGACTTGAACTGCGGTCAACTACATGGGAGTTCAGTAACATAGCCATTACACTAAGTGCTAGGCCCTGTCATAACTTTTCTGATGACCCAAAAGACATATGACAAGTGGTAGGAGATATAAGTAAATTAAAAATGACAGAATAATGATAATCATTGAAGTTGGGTGATGTGGCATTTGATGCTTTTTCATACTCCTGTTTACTTTGTACATATTTCAAAATTTCCAATAATCAAGGTACTTTAAAAGTCTCTCAGATGAGCTAACTTGATGTCATTAGACTTTTAAAACAACATGCGATAAAAAAAAAAAAAAAAAAAAAAAAAAAAAAAAACAGAACC
>NW_006159849.1:637709-654472 GCF_000334495.1 Tupaia belangeri chinensis
CCAAAAAAAAAAAAAAAAAAAAGCCAGATATAATATATAAAGTTGAGTGAAACACACACACACACACAATATGTAGAAGGATACACTCAGTAGGTTTAAAAACAATACAGGTCTGTGCCAGCAGGTGGCATATTGGTTCAGGCACTGAACTTCCACATAGATGACCACAGTTCAAGTCCTGTATCCAGTAGCTTGAAACACGCTGGGTGTGTGTACATGTAAACCTGAAAACCCCAGAAAGAGAATGGAGGAGAAGGAATTATAGCATCCCTGTGGGATGATTTTTCACCTTCCCTCTCACTGTTTCTCCCTATCTCTCTCTGGCAAGCATACATGCAATGGCAAAAACCTTAGAAACAAAAACAAAAACAGAAACAGGTCAAGCGAGTGATGTCACCAAGATGATAGAATAAAAGTTATAAGCCTTTATTCCTTCAAAAAATATTTTTTAAAAATAATAAATTATGCATACACACACACACACACACACACACCAAAATGAAGGCTCAAGGGCCCATTAGAGAATCCATAGCAACACACTGAGGCAAAAAAAGAATAGACAAGAGCAACACAGAAAGAATCACTGGTAGGATAGGTATACCTGAGATGACAAGAGATGGCTAAAAAGAAGGGAAAAAGTTAGAAGCTACCAGTCTCAGTCACGCAGGAGGAACCACTGTGCTTTCTAGATGTCTGCTCTATAAATGACACCAGCATCTTTCGCTACTGAAGAAACCAGGAATCATTCAAAAAAACCCCAGAAAGGAAGACATGGATACACCTCTCCCGCCACCTCACTCAACATTGTGCATCCTGCTATGGCTTAGATAGTCATTTGTCCCCCAAAGGCTCATGCTTTGTAATCTGGCCCCAAGTGTAATGGCTTTGAAAAGTGGGGAGACCTTTAACAGGTGAGGCCTGTGGGAAGCATTTGGATCACAGAGACATCACACTCGTGAATGGATTAATGCTGTCTTGTGAGGCAGAGTGAATTCCATTGGGTCGTCGTAAAAATCATGCATTTTTTTATGCAAAAATGCAGAACTTTTCTTTTCTTTTCTTTTTTTTTTTTTGAGAGGTTTTTACTGTAGGGCGCATGCACTCACCAGAAAGAAGAAAGACAGAGAGACAGAAAGCAAGAAATCACTCCCCAGGGGGGATGGCCACGCTGCAATCCCTTCTCCTCCATTCTCCTCTAGGGTTCTTGGGCACGCACGCACACGCACTGGCATGAGTTTAAGCCACCGGGTCTGGGACTCAAACCACTGTCGGCTACATGGGAGTTCAGCGACATAGCCATTATGCTAACTGCTGGTCCCAAAAATGCAGAACTTTTCTGACAACCCAATAGATCTCATAAGAAGGAGTTAGTTATCATGAGGGCAAGTTGTTATGAAAGGAAGATGGGTGACTCCAGGTTTCTCTTTGAGAGGTTCTTATTTGCCTGCCATCCTCTCTGCTTCTGTTGGCCATGTTATGATATAGTACCAGATGTCAGATGGATGCTAGCCCCATACCTTTGAACTTTCCAGTCTCTAGAACTGTAAGCCAAACATACCTCTTTTATTTATTTATTTATATAGATATGGTTTTTTGTGAGAGATTTTTTTTTTTTTTTGCTATAGGGTGTGTGCGCTCACCAGACAGACAGAGAGAGACAGAGAGACAGAAAGCAAGAAATCACCCCCCCAGGGGGGATGGCCACGCCGTAATCTCTTCTCCTCCATTCTCCTCTCGGGATCGTGGACACACACGCACACATGCCCGGTGTGAGTTTTATGCCACCGGGTCTGGGACGCAAACCGCAGTCAACCACATGGGAGTCCAGCCACTAACTGCTGGTCCATATATATATATATATATATACACACACTTTATAAATCATCCATTCTCAGGTATTTCTGTTAGTAACATAATAGTGAACTAGGGGGAAGCACTGATTCCTAAGCTAACTGCTGGTCCCAAAATTTTAAATTATTTTAAGGGGGCTAGGAGGTGACATGGTGTTTAAGGTATGGACTCCCATGTGGTGACCACAGTTCAAGTCTCAAACCTGGTGACTTTAAATCATGCCAGATGTATGTGCATGAGTGCCCAAAATTCCAGGAGGAAACTGGAGGAGTAGGAATTGTTGCATGGCCATCCCCCCCACCCCGGGGGCGATTTCTCAGTTTCCCTGTCTCTCTCCTGGCAAATGCACATGCCCTATGGCAAAAACCTAAAAAAAAAAAAAAAAAAGAAAAGAAAAGAAAGTGAAATATTGAAACAAATTTATTCTTAGCCAATATGAGTGACTGCATTCTGGGAACAAGAGACTCAAGTTAGCCTTAAGAAAGTACTCTAGAGTGATCAGCTTACAAAAGTTCTTTTGTATTTTTCTGAGAGCCATAGATATAAGCAAAGCTTTAATCAGTATATGAATGTTATACATTGGTTTACTCCCAAAGGGTGGGACATTGTGAAGCAAGACACTTACAGGTCATAGGTTGGTTTAGAGATTCTTTGGTCAGTAATCAGTTAAAATACAAGGCTTTGTCGTAAAGAAACTTGGAGTCATTAGAAAAGGATATCTGAATCTAACTTAAATAGAGGTAAGAAGGCCTTTCTAGTCATCACATGTTTCTGGGTCAAAATATAAAGAGAATCCTGTCTAAAAAGATAAATGGTTTATTAGTGTTATTCTCTCCAGGTCAAGAACAATAAAACAAAGTGGTCAAAATTCAGTCCTCAGTGGAAATAGAACATATCAAAATATACAGACTGCAGCAAAAACAGCTATAACAGGGAAGTTTATAGTAATAAATATATACATTTTAAAAAGCCTCATAGTACAGGGAACCAGCAGTTAGCATAATGGCTATGTCGCTGGACTCCCATGTAGTCGACCACGGTTCGTGCCCTGGACCCGGTGGCTTAAAACTCACACCAGGCGTGTGTGCGTGCGTGCCCAAGATCCTGAGAGGAGAATGGAGGAGAAGGGATTGCGGCGTGACCATCCCCTCTGGGAGGTGATTTCTCGCTTTCTGTCTCTCTGTCTCTCTCTGTCTGTCTGGCGAGTGCACGCGCCTTATAGCGAAAACTTCTCAAAAAAAAAAAAAAAAGCCTCATAGTACAGAGGGAAGCACTGAGTAGAGGAGGCTAAATCCCATGTGACTGACTGCTGTTCAAACCTGGCCCTGGTGGCTTAAAAAATGGGACAGGACCAACAGGTGGTGTGATGGTTAAGGTATGGACTAACCATGGTTCAAGTCCCTGGCCTGGTAACTTGCTTTCTCACTTTCCCTCTCTCTCTCTCTGTCTCTCTCTGGTGAGTACATGTGCCCTGTAGCAAATTAGATGATAATAATAATAAATAAAATAAAATAAATAGAATTTAAAACAGAAAAGAAAACCATGCTGAGAAAGTGTACAAGTGCCCAGGGTCCTGATGGGATGAAGAAATGAAGAAAATAAAGATTATTATACCAGATCCTGTTGAAGGGTTCTCTTTCTCATACATACACATATGCTCTCTGGCAAAAAATAAATAAATAAATAAATAAATAAACAAAACAAAATAAAACACTCAAACAATCTAGCTTTAGACTTTAAAAAACTAGGAAAAGAACAAACTAAGGTGAAAATTATCAGAAGAAAGGAAATAATAAAGATTAGAGCAGAAATAGATTAAATGCAGACTAGAAACAAATCAACGAAACTAAGATGGGTTTAGGAAAAGATAAACAAAGTAGACTAACTTTAGCAAGACTAAGAAAAAAAAAGACTCAAATCAGAAGTAAAAAGAGGAAGCATGATATCTGATACTACAGAAATTTAAAGAATCAGAAGGTACTAGTATGAACACTTACATGCCAAAAACTTGGATAATCTAGAAAAAATGAGTATCTAACTACTAAGCCTTAACCATGAAAAAACAGAATATCTGAACAGAGGCAAGATGGTGGCTACTAAGGAAGATGGGAAGGCTGAGCCTGGCTATGAGCCCTGCCAGCCAGAGTAGCCGCTGCTCCAGCTGCACCCATTGCCATTGCTGCAGCACAGAATAAAGATATGACATGCACGGGTAGAAGGCAGTGGTGTTCCCCATGGATAACAGGTTTCTGAGCCTGGACTCGCCCGTCTATGTGTTGTTACAGGCATACAGCAGAATGGTCTGATATAAAACCAGTGCCACAGAACGATGGTCCCACTCCAGTGGTCTAGATCATCTAAAGTGAAAGATTTAGAGACATTTATGATTATGTCCTAGCTAATGATGAAAGAAGTAAGGAACAATTAACTAAAAATACTACTGAGTTAAATGCAGCCAGTTAGATGGTGAGCAATTTTCAAAGAATTCTCTTTAAGTTGCTTCAAAAGGATCTACACAAAGAAATGAACTACATCACTCCAATAATTGAGGGACAACCCCCAAACTATCAAGTTTGGCATCATAGGTATCAGTGGAACAGCCAAAAGATCCATCTCATGAGCTTGGGTTTATTACTGATATTCTTTTCCTTTCTTTTTTTTTTTTGAGAGGTTTTTGCTATAGGGTGCGTGCACTCGCCAGACAGACAGAGAGAGACATAGAGACAGAAAGCGAGAAAGGGGGGAAGGCCACGCCACAATCCGTACTCCTCTTGGGATCTTGGGTGTGCACACACATGTGCCCGGCGTGAATTTTAAGCCACCGGGTCCGGGACACGAACCGCAGTCGACTATGTGGGAGTCCAGCGACATAGCCATTACGCTAACTGCTGGTCCCATTACTGATATTCTTAATCAGGATGAAAAGGATGACCATGACAAACACTACTGACAGTGAGTTATTCAGCAGTTTAAGTTTTGAAATAATGAGTTCCAGTATGTAGATCAAATTCTCAAAAGAGGATGTGAGAAATGACTGTTTGGAACCAAGATACTTTGCATTTCCATCATTACTGGCTACAGTGATGATAATAATAATGGATTGGAGAGGGAAGTCCAATACATTAAACTAGTGCCATATAATGAGTACAATGACTATTTCAAAATATTCCAAAATGTTGAATTACTTAACTTACAACCAAGTAACAGGTACCCTCCCTAACTGCCTGTCTTGTGGATATCTATGAAGATATGCTGGAAAACCAATGTGGCAACAGGGAGGACATTCTTAATAGTGCTTTAGAGTTATGTGAAATTCTAGCTAAATAAAAGGTCACCGTAAGGAAAGAAAATTGTAGCGAAATCAGAGCCAGCTTGTATGTAATGAACATAAGATGACTTAAATTTCAGTTCAGTGTGCAGGAAATACAAGTTGTTACAGCAGAGCTGCTATGCCATACTCACAGTATCTTGCTATCACTGTAACCAAGTAATGCCTAAAAAACGGTTTGGTAGTAAAATCATAGATGCAGCAAAACAAAAACAAAGCAGGCCAATAATAAGTAAGGAGATGGAATCAATAATAACAAATCTCTCATCAAAGAGAAACTCAGGACCTGATAGCTTCACTGCTAATTCCACCAAACATTAAAACAACCAATACCAACATTTCTCAAGCTCTTACAATACACTCACTGGTGAGGAGGGAACATTTTCAAACTCACTTTATAAGTCCAGCTTTACCCTGATACCAAAGACAGAAAAGTTCACTAAAAGAAAATTACAGGCCAATATTACCTGTAATACAAAAATACCTCACCCGAGATATAAAAATCCTCTATAAAACACTAGCAAACTAAATTAAACTGCACATGAAAAAGGATTATTCTAGGCCAGCCAGGTGGCATGGTGATTAAAGCAGTTGGATCCCACATTGCTAACTGCACAGTTTGGGTACTAGACCCTGTGGCTTGAAAAACAAGCTGGTCACATGTGTGTGTGCCCCAAATCCCAAAAGGAATGGAGGAAAAGGGACTGTAACATTGTCATTCCCTCTAGGGGCTGCTTTCTCACTTTTACTAACTATCTCATTCTCTCTTCTTGTTGAGCATACACACCCTATAGCAAAAGACAAAACAAAACAAAAAAGCTATTCATGATTAAGAGGGATTTATCCTTAGGAAGCAATGATGATACAACCTGTGCAAGTCAATAAATGTGATACACCACATTAACAGAACAAAGAACAAAAACCATGTGACCCTCTCAATAGATGCAGAAAAAGGCACTCAACAAAATTATACATTATGATTTTAAAAAAAAGTCTCTCAACGAAATTAGGTATAGAAGAAATGTACTTCAATAAAACAAAGACTTATATGAGAGGTTTTCAAAAAGTTCACAGAAAGTGCATATTATTAAAAAAAGTGCATAAATTTTAATTTCTTTTGGCACCAAAATAAACTCATAAATTAATTCCACTGTTTCCACAAAGTTTTTGAAGTTCTTTGTCAACTATGACAAGCCATAGCTGAAATAATACTCCGTGGTAAAAAGTTAAAATACTTCCTTTCAGATCAGGAACAAGACAAGGATGCCTTCTCTCACCACTTCTTTTCAACATAGTACTGAAAGCCATAGTCAGAACAAATAGACAAGAGAAAGAAATAAAAGACATCTGAATCAGAAAGAAAAAAGTTAAATGGTCTGTGTTTACAAATGTCATGACCTATATAGAACACTGTAAAGACTGTACTGGGAACCAGCAGTTAGCGTAATGGCTATGTTGCTGGACTCCCACGTAGTCGACTGCGGTTCGCGTCTGGGACCCGGTGGCTTGAAGCTCATGCCGGGCGTGTGTGCGTACGTGTCCAAAATCCCAAGAGGAGAATGGAGGAGAAGGGACTGTGGGGTGGACATCCCCCCCCGGGGGGGTGATTTCTCGCTTCCTGTCTCTATGTCTCTCTCTGTCTGTCTGGCGAGCGCACGCGCCCTATAGCGAAAACCTCTCGAAAAAAAAGAAAAAGAAAAAGAAAAAAGACTGTACCAAAAATCTGTTTGAACCCATAAATTCAATAGACATGCAGGATACAAAATCAACATATAAAGCTCAGTAACATTTCTATACATTAATAACAAACTGTCAAAAAAAAAGAATGGGACTTGCAGGTGGCATAGTGGCTGAACTCCCATGGCTCAAGGGCTGGATCTGGCGGCTTGAAACTCACACTAGGCATGTGTATGTGCATGCTCAAAATCCTAGGAGGAGAATGGAAGAGAAGGGATTGTGGCGTGGCCATACCCCCTAGGAGATCAAATCTGGGACACCATTAAGCAACCAAATAAATACTGAATGGGTATCCTAGAAGGTAAAGAGATAGAAAAAGAAACAGAGTAATTATTTCACAAAATATTATTTGGAAAGCTTTGAAGTCTAGAGAGAGATACAGATATTCACGTCTATGAAATGCAAATGGCACCAAATAGATGGAACATAAGAAGACGATGTTCTCTACAGAACACCATAATCAAAATGTCGAAAGTAAAGAAAAAGATGAATCCTAAAAAGTGGCAAGAGATAATTTTTGTTTCCATGTCTTTGTTGATACTTGAAATGACAACTCTGCCTTTCCACTATCAAAGCCCAGGTAAGTCCTGTCTCATAAGACTGCAGCTTATACCAGTCTTCCCCTTCTATAAAGTATTTCCCTTAAATTCTCCACTGTTCAATTCAATATTTAACCATTTATAGCTTTCTTCAATTATATTTCAATGTAGAGTAAGAAGTCTAAGCTTCTTATGCATGGCGACATTTCACTTATTTCATTTATATTCCCTAAATACATACTTTACTTTTTCAATTGAGTTCATGCCAAATCAATTCTTTCAGAACTGGACCATGACTATACTGACTACACACTATGCTTTCTGTAGTAGGAATAAAAGGATGAAAGACGATTATTGTGTGTACCTTCTGAAATTCTTGTCTAAAAAATAACAATACAGTTTTTCTAAGTAGAGCATCTTTGGCTGAAAGTACCAACAGTTATACAAACATAAAAGTATATAACTTCTATTTTTAAAAAAATTTTTAATTGAAATTTATTTATGTATTTATTTTAATTTGACCAGAGAGATACAAAGTGACGGGGAGAGAGAGAGAGAGAAAGAGAGAGAGAGAAAGAGAGAGAGAGAAAGTGAGAAATCAAGCCTCCAGGTGTGAGACTCAAACCAGTTGGCCATGTGGGAGTCCAGTACCCCCAACCACCACACCACCTGCTGGCCCCATATATATACCATATAGCTTCTATTTTAAAGCACATTCCAACTATTAATTCATTTGATTCTTACATTAAAACAAAATAGAATTGACAATAATTATAATAGCTATTACATATTTTATTATGTGTCAGGCACTGGGTTGTGAATTTTTGATTTATTAGCTAATTTAATTTTTTAATAGTTTTATCAGGAAGTACTACTGTTACCTATTGTAAATCTATGATGCATGTTCTTATCTTTTCTGTAATTATATACAGATTCCTAACCTCATAGCTGGGATCAGCCTGTAGGTCTCTTTACTACTAGCAGAGTGAATTTTTAAACCTATTCTGAGATAATTATCTTAGAAATTTTTAGTGTGTCTTTATTTTTTTCTCCAAATTATTATTTCCTCTAATTTAAGGTTGTGGTCTCAAAAATTTTATTTTGATATTAGGATATTATATACTATTTCCACCAAACTAGATTTAAAAAATTTTTGTAATCTATTTTTAACTTATTATGGTCATATAAAATAAGAAAAAGAGTTCAACAGGTTTGGCTTCCAGAGACAGATTCCCTTTTTCTTTCTTCCTTTTTTTAAAAAGATTTATTTATTTATTTATTTACTAAATTTGCTACAGGGTACATGCACTCACCAGAGAGTGACAAAGAAACAGCGAGAGAGGAAAAGCAAGAAAACAAGCTGCTAGGTCCAGAACTTGAACCATGATCAGCCATGAGGAAGTCCGGCACCTTAATCACTACACCACCTACTGGTCCCTAGACTCCCTTTTTCTTTCTTTTTTTTTTTTTTTTAAAGAGGTTTTGCCTTAGGGCACGTGCACTCACGGGAGAGAGACAGACAATGAGAAAGCGAAAAATCACTCTCCCTCCAGGAGGGGGGGATGGCCACGCTGCAATCCCTTCTCCTTCGTTCTTCTCCTGGGATATTGGGCATGCATGCACATGCGCCTGGCGTGATTTTTCAAGCCACCAGATCCGAGACATGAACCACAGTCAAATATGTGGGAGTCCAGTGATGTAATCGCTATGCCATCTTCTGATCCGTGATTCCCTTTTTCTAATTAGACCTCTACTCCTCATAAACTGTCTTCTTGGACAAGCTTCCTAATCTCTCTAAGCCTGAGCTCCCTAATCTATAAAATGATGATACAGAACTACCTTGTGTGACTGTTACAAGGATTAAATAGACTAAAACACATACAAGCACGTAAAGCAATGCCTGATATGGCAACCACTCAGCAAATGATGTATTATTATCATTCTTTCAAATACATATTTTGAATACTTGGCATTGGACAGGAACCAAGGATAGTGTTAATAAGAGCAACATTATAATGGTAAAGACAGAAAATAAACTGGAGAAACCCAAAAAACTAAATAAAGTATTATTTGTATTATATCAATAAATTATTATATTAATTGTACCTACAATTAATAATGCTAAGCCAAAAATGCAAAGAATTAAACCATGGGAACCCCAATGATCATAAAATATTTTAATATAACTTTTAACAATTCCACAGATTTTATTTTAACATTAATTT
Organism: Tupaia belangeri chinensis; assembly: GCF_000334495.1. Taxonomy (NCBI): domain Eukaryota; kingdom Metazoa; phylum Chordata; class Mammalia; order Scandentia; family Tupaiidae; genus Tupaia; species Tupaia belangeri. The sequence goes on from NW_006159849.1 coordinate 647,390, forward strand.
CTTTTTTCTTTTCTTTTTTTTTTTGCTATAAAGTGCATGGGCTCACTAGAGAGACAAACACAGAGAGAGAGAGAGAGAGAGAAATCACACACACACACACACACACACACACACACCGGGGAGATGGTCACTCTGTAATCCCTTCTTTTCCAGTCTCCTCTCTGGATTTTGGGCATGCACACATGCACTTGGTGTGATTTTCAAGCTGCCAGGTCTGGGACTCAAATTACAGAGTCAGCCATGTGGGATCCGGTGCCTTAACCACCACACCACCTGCTGACCCCAACCCCATAAATTTTATCTTGCATAAATAAAATCCCCATTTATAAATACTCAAATGTGCTTTATTAGACAGCTTCATTTTATAACAATGTTCTAGAATAAGGTAGATAAGACAGAATATTAATAAGTCAGCAATTCATTCAGTAGTAAGAGTAATTTATTCATTCAAAATAAGTCATTTCAATGATAATTTGTTCAATTTAATAAATCCCTTGACTCCTGATAGTAAATGAGTAATGTTACTATTTAAAAATGTGCTCATTCAGTTAATAAACTTTTTTTTTGAGGGAGAAGTGTTTTGTTTTGTTTTGTTCTGTTCTGTTTTCTATGTGTGTGGGCACTTGCCAGAGAGATAGAGAGATGGAAAGCAAGAAATCACTCCCTAGGGGGAATGGCCACACTGCAATCCTTTCTCCTTCATTTCCCCTGCGGGATTTTGGGCAAGCACGCACATGCGCCCAGTGTGTTTTAAGCCCCTGGATACGGGATTTAAACTGCGGTCAACTACATGGGTGTCTAGCAATGCAACTGCAACATCATCTACTGGTCCCTCAATAAACATTTTTTTTTTTTTGGAGAGGTTTTTGCTATAGGGCGCGTGCGCTCGCCAGAGAGAGAGAGAGAGAGACAGAGAGACAGAAAGTGAGGGGCCATCCCAGGGGGGATGGTCACGCTGCAATCTCTTCTCCTCCATTCTCCTCTTGAGATCTTGGGCATGCACGCACACATGCCCGGTGTGAGTTTTAAGCCACCGGGTACAGGACGCGAACCGCAGTCGATTACGTGGGAGTCCAGCGACACAGCCATTATGCTAACTGCTGGTCCCTCAATAAGCTTTTATTAAGGGTCTACACAGCAGATACGGCTCTAAGCATTGGATAATAAATATGAGCCGAAAATAGGTCTACTTCCTAAGAAGCTTATGACTAGCAAAGAGAAGATAATTATATGACTTTTAAAAAATTTACCATGCTGCAATAAAGAACTGTAATTATGATGGAAGTATAAAATAGGACATACGGGCCAGAAGGTGGCATAGTGGTTAAGATGCTGGACTCCCATGTGGCTGACCATGGTTCAAATCCTTGACCTGGTGGCTTGAAACTCACACTGGGTGTGTGTGCATGTGTGCCCCCAAATCATCAGAGGAGAATTGAAAAGAAGGGACTGTAGCATGGCCATCCCCCGGGCGATGATTTCTTTTCAGTCTCTGTCTCTCCAGTGGGTATATATGCCCCATAGCAACAATCTCTCAAAAAGAGAAAAGTGGATATAAAGGAAGAAGTAGAGTATTTTTAGGGATTTTATTGATTTATACATTCATTCGTCAAACATAATATAGTGATTAATATTATTAACATTTATTATTTGTTAATATTAACTGCAACTATTAAGTTAATTCTAACAACTTACTACATGCCAGGAACTGTTCAGGCAAAGAGTATCAAAGTAAACAAAACAATGAAAATTCCTGTGTGCATGTGGCTTACCTTTCAATAGGATGAGACAACCAGTAAACATATAGAGAAGTAAACAGTATGTTGTTTATGATTGGTAAACACAAAGCACAACAAAAGTACACAGGGTGCAAAGAGTATGGGAGTCTAAATAAAATTTGCCTAGTTCTGAAACCTACCGCTCAAGAGTCTGTTTATTTTTGTTGTTGTTCTTTTTAATCTTTCTTTTAAGCATAGTGAGTATTTTCCTTTCTCAGATGTTTTTTTCTGATAAATTCTGACTACACTTTGGACATGAGTTCTTTTTTAAAGAAGGTGATGAAATTGTACTAATCTATTATATATTACATCAACCTTTTTAAAAAGACTGATTGTCAGGCCAGGCAGTGGCATGGTGATCAAGGCAGCTGGATCCCATATGGCTGAATGGCTATTTGAGTCTGGTACCTGGTGGAACATGTGGGAGCATGCCCAAAATCCCAAAAAGAGAATGGAAAAGGGACTACGAGGTGGTCATCACCCCTGGAGGTGTTTTCTCACTTTCTCACTTATTTTCTCTTCCTTTCTCTCCCTCTCTCACTTCCAGGAAAGCATACACACTCTATCAGTCCCCTTTCCCCCAAAAAAAGCCTGATTGCCAATTTATTTAATGGCATTCACAGATGCCACTGGCAAGCAGGACAAAGCTGATAAAAATGGAAAACAGAGAAAAAGACGAGTCATAAAACAGAAAAGAGAAGGAGGAAAACAAAATTATAACAGGATGCGGTGAGATCACTGACCGGCTTGCACTGCTCTTCTGGCTTCAGCATCCTGGAGCTGACCACTCTGAGATGGCCCCAAATAACCCACTGTGGCTGGCAGTAGGTCCTCCTGAGCCAACACACTTTATAATAAAAATAGTTGGTTTAAAGTATTCAAGTGACCTATGCCATTGTGCATCACTTTCCTTCCCTCCTAACTGAGCAAAAGTATTCCATCTAAACCTATACATTGTTATTCTTGGAGGGCAAATCCTCTCAATGTCTGGGTCACAAGTTAGTTACAAATTTCTTTTTTTTTTTTTTTGGTGAGGTTTTTGTATAGGGCGCTTGCTCACCAGAAAGAGAGAGAGACAGAGAGACAGAAAGTGAGAAATCACCCCCAGGGGGGTTGGCCACGCCACAATCCCTTCTCCTCCAGGGATCTTGGGCACGCACGCACACACGCCCGGCATGAGTTTAAGCCACGGGTCTGGAACTCCAACCTAGGTCGACTACGTGGGAGTCCAGTGACATAGCCATTACGCCAACTGCTGGTCCCGAGCTAGTTAAAATCTGACAACAATCTTCTATTATCTAAAACGCAAAGCACCAGGTTTCCATTCCAGGTAGCTCAGGGCAGCATCCCTACCTCTTTGCTCTGGAACTAGAGGCTAAGGCCCATTTCTCCCTAGAGAATTTGCAGGAACTTTCTACAGATTTGAATCCAGCATTAAAATGCACATATACATACTACAGTACATACAAGTGTCACGCGTCTGTGAATACGCTCTGGTTCCATGGGAAGCAAGAACACAGGCCTTGCCTTCCTGACGCTTCCAGGTTCGGGGAGACACAGACAAATGAGAACAGACTTACCGACGTAAACACCAGGAAAGAGGTGACAGGCGGTTTCTCTGACAGTAGTGAGGCCTCCTAACCAACTAGGCAAAAAGGGCGGGAAATGCATTCCAGGCGGCGGGCCCAACATCTTTCTGGCTATATTATCCCTTAACAGAGTCCTACAGCCTCACATTTCGTTTGCTGAGTCTCCCAGCGAGGAAAGCAAGAAACATTAATTCACCCTGGCATGGAGGAGGCTTGTTTCGGGCTTTTAGTTTAGATGCCAGTGCCTGTCTTCAATCCCCAGAGAGCGCCTCGGCCACTGCGCAGCTTGCCTTGGTGTTCTCGCGAGACCCGCAAGCCCTTAGGCTCCCCCGGGGGCACGTGGGCTCATGCTGCCCGGTCGGCGCAGGCGCGGAGAGGAGCAAAGCAAAGCACCGCAGGGCGGGTTAGGGTAGGCAGACAGCCGTTGTGGAGCGCAGAGGGACTGGCTGGGGTTGAGGCTGGGGCTCCGGAATGCCTCAGCTAGTCTGCTGGTGTCTGCTGTGGCTCTGGTTTCTCGTTCGGTTCTCCTGTGAGCTGAACGACATCAGCACAGCCAGAAAGCTGTGTGGCAGGCACCTGCTGAAGGAAATACTGACACTTTGTGGTCATGATGACTGGAGCCAGTTCCACTTGGAGGAGGAAATCCCTTTCGCACACATGATGTCCCGAGATTCAGAGAAGGTTGAAGCCTTCCTGCCTGATGAATTTGAAAGCTCCCAGACTCCTTTCATGATCTGGGAGAGAGGCACACACCCAGGTAATAATCTGAGCCAAAGGCATGTTTGTTGTCTGTATACATTTCTTATCCCTGAATTTGCTCCATCAGAAGATGAGCTTTCTTAGGTAATGAAATTTGTGCCTAATACAGAGGTAAATTTAAAAAAATAATAATAATTTAAAGTCAGTATAGTGAGGATATACAAAACCTCTATGAAGCTTTTTTTCCCCTTTTAATTTAGAGGAAATAACTGTATACATGTAAGTCTACACATGTATGTAAGAATACTATTTCTTCCCTAACTTTGCCTTTCTGGAGTGCCTTTGTCATCTGGCAAACACTTTCTGTCCTTCAAAGCCCTGCTTAGAGATACCATTTTCCATGTGAAGTTATCACTGACCTTTTCAGAGCCAATCCCTCTGTTCTCTGTTCTACTGCATTATCCAGCAAATATGTAAGGTCTCAAAAAATTTTATGAAAAAACCATGCATGGGTTTCCATTTGGGGGGGGCATCAAAATGAACTCATACTTTAATTCCATTTTTTCCAAGACCTTTTTTATTTTTTGAAAGAAGATTTTTGCTATAGGGCACATGTGCTTGTCAGAGAGACAAGAGACAAAGTAAGAAATCACCACCCAGAAGGGTTGACCACACTGCAGTCCTTTCTACTCCATTCTCCTCTTGGGATTTCAGGCACACATGTACCACTGCTGGGTTTGTGGGATTCAAACTATGGTCAAGCACTTGGGAGTCCAGCACTCAACCACTACACCACCTGCTGGGCCCTCCAAAAACATTTTGAAGTCCACTTGTAGTTCTATTTGACTACCATCAAGACTGGTTACATTAGTGAACCAACCCAGTATAAGATAAAAATGCAGGGCCCTGTGTTCAAAAAGCAGTAAAGCACCATTAAAGCTATAAAATACAAAGTTTTTGTCCTTTCTTAATTCTTCTATTCACACACATGCCATTCACTCATCAGACTTCACTTAAAAGTCCACATACTTGCACTTCACTTGCAAGTTCAAAGACAACATTATTGAGAATTTTAAGACTGTGGCAGCAACATTTAAACCAAATTCAGGACTTGTGTGACTGCACAAATCTCAATGTCAAAAAGCCAACTCTGCAAACCATACCATATCAACGAGGGTGGTCTCATACGAGTTATTATCTGAAATGATTAGCACAGGGCTAGCACATAATATGTGCTTAATGTATATCACATTATATTTAATGCTTTCAGGCACTCTTTTTTATTTACTTATTTTTTTGAGATGTTTTTGCTATAGGGTGTATGTACCTGTCGGAGAGACACACAGAGAGAGAGAGAGGGTTCAGAGCCAATCCCTCTGTTCTCTGTTCTACTGCATTATCCAGCAAATATGTAAGGTCTCAAAAAATTTTATGAAAAAACCATGCATGGGTTTCCATTTGGGGGGGGCATCAAAATGAACTCATACTTTAATTCCATTTTTTCCAAGACCTTTTTTATTTTTTGAAAGAAGATTTTTGCTATAGGGCACATGTGCTTGTCAGAGAGACAAGAGACAAAGTAAGAAATCACCACCCAGAAGGGTTGACCACACTGCAGTCCTTTCTACTCCATTCTCCTCTTGGGATTTCAGGCACACATGTACCACTGCTGGGTTTGTGGGATTCAAACTATGGTCAAGCACTTGGGAGTCCAGCACTCAACCACTACACCACCTGCTGGGCCCTCCAAAAACATTTTGAAGTCCACTTGTAGTTCTATTTGACTACCATCAAGACTGGTTACATTAGTGAACCAACCCAGTATAAGATAAAAATGCAGGGCCCTGTGTTCAAAAAGCAGTAAAGCACCATTAAAGCTATAAAATACAAAGTTTTTGTCCTTTCTTAATTCTTCTATTCACACACATGCCATTCACTCATCAGACTTCACTTAAAAGTCCACATACTTGCACTTCACTTGCAAGTTCAAAGACAACATTATTGAGAATTTTAAGACTGTGGCAGCAACATTTAAACCAAATTCAGGACTTGTGTGACTGCACAAATCTCAATGTCAAAAAGCCAACTCTGCAAACCATACCATATCAACGAGGGTGGTCTCATACGAGTTATTATCTGAAATGATTAGCACAGGGCTAGCACATAATATGTGCTTAATGTATATCACATTATATTTAATGCTTTCAGGCACTCTTTTTTATTTACTTATTTTTTTGAGATGTTTTTGCTATAGGGTGTATGTACCTGTCGGAGAGACACACAGAGAGAGAGAGAGGGAGAGAGAGAGAAAGTGAGAAATCACCCTCCAGGGGGATGGCAACACCACAATCCCTTCTCTTTCATTCTCCTTCCAGGATTTTGGGCACACATGCACATGTGCCTGGTGTGAGTTTCAAGCCACTGGGTCTGGGATTCAAACTGGTCAGCCATGTGGTAGTCTAGCACCTTAACCACTATACCACCTGCTGGCTTCTCAAGCACTGTTTAAGAGGGATATTTTTGTTTCAGACCCTTAAGTTATCTTCCAACGATGTTTTTACACTTTGTGATTAACACATTTTAGTCCCAATATAATTGCTATTTCAAAAAATGCACTTTGTTTATATCTATCCATTACACACTGTCTTTGAAATTGTTTAAAGTAATTCAGTTGATTTAATTTGAACAAATCTTACAGAAGTCAAGATTCTGAAACTAAGGAAATGAGTAGATTATGCCAGAAAAGAGACCCTAATGCAGATAACTGAGGCAAACCACAACAGTACGTAGTACATTGTAGGCACTCATTAACTTATTTAAAATCAGCCAATGAATGAATAAATAAATGAAACTCATAAAATTATCACTACTAAAGGAATGAAAACTTTTTTTTTTTTTGGAGAGATTTTCGCTATAGGGCGTGTGCACTCACCAGACAGACAGAGAGAGACATACAGACAGAAAGTGAGAAATCACCCCCCAGGGGGGATGGTCACGCCGCAATCCCTTCTCCTCCA